>NW_004524583.1:16202251-16213234 GCF_000260255.1 Octodon degus
GGAGGAGGAGGAGGAGGAAGGGGAAGGGGAAGGAGAGGAGGGAGAGGAAGAAGAAGAGGAGGAGGAGGAGGAGGAGAAGGAGGAGGAAGAAGAAAAGGGAGGGATTTATTGTCTGTCTACAGATTATTCCAACCCCACACCCACAACAGAATACACATTCTTCTTGGGTGCACATAGAACATTATCCAACATAGAGCATGCACTAGCTCATAGAATATGCTTATGTAAGTGCAAATGAATCGAAATTATCAGATGATAGTGAAATGAAATTGGAAGTCAATGACAAAGGAAACTATAAGAACCTCATATACACATGGAAATTAATTACACCCACCTGAACAACCAGTGGGTTACAGATGAAATTAAAAAAGAAATCAGATAATTTCTACCAGTAAATAATGCCAGTACAGCATACTGGAACTTATGGGACATAATGAAAGCAGTTCTATGAGGAAAATTTATAGCAGTAAATACTCATATCAGGAAAACAGAACAAGCACAAGTAAACATCTTAAAATTAAACCTCAATGCTTTAGAAAAAGGAGAACAAGTCAAGCCCAAAGCTTGTATGAGGGAGGAAATTATAAAGATCAGAGCAGAAGTTAATGTAATGGAGACTAAGAAAACAATACAAAGAACCAACGAATCAAAGAGTTGGTTCTTTGAAAGATTAAATAAAATCAGCAAACCCTTATCAAACTAAACAGAAAAAAGAAAAAAAGACTCAAATCTCTTCAATGACTAATGAAAAGAGTTAAATCGGAAGAAATCCTTCAGAAACCCAGATCATTTATGCCTTCTTTGAGAATCTGATAAGATGGAAAATGTGAGTGAAATGTACAGATTTCTAGATATGTGTGAATTACCACAGCTAAATCAAAAAAATAAAAATAAAAATCCTAAATAAACCAATATCAATCAATGAAACTGAAGATGTGATTAAAAACCTACCAACAAAGAAAAGTCCAAGTTTTGGTGGATTCACCGCTGAATTCTACAAGATATTTAGGGAAGACCTAATACCACTACATGTCAAACTCTTTAATGAAATTGAAAGGTAAGCAACACTTCCAAACTCATTTCTGAAGGCAAGCATTACCCTGATACCAAAACCAGAGGAGTACCCTACTAAGAAAGAGAAATACAAGCCAATCTCCTTAATGAAATAGATGCAAAAATCCTAATTAAAGTATTGGTAAACAGAACTCAGAAAATCATCCAGAAGATCATATACCATGACCAGGTAGCATTCATCCCAGTGGTGCAGGGATGGTTCAATACATAAATCAATAAGTGTAATACATATTAACAGAGCCAAGGACAAAACCCATATGATCATCTCAAAAGACAGAAAAATCTTTTCACAAAGTGAAACTGCCATTTATGATTTTAAAAAAACCCTAAAGAAAACAAGACTAGATGGCTTTTATTTCAATCTGATAAAAGTCATCTATGACAAAGCATCAGCCAGTATCCTAGTGAGTGGACAAAAACTAAAAGTTTTTACTCTAAAATCAGGAACCACACAAAGATGTCCAGTATTGTCCTATATTCAATATACTTCTGGAAACTTTACCTAGAGAAATTAGATAAGAGAAATAAATAAAAGTAATAAGGATAGGAAAAGAAAAAGGTAAATTATCATTATTTAAAGATGACATGATAATCTACACAGAAGACCCCAAAAATTACACCAACAGACTTCTAGGTTTAAAAGTCAAATTCAGTAGCATAATGTCAACACTTAAAAAATCAATGGCATCCCTATACATGAATAACGAGAGAGAGAGAGAGAGAGAGAGAGAGAGAGAGAGAGAGAGAGAGAGAGAGAGAGAAAGAGAAATTAGAGAAATTTGGCCAACTATACCTTTCTCAATAGCATAAAAAAATGAAGTACTTAGGAATCAGTCTAACAAAAGCAGCAAAAGAACTCTAACTTGAAAACTCCAGTACTCTGAAAAATGAGATCAAAGAGACTATTAGAAAATGGAAAGATATCCCTTGCTCTTGGATAGGAAGAACCAACATAGTGAAAATGGCCATTCTTCCAAAATTGTTGTACAGATTTAATGCAATTCTGATGAAAATTCCCATAGCCTGTCTCACAGAATTAAAGAAAACAATTTTAAAATTCATTTGGAACCAGAAGAGATCTAAAACAGCAAAGATAATTCTGGGCAACAGAAGTAAGACAGGGAACATTACAATCCCTGACTTGAAATTATACTACAAAGAACTGTTATAAAAAAACAGAATGGTGCAGGCAAAAAAAAAAAAAAAAAAAAAATACCAGACTTGAAGAAGAAGCAGCTTCAGACATATTTAGCTACTTTGTCTTTGACGAAGGAGTCAATATACTTACTAAAAGAAAGAGCCTTTTAAATAAATGGTTCTGGAAAAATTGGCTTTCTATATGCCAAAGATTAAAATTAGACTCACACTTTTACCATGCACTAAACTAAAATTGAAGTGGATCAAAGTTCTAAGTATTAAAACACAAACATTAAATCTTCTAGAAGACAGAATAGGTAGAGTTCTTGAAGTCATGAGTATAGGCAAAGATCATATTAACAAAAACTCGATCACATACCAACTATCACAAAGAATCAACATCTGGGATTTCATCTTATTAAGCTTTTATAAGAAACCACCAACAGAGGGAAGTGACAACCCATGATATATGAAAAAGTTTTGCTAGCTTTTACTCAGACAAAGGACTTCTATCTGGAATATAGAAAAAACTCAGAAAAAAAATACCCTAAATTTAAAGACCCAATCCAAAAATGGGCATCTGAAATGAATAGACATTTCTCAGATGAAGAAATAGAAAATATATATATATATATATATATATATATTCAACAAACAAAATTGATCATTTGAGAAGTGCAAATTAAAACAATTTTGAGATCCCGTTTTACCCCAGAAAAATGATTATCATCAAGAAATCAACCAATAACAAATGTTGGTGGGGCTGTGGGAAAGAAAGAACCCCTCTGCACTGTTGGCAGGAGTGTAGACTGGTGTAACCACTGTAGAAACTACTGGGGAGCTTCCTCAAAAAACTAGGACTAGAGGCTCCATTTGGCCCAGCTACCCGGATAACTTCCCAAAAGAATTAAAAACATCGTATGACAGTAATATACACACATCTATGTTTTAGTGGACCAGTTTGTAATATCCAAATCTTGGAAACAGCCCAAATGTCCATCAACTAGTGAATAGATGAAGATGTGATTTTTATACAGTGGAGTACTACTCTGCCACAAAGAGGGAACAGCTTGAGACATTTTTAGGTAAATGAATGTGCTTTGAGATCATACTCTTAAGTGAAATAAATCAGACACATATGTGTAACAATTGCCTGGTATGAGAAACCAAATGTGTAAATAAGCACCAAAAGGTATAATAGGTATTATGAAATAGGAAGAAAGTGTTCAAACAGTGAGGGGAACAAGGCAAGGGGGAGGAAGAAAGGAAAGAAGAGAAAAGGAAAAAAATGAGAATGGAAGGAAAAACAGAAACAAAACTTTTGTAAATAGGGAAAGGAAGAAAGGTTGAAGGGGGGTAAGGGAACGGGAAATGAATCGAGTTATATCATGCATAGGTGCAAACTCTCTGATCATCACATATATCTAAAGCATACCAATAAAAGAATCACTCAAAAAAGACATTGAAGGCTGGAGAGATAGCTCAGTGGAATAAGTACTTGCCTGGCAGTGCAAGCTCCTGAGTTCAATCCCTGGTATCGAAAAAAAAAAAAAAAGACTGATTGAGTGGGATCTAGGGAAAGATGGTAAAAGAGGAAGTACATAAATATTACATATAAAATCTACAAGATTTTCTAAGAAACTTAATTAGTCTGAATTATGCCTGCATGTGCATTTATAAACCCAACTAATTAGACATATGAATAAAATACATATTTTCCTTACATTTTCTCAGAGGTACCTGGCTCTAACAGGTTTACACACTCACACTCACATTCTGGTTACAAGAGATGTCATCTATGTACCAATAATAGTGGAGAAATTGAGTGAATAGTCAAGAATTATCAGTCAATGTTTATTACTTCACTTATTTTAGTTAGCAAGTGGTGTAAAGTAAGTATGGATACATCAGGCCCTTCAAAGGGCTCTAAAATTTACATGTATTTTTTTTCAGTATCATTTTTTTCTACCAAGAAGCTAACCATAGCCAGTCTGTTCGCATAGTAACATATAAACATGGCAACGGGTGACAAAACTAACCACTGATGTTTCCTTTAACCTTCAAACACAATAGTGTTCATTTTTTCCCCAATCAATCTCCTCTACTTGTGTTCGGGTATGAAGGGTCCCCAAGTCTTGTGACTCAAGGCTTAGTCTAGAGAGGTGATTGGGACTTCATCGGTCAATCAGCCAGCTCATCAATGAGACTGTAATTATTTTTGTTAACTAACTTTATTGGTACATTGCAAGTATACATAAAGATCACATTCATTATAGAGAAATCATACCCATACATGGCATAATTTGATTCTTTTTGCTTCCATTCCTCTATATTCCCTTCAATTCCTCTTCCCCTCCTTATTTACAAAATCTTGGCTGAGATTGTAATTTGATGGCACTATAGGAGGTCATGGAAATATAACATGTGGGGCCTTGCTGAAGGGAGTGGGCCTTGGGGGTGACCTTCAAGACCCTCTCTTGGCTCTCACCTCTTCCTCTCTGACTTTCCTTTGTCACCCTTTCCTGGCAGAGGTGAGCCACTAGCCTCTGCCAGGTCCTTCTGTCACATTGTTTATGCTGGGGAGCTGGCTAACCATCAGCTGAAATGCCTGGAACTGGGAGCTAAAATCCATCTTTCCTTCTCTAAGCTCGCTTCCCAGGTATTTTGTCATAGGAACGCAGAGCTAACACACCTGGGAACCAGAAAATAGAGTACCCTTCCTCGTGACTTGTGGTCGTCCCTTCCTCCTAGGTTGTCTGGGAGGCTTGCAAATGGGTATCATTTTTGAGCTATGATATTTCTGATGTGTCCCGTACTTTTTCCCTTTTTATTTTCTTTCACAAAGGGGTGGTAGAGTGAAGGGAACATCTGTTTCTGGCCAGCACTGTTGTCACCTCCCAGGATGCACTGCTTATAGCCCAGTCCTGCTTTCTGGTTTTCAATAAATCACCCGAACCACTCCAGTTCCTTTTCCCTGGCAGCAGCTATGCACAATCACTTGAAGGCACAGGCAGCACACAAACCATCTGTGATGAGGTAGAATAATTATTGTTGACCTAGGCCCTGCTTTCCCCAGGTTGTTCATTTCATAGAAGTTTTAGAATGGGTGAGAGCATAGAGGTCATCTAGCTTCCTTTTGCATATTACTGATTTGGAGACTGAGGTCAAGGAAGGCCCAGTGGTTTCCAAAGTGTGGCACTCGGGCCAAAGGCACCACCATCCCCATGGAACTTGTTAGAAATGCACACCCTCAGACCCTAGTCCAAGCCTACAGAATCAGAAACAGTGGGAGTGGGGTCCAGAAATCTGCAGTTTAACCAGCCCTCCAGAGGGTTTCAGGTTCTAGGGTAGGTTGAAAAACGCCGGGTTCAGCCACCTGTACAGCATCGTGAATCTGCTAGCAGGGCACAAACCCAGGTTTCCTGACACAGGACTCAGTCCTCTGTGTTCTGTTGCGCTGCTTCTGCCTCTGGCTGAGCCTACACATACCATTTTTGTTTTTCAACATCCTTTTGTAAGCTGGCATTTATTCATTCAGTTTTAATGAGGTCCAGTCTGTTTTTCCTTTCACTCAGATTGCTGAGAGATTTAAGTTCAAGGGCTATTACCTAATTATATTAATTTCGTGTCTAGAGATTTTACCAATTTCTTCACACTGAAGTTGCAATTTGACCACAAATACCAGCCCTGAGCAAAGGTATAGTTAGTTCTCCTTGTTCATAGATTTTTCTTTGCTTTTCAAGCAAAGTTCGGCAGCTGAGCAGATGTGTTTCTTTTATTCTTCTGCATAGACAGGAATGGCTGATGTCCTTTCATAAGCAATTTTCTTTCTCTAGTGACAGTTTTCATCCTGCTCTAACAAAGCCGCACATAAGGATTACACCTTTCAACTTCATGCTCAAAGCACTAGCTTTGGTGCCACACCCCTCGTTGAAAGCATCTGGCCCTCGGAAACTTCTGAGGCTCAGCCTTTGCTGCAGCAGACCCCAGGCAAGACAGACAACTTATCTGATCGTTCTGTATTGTTCTTCAGTGGCAGGCTCCATGGGACAAGCTTCCAGCAGGCACCCGCCTTTTAATCTCTCCTGTCTCCTCTTGTGTTTCCTTTGGGCTTCCATTCTCTGGCTAGAAGCCTGTTGTGGTCCCAAGGTCCTGGCAGGAAGCTGTGGGCTTTAAGACTTTTTTCTTCCATGAAAGGAGTTTGAACAAAATGGAAACTGTAGAGCTCAACTACCCCCTGCTTGATGTAAGGCTTAATTAACTTGGGTCCAGGAAACTCCCAGGATTTTGGAAATGACTTTTTTTTTCTTATTCTACTCCTGCTCTGCTCCTCAGGGGAGCTCTTCAATCAGAACTTCTCCAGGAGGTCTGACCCAGGCCACACCCAGTCTGGGGAGCTTCCAGGCAGATGAGGGACTCCACAGCTGAACTCTGGACTGCAAGGTACTTTACCAGGGCCCTTAACCAAAATGCAAACAAACCCAGCAGGACCAGAGGGCCAGGAGTTGACCTGACCACCTAAGGGGCACTTGGGGACAGCTCATCCTGAGCACTGATCAAAGTGTGATGAGTTGTAGGGAGAGAGAGGTAAAGATTTCGGGCAATTTCTGCTACATATATTGATCTATGACATTTGTCTACTTGAAGTTAGATTTTCAGTGATAGCTAAAATGATTAATATTCCTTTGGTGCCTCTAAGCTTGGGTTTTAAAGCATCCATCTTCACATCATGATTACTTTTACACAATTTATTTGTAGAGTCTTTTTGATATATAAAGAACGATAAAGACAAAAATAGTAATATTAACTGCTATCATGGAGTACAGGCTATAGGTCACTGGTGGCAACCTATGGCACACTTCCTGCAGTGGACTCTGCCGCTGAAGCCTCTCAGAGGGTCACCAGCACTGCCACTGGTTCTCTTAGGCACTTTATAGACATTGCCATTGATCCTCACATCTGACTGCGGAGTCGCTATAACTCTTAGTCTCCTAATCCAAGTCAGGAGCCAGTGATATTCAGCAATTGCTCAAACCACTTCCTAAATGAAGAAATTTAGTGTCAGTGTTTTTTATTTTTGTGAGCATTTGATATAAAGGTCAAATATACTGGCTGTGAAGCCAGACTACTGAATTAAAATTTTGGCTCCTCTACCACCTTGCAATGTTGTAAAATCTAATTAGACACAGTCTCCCTGCACCTCAATTTTCCAGTCTGTAACAAAGGCTTAATCATGGCTGCTACTCTATAAGCCTCACATAAAGATTTAAGAATTTGTATGCATTAAGTTTTTAAAGTAATGCCTGACATAAAAATATAATCTGTTGTATGAGCTTTGTCTGTTAAGAAAATGCAAAACTGAGAAAGGGCACTTTCACACTGTCTGCCAAAGGAATGAATCCTTTACAGTAGCTTTTTCCAAATGGCTAATACTCTTTTTCTGGGCTCTGTCCCATGTGTGGTAATAAAATACTTCAGTACTTAGTTAAGAAAAAAAGTCCAAGTGATTTTTTTCCTTAGAACAAATAAGCCATCTATCACTGTTCTCTCTCGCCCTCCGCCCTTTCACAGTGCTGTTGGGCTCTTCACACCTTCATCACTCCTGGGGCTGCAAATCACACAGCAGCCAGGGCTGAGTCCCATTTGCAGTACAAAGAGAATGGCAGGGAGAAATGGGTTTAATTAGTAAGAGATGTTCCAGGTAAAGCCTTTACAAAAGAGCTAACTGCTGTATTAAAGGAAAGAAATGTGATGAAAGCTACTATTACCAGAGCCAGGATGATGCATAGATTTCTTTAGGCTTTGCTTCCAGTATTGCATCTGCTTAGAAGTCCCAGTTCCAATTTCAGGGTAGTGAAAAGCTGAGCTTTCTGACTAGAAAGCCACAAAACTAAGCAAGAGCCTTGAAACCCAGGCCACCAGATGTGTTAACACCTCTGGCCATTAGCATGCCAACTTGGGAAGAGGAAAGTAAAGAAAGCTGGACCTTTACTCCCAGAGTTGTGTGTGAAAAACAGACCAGAAGCAGCTGATCACAAATGAAGGGGAGATTTCTAAGCCTCCCCCTGAAAAGGAAGCATGGTGAGGGCCCAGTAACACCTCAGATGGGGAGATAGAGATGGCTAAGTAGATGAGATTCTTTTTTTTTTTTTTTGTGGTGCCAAGGATTGAACTCAGGACCCTGCACTTGCCAGGCAAGCACTTATTCTACTGAGTTATCTCCCTGGCCCTTTATAAGTGTGTATTTTTTTGTGGGTTGGGGGCTGGCTCAGGATGCCTTCAGGGCCAGTCTGGTAAGGCTTGAGGATCTGGGGATCAACAACACCATCCTGATTGCTTTGTTTAAGCAGTCACTTAAACAATTGAGCTAATGGGGGATGGCTGAGTAGAGACAGGGAGACCTAGTACAGCCAAGCTCAGCCAGGCTTCCAGGTAAAGGGAAGGAGAACTCAGCAAAGCAACCTCAAGTATCAGTCCGAATGTCAGCATTATGGGCAGCGATATTGGATGCTGAGTGTCTCTGTGGCTGTGGCCTCTAAGTCTTCAAAGTTGTTCATGTTATTCTTAACAACTTTACATATGTCCTGGTTCCTACCCAGGGTCTTATGGAAGGGACAGAAAATCTCCAACAAGTTGGTAGTGGGCCTCATGTTTCCATGATTTAAGCGGCATCTTTGTTTCTCCTCGACTCACATATCCTACCCAGAAGTCAGAGGGCATCTTAGAGTTAATAGATGTACAGAAAAAAATTCCAAACTGTACTTAGGTGATGATCAGCTACTAAATTTGTGGTCATTAGTAAGGCTTGGATGTTGTTCTGGAGTTGATTATCTGTGTGTTTAGAAAAAGCTGTTCACCATGCTTCATGTAGGGACTGTACTCTGAGTATTCTGGGATTAGAATAACTTTAGGAATCTTGATGATGTATGATATTCAAGATTATATATAAGCTGAGCAAACCTGACTATTCATTCAGCAAATAGTTAAAGAGCTGAGGAGATGACAATGACCAAGCTAGCTCCTTCAAGACAGAGTTGAAACCTTCCTGTATGGCAATGAACAGCATATGTGTTATGAGATGGCGCAGGGCAGGAAGTCTCATGGCAGAAGTGTCGGTGCTGGCCTGGCACCCACTGCTCCACCTGCTCTTCCACACTTCTTAGTCCTCTTGTGCCTAGGATTGTTGTGTGATTTTCACCATGGCACGGGAGTGGTGCTGATGTGTCACCTTCATCCATAGTGGACTTCTCCACGCTCACTCATTCCTTACTTTTGTAACTTTGGGGACAGCATATTCCCAAGAAGACAGCTGTAGGATTGCGAAGGCCTGCCTGGTTTGTCCCAGACTGCAATGTGAGAAATAAGCTTTAAATGTCAGTGTTGTAGAAGACAAAAGAAGAGTGTGGCAATGTTTTAGTAGGAAAGAGGCTTGACAACTAAATGCAATATCCACCCCTAGACTGCATGCTGCACATTAAAGGAAACAATGCTACAAAGGGAATAAATTAGGTCAGGTAACAACATTGGAATACAGATGTCAGATTAGATTTTAAAAAGTGTTGCATCAGTGTTAACCTGTGAAAATGACACTTGTACTGTGGCTATGTAGAAGATCTCTCTAGTCTCTGGAAATTTCCATGGAAATGTTTAGGGACAGGGCTAGGGAGATAGCTTAGTGGTCTAAGTGCCTACATGACAAATGAAAAGACCCAGCTCTATCCATGGTACCACATGCTCTGCTGGCCCTGGAACCCTGGGCGTGCCGTGCTGGCCACTGAAACCAAGTGTGGTGGCACACACCTGTAATCCTAGACCTGGGGAGGCTAAGACAGGAAGATCACAAGACTGAACTGCACAGTGAGACCCTGTACCAAATAAATAAATAAATAAATAAATAAATAAATAAATAGTTAAAATTTTTTTAAAAAGAAATGTTTAGGAACAAAGGGCCATAATGGTTGTAATTACCCTCAAATACTGAAGGAAGTGAAGTAAAATGCTAACCATAAAGTAAATTTGGATGTTTCTTATACTATTTTTAGTTTTGCAATTTTTTCTAAGTATGTAATTGTTTCCTGATTAAATGTTAAGAAATAAAATGTTGATAGTGTTAAGTCACTAACATTTTGGAGTTTATTATTGCTTCAGGATAGTCTAGCACTCGCTTGATTATGGGAGATCACACTAGAATACATTCATTTCAGAGTAAACAAGCTTCATGGACTGGATTTTGGAAGAGTCTCTAGAAGAAAATGGTTTGAAAATAAGTAAAAACTCCTCAAGTGAAGGGGGAAGCAGTATTCAATGTGGAGGAACTGAGGTTTTAAAGGTCTAGGAGGGAGAAAGTGCATACAGTGACAAAACAGAAAAAATTCTGCATGGCTGTAGGGGTTTGAGGAGGGAAGAAAGGTGAGATGGTGCCAGGGCCAGGTTCTCAGGGCCTACGTCAAGGCCTTTGGACTTTATGTGAAGGGCAGTGGAAAGCCAGGGAAAGTTTTGAGTAAGAGTGACATAAGATTTATATTTTTAGAAGCTTACTCCAGCTACAGAATAGATAGGAAGAGAAGATGACTGTGTTAAGCAAAGGCCAGTGAGGTGGTGGCCACAGCAATGGGAAGGAATGTAAGATTTGAGTAAGCCAGGCATGGTGGTGCACACCTGTACTCCCAGTACTCATAAAGCTGAGGCAGGAGAATTGCCATGAGTTCTTGCCTTGGCTACACAGCGAGTTCAAGGCCAGCCTGATCTACATAGCAAAACCCTTTCTCAGGA
>NW_004524583.1:16213424-16214127 GCF_000260255.1 Octodon degus
CTAATAGAGAAGCTTTCTAGAGACAGTTGGGTGAGTGGGCGGGGAGCTCATGAAAGAGGCCAGGGCTACAGATGGAAATGAAGGCGCTCTCAGCACCTTTCAGGAGGGCAAGGTTGGCAGGGAGCGCACAGAGTGGAGAAGAGCCTTGGGCAGAGCCTCAAGGGACGCCTGGGTGTAACTGGGTAGGGATTTGCTAAGCAGCCTGGGCCCCCGTGCAGTGTTAGTAGAACTTGCCGCTCTGTAGATACAGTTCCTCCCCTTGCAAATACATTTTACCTCACTGGGATGAAAAAGCTCTGTTAATTGATACTTACACAGGGCTTAGATTAGATTTAGAAACTTCCAAATAGCATATGTTCACATTTAGAAGGGGTTTCTATGTAGTTTAGTGATTAAAGTATTTCCTATAATTACTGGATAATATAACACCCCAATGTACAAGTAGAATCATAAAATTCAAGAAGTATAAAATGTTTTAGCTCTTATTTTTCAGGAATTTGGTAGAAACAAGTGGTGAATGAGATGGTAAGATTTTGGCCTAGTATAAGTTCCATATTAATTATTCAGATGTCAAAACATGTTCCATGCACCTATTAATATTCTTTTCCTAGGTTTAGTATCTCAGTTGATTGTGGCTCAGCCAGGATACTTCTCACTGATAGGTTTTTTGTTTTTTGTTTGTTTGTTTGTTTAAATATTTATT
>NW_004524583.1:16214227-16217204 GCF_000260255.1 Octodon degus
TTTTTTTTTTGGTTTTTTGGGGGTTTTTTTTGGCAGAACCGGAAATTGAACTCAGGCCATTGCACTTGCCGGGGAAGCTCTTATTCCACTGAGCCATCTCCCCGGCCCCTCACTGATAGATTTTTGGAGAGGCTCTGTGGAAGCACATGTTTTTATTCAGTTAAGTGATTCCCATCCTTCAACTCCTGTTCATGCTTTAGAACCTGTGAGAACTGTTCATTCTTCCCACAGAAAAACTATCAGCTTCTGTCAACAATCTCCTCTTCTTGTGTGAGTCTCTATGAGGCTCAAGGCTGGGTTTGAGGCATTCACTGTGAGCAGGGCTCATAGAATATCCACAACCTAAGGGTTTTTGTCAGAGAATATTAGTGAGACTAAACTGTGGACATGACTCCTTTGTGGGCCTGCCATCAGCAGTCTCGGGACTATAGACCTATTCTTTACTCGTAGTTGGCTTCCTTGTGTGCTCTTTGGAGCTTTCAGAGTTGGCCATGGACCACAAGACCGCTATCCTCTGTCAGCACCTCCCTTTGATAACTTCACCACTCTGTAGAGATTTTGGCTGTGGAAACAAGAATAACTTGGCCTTGCTAGCAGTTTATTGAGTTTTGCCTTAGAGGACCCTGGTGGCTAGTCATCTTTTATAAAATGAACGCACAAGCAGATCTAATTAATGATGATGATGGCAATAACATAGTGACAATTGCATTAGACACCTTCTGTTAGTATTGGATCCTATGGGAGCTACTGTCTGCCTTTATTTGGCTGAAAGTCTTTGTATTAGTACTTGAGAGGTGTGTGTGTGTGTGTGTGTGTGTCTTGTGGAAATGAATGTTGAAGCAAGTCAGCAGACCTGATGGGATGATATTGGGCAAATGCCTGGTAACTAATACTTCATGAGAAAATGAGAGGGCAGGAGAAAAAGGAAGCAGGGGAGACAGTAAGAATGAGTCTCCAGGAATCTAGTGGTAGTTTCGGCTTACTAAACCACTTAGCCTTCAAAACAACCCCCAAGGTAAGTATTGTCGTCATTTTGAAGGTGACAAAAATGGAAGCCCAGAGGGGTTAAGTAACTTGCCCAGGGTCACACACAGCATTGGGATTCAAGCCCAGACGCAAGAGGTGCAAACTCAGGCTCCGGGCCCACAATGCCCCTGGCCCATCTCCTAGACACAGCAGCTATGAATGGTTTGGGTCACATAGCAAACCCGAAGAGAGAGCTGACTGCCTTTCTTTCTACCTAAACCCAGAAATTCTAGAAAAGGAGCCGCATGTGAGCACCTTGTGTCTACTGAGGTGTCTAAGGCAGAGTATGATGGATGGGACTTGCCTGTGGCCGATGGACCCTCTAATAGTCGCTATGCAGCCACCCATGGTGGAGCAGTAGCCCATTTCCTTTCAGACATTTTTGCTTGGAAACATTTAGCGTGGCTCTCTTTGAATTTCTGGAGTTATAGCAGCTGATATTTTGTGTACATTTTCTCTGAAATTTAAAAAAAAAAAGTCTGTTGTTGTTTTCCTTGAAGCATCTCTGTCTCTCTCCACTCCCACCCTCCCCCTTTTTAATTTTAAATCATTTCCGTGGCCCAGTCTTCTCTCTTCAAACTGTGACTGTCTGCCTTGATGGAATTCAGGTTTCAAAAGCATGTGCCTGGTTCCAGCAGGATTTTGAGGACTTTTAAATTTATCTGTCAGTCCCTTTAAGCCATGCCTACCCTTTCAATAATTAAAGGGAAAATTTCTGCAGCTACTAACAACTTGCCCTTCCATGCCTTTTTTTTTTCCACACTGGTTCTAGCATTTTTTGGTTAACATTTCTGTTGGATAAATTGGGAAATACACCCTCCATGGGTGACCAGGCAAAACTTATTAATCATATAACCTAGCAGACAACATAGCCTTAATACAAATATTTGTGTTTCTGTCACTCGCATTCCTCTCATCACTGCCAAATAGTGACAGATTTTAAAGACAATCACATTAAGTATTAATCAGGCTTGAAAGATGCACACACACAGAGGAATACTAATGAGGAGGCATTTCCTGCTTGCTTTCTGCACAAACAACATCCTGAGCCCTGTAGTACTGAAACTGTTCTTTACTTTCATAAAACATCACCTTCAGTTGCCTAAAACTCTACAGTGGCCTCGGCCAGCTGGCTGGCCTTGAGCCAGTGCCATCACTGTTACTAGATTATGACTGTGCTCTCTGACCATTCTCATGTTTCTTGCTCTAGCGTCTCTCACCCTGGGTGTGAACAAGGGCTTCATGTTCAGGGTGAGAATTAGTAAGAACTCTTAGGGTCTAGAAAAGGGACCCTGGAGAGAGTACCACAGAGTCAAGAATGATTGGGTGGGGGCAGGGAGGGAGGAGAGGAGTACTACAGGAAGGAGACCCAGGTAATGGGCACATGGGGCTGCCCACATCTGCCTGACTTGGTGTGGAGGGTAGCCAATGGTAACAGTCACTAAGTCCAGTGGGGCTGGCAAGGTAATTTGCGTTATTTTAATGAAAGTTATTATTGGTTCCTCAAAGACAGAAGGACAAAATTGCCCATCTGTACAGTTTGGGGAGTCACTGGGCAGGGAACTAGGTGGAAAATGATGCTCTGCCTGGGCAACCCCAGGAGGAGAGGTCTGCTGGTGCTCAAAGGGCATAGAGAGGAAGGGGTAGACCCCCAGCCTCACTGCAGCTCCTCCCTGAGTTCTGTCATCCTTTCCCTCAACAGAGGGACCCAGAGCTTTCTGAGTGGTATGAGTTGCTGGGTATTAATGTTGAAGAGGGAGCAGAGAGAGTTACCAGGAAGAGAAACGGGATGGTTGCCCAGTGCACATGGAGCCTAGCCAACCAGGGCCAGCTTTGAAGCTCATTTTCAGAAATGTGAGTTTCTCTGTTTATTGTGATATATCCAGACTCAGAGCACCAACTCACTCTGACAAAATGTTTGTGAGAGTGATGTATATGTGGGGGGAAAAAA
>NW_004524583.1:16217923-16218450 GCF_000260255.1 Octodon degus
CTTCTCTCTACAGACAAACCTACAAGCTAGAATTTAAAAAATTGTTGAATACAAACTCTTCAAGAGGACATTTTCTGGACAGTGCTACAAATATACCAGCGATTAATTTGTCTCTATATTTTCTAGGCCCCTTGAAGACCACTCCTGCCTACTCTATTTCACAACATTTTCTATCTATGTAATTGGTTCTAAGCAATTTCTCAGAAATTAAAGCTTTTCCAATTAGATTTTTCTTAGTGGGTAGGGAAGGAAGCAGAGCCTGTAAGTGAAATATTAGAAGGAAAAAATAAGATAGTGATCCCTTGGCAACTCTTTGTCATGCAACCAACCAATTTATACTCCCATTATTTCACCCTTCCCTTATAAATGGGTATGCAAGTCAGCTTTCTGCACTGAGACAAAATATTTGAGAAATTCAAAATAAAGAAGGAAAGGTTTTTTTGGGCTCCCACTTTCAGAGGTTTCAGTCCATAATCACTGGGTCCATTGTTTCTGCAGTGAGGTAGAATGTCATGATGGGAGAGGGT
>NW_004524583.1:16219305-16239996 GCF_000260255.1 Octodon degus
AGATGAAATAAAAGGCAGAAGGTCTTTTCCTCAGGAATGCCACAAAGGCATCCATTTCTTTGGGAGTTAAAGAGGACAAAAATAGTCTCCTGTATTCAGTCTTTGCTGCTGCTGCTGCTGCTGCTTCCTTCAGTTACCTATGGCCCTCGACTTCTCCCTGTGTATGATTCCCTAGAAGTCCTCATCCTACCCCCAACTTCCTCTGGGTGCTGAGATCTGGTCTTCCTGGACACCCCTTTCTCTCTGGGCTCCCCATCTTTGCCCCCAGTGTTACCTCACTCTCCTGGGAGGCTCTCAGTCAGGCTTCCACTGGGGTCCCCAGTAATGCAGGGACCACTTTGATTGTTATTGTTTACCCCTTGCCTATATAGAAAGCCCAGGCCAGGGCAACAGCTCCATAAGTATATGTTACCCAGAATTAAAAGCTTGACATCAAGTGAGGCTTTTAGGTTCTCTTTGTATCTGCTCTTGCCTCCAGAAAGAAGGAATATTTTGATATTGTCATTTTTACTACTTGGAGGAAGAAACAGCCACAGTGCTTTGAGAGCCATTCATTCATACTGTTGCGTTCAAATTCTTATTTTCCCACTCAAACCCCAACTTAGTGCCCCACAGGAGATAAGGTGTAGAAATCCAGGGATCTCCAGCATTCTGACTTCAGAGAATAATAAAACAAAAAGTTTTAAGTTTCTCTTGATTGGTGGAAGCTGCTCTGGCCTCAGGGGGATTTAGGAAACTTCCAGGAATTGTCTCCTGGGGATTTGTCCATTAGCATGGCTGGAAGTAGTTCCTGACACTTTCTATTCTCTACCAAAAGTCTTATCTTCAAAGGTTCAAGAATTGAGTTCATTTCCCTGATGACTTCCTGTTCATTATTTGAATATTGACCTCATTTTGATTTCTCACTCACAGCTTGACTGTTAATGAGGAACAAAATATTGTGCGCTTCCCAGGAAGCTGTGTCACGTTTCTCTGAGGGCAATGAACACTCCCTTTGGATAGAGCCAGTAGTAGAATCTTCTGTCTCATAGCCTGACATAAGTAACACATTTTTTGCTCATAGGCAGATTCAAATCCTCTGTGTCTGGCATGGACCCACTCTTGCTTCTCTTCCTGTTTTGGTGCACATTTGTCCCTATCAGCTGCTTCTGCTTCCTCTGGAGGACTCATCCCCCATCCCACCCCACTCCATCACTAAGGCACCTGTGCCCAGACATGGAGCAGGGGTGCCTGGGAGTTTATGGCCTTAACAACAGTCTTAGCCAGTGATGGACAGGTTTGGAGCATGAAGAGCCAGTCCCACTGGCTGGGGTTGGGGCAAGCTGGGTCATTATTTATGCATCAGGGTTTCTCTGAGATTCAAGGCTGGAAATAACTCACAGGGATTTGCTTGGAATTGCACCTTTCCTTGGCTTCTTTATTCCCTTTGTGCATCTTCCATTTTTTTTTTTAATCTGTTTCTTTTGAGAGTACATTTTTTATGGTCTTGGGAGTTGAACCCAAGAATCTGGGCTTGCTAACCCTGGGATTGCTACTTAACAAATCCCTCGTCCATGAATTCTTGTCTAAGGCCCTGTTTCTAGGGAACCTCACCCAGAACAATATTGTCTCACTGAATTTTCACAGCCACCCTGTGAGGACTGGATTTAGAGATAACACTTCTATTATTGTCGTTTATGGAAGAAGAAACTGAATGTCCAAGCACTGATGTGGTTTCTTCATGATTGCACAGAGAGCAGGAAAGGTGCAGAGTTGAGGTTCAAATCTATAACTTCAGTGTCGAAATCCTGGACTTGGTTGATTTATCATTTTGTTCTATAGAATTCCCTTCCATCCCACATAAAGAATAGTCATTTAGTCAGCAAATACTTAGAAGATATCTACTTTCTATCACATACTGTGGACAAAACACTAAACTAAACTAGTTGCTAATGAATTTAATTCTAAGTGTATGATTATAAACCAGGACAAGAGCTATAAAGTACAGCTTTATACCAGGCTTATGTAGGGCAAGATGTGTGTCTAGGAGCGTATGTCACGAAGACATTTTTGTTTGGAAGAAGGCAGATTTGTATGAAAAACAGACTCATTGCACTCACCAGAAATGCCACACCATAAAGCTGAATGAAATTAAGCTTAAATGTGAATTTTTCTTTTCTTCTTTTTTTGTATTTAGTAAAGGGTCTACAGGGTCTCACTACATAGATCAGACTCATAGTGATTCTCCTGTTTTCAGTCTCTCAACCGCTGGGATTACCGGTGCACACCACTATGCGCAGTCTCAATCCATCTCAGTGTGCCCCGAGGGTGGGGCCGGCACTGCACGCTGGGGATCAAACCCTGGCAGCTGCGCTCCACCTAAGAAGGCGGAGCTATCTGGCTCGCCCTTAGCTATGTATTTTTCATGGAGGCAAGTTTAAATTTTCAAGCTTCCTGTGGCCTGGAGCTGTGTTTTTGTAGCTTGTGTAATCAAGAAGATGCAAGAAGTCTATCCACGCTCAGCTCTCTTGCCCCTTGCACACATTCCCAGGCCGTGGTGAGTCTCCCTCATGCCAGTGAGCAGCCCCTAGCAATGTACAAAGCAGTGGCAACTCCGGCTTTTCGTGGCTGTGTCCCTCATTAAAATCTGTGCTTGGCAGAGCAGCTGGCCCCAGATCACAGATTCCCGCTTGCCTTGGGGAGCTCAAAGAATGGAAGCGATGAACACACACAGCTTGTTAATGACACTGTCAGAAGGTGGAGTTCCCTTCCAGAATCTTCTAAAGGAATTTGAGCCATTTATCACACGTACACACTGACATTTATTCACTCTTACCTAAGATCTCATTTTCTTTCTCTATAGGAACATTATTAATAAGCAAAAACTTTTCAACTTTTTTTTTTCCTAGATGGTAACTATAAAAGAAAGAGATGCTAGAATCTGAGATGTTACTGAATAAACCCAGGTTAGGTGGCAAGAGAGACTAAGGAATATAAGATCACCCTCTGTGACTTCAGTATTATCAGGGGTAACAATGGGCAATTGTCATAGTCATCAGGAGCTGCTATTTTATATTTGACAAAGTGTTTTCAGTGCCATTAATTCTTTCTGCCTACAATCCTTTCTCTTGAGTGGATACTTAACAATTTTGCCTCACACTGATTCATCACTACTAAAGAAAAAAGCTGCTCTTCTATCACTGATCCAATAAAAGTTTCCAGGGAGGTCATTTCCAAATGGGTCATACTTTCTTTTTTTCTTTTTTTTTTTTTTTTGGAACTGGGGATTGAACTCAGGTCCTTGCGCTTGCCAGGGAAGTACTTATTCCACTGAGCCATCTCCTCGGCCCCATACTTTCAATTACATTAAATAATTAATCCAGTCTATCTTCAGGCATGTGATCTTGGAACCAGGGAAGGCCAAAACAGCTTCTGTGAATATTACTTCTGAAAGTACTGTAATGAACTTCCTGCAGAACTGTATTTCTAACTACAGAATTGTCCATCTACAACCAGAACCTCAAAGATTAGGGTTAGAAGATTTTCGCTTATCGATGCTTAATAGTGTAAAACGATATTAAAAAGTTGTTATAGTCTAACAAAATTATGACAATATTTATGATAATGGTTTAGACTTATGGAGTTTGTCCTATGTGCTAGGAACTGTGCTGAGCACTGGAGAGTCAAAAAAGTAAGAGGTCAGGTTCATGCCTTCAAGCAGTTGATATCAAGTCAGGAAGCTCCACCCAGGCTAACTGCTGAGTATTCAGCATGGAGAAAAAGTCTAGTGAACACAGATATTGTTATGGTCTTGTGCAGTCGGAGATAATTTAGAGGAGTGATGACAACTAGATACATGGAGGGGCCTGGGAAGGATGTCACAGGCAAGAGTAGCAGAAAGAACCAGTATTCAGAGCTGGACTGTAGGAGCTGTATTTAGAAGACAATGAAGACTATGAGTGGGATATTGTAAGAGAGGGCAGAAACACAAGTTTAGCAATCTAGGAAGAGCTGGAATGACAAGGAAGTTAGATCATCTCAGCAGCCTACCACATACTGTAGGCTGTACTTTTTAAATTAATTTTATTGAGAAACAAATAGCAATGAGACAGTTTCAAAACTGTTAGTAGGACAGTTACAATACTTAACACATTGCATATTGTTGTCTTCATAGTAGTTATTCATAGTACAAGATGCAGACATGATATCCTGTCCAAACACTATTAGTACAAATCTTTCCTCTTATTGAATTAACAGAAAATAGCTGTATATCTATCCTAACTATTTTGTGTATACAGACACAAAAGGGTCCTTCATTTATACCCCCTTTTTTGTTTAGTTTTGTCCGAGATGGGTATTCCATTGTCATTTAAATATTGTAGGTGCATGAATTCAGCAAAATAATCCAATATAGTCCAGTAGTCCATAATAGTAGTGGGTTATCTGTAGGACTGGCAATGTCAGAAGTTGTTGACTTAAGCCTTTTACAGTGTAGTCTGTATTTAATATATTGATAATTAAATAAAGCTGATGCAAGAGTCATAGTGATTGATGCCAATATTAAATGACTAATATTTACCTGGTCCTGCAGTAGGTATTTCTTATTCTTTCTCACTAAATCACTTTTTAAGTTAGAAAGTATTTTTTGCCTGCTGTAATCCTCAGAGCAGTCCAATAGGAATGGATTAACAAGTAATTACTGTTGGAATTAATAATGGTATCATTTCTACCTTAAATGTCAGGAAACGGAGTCATGATAGAACTAAGTAACTTATGTGGAGTCATACAGCTAATCAAAGGCAGAGCTGCAGTTCGGCACCATTTCTAACAAGGCCTGGCTCTTCTTTGTGCATGTTACCCTATAGGACTCTCAGCCTCTTAGAAGTGGGTCTAACGGAAGTGGGATAAGGACGTGACAGCCGAGAGAGAATCCGGAATTAGGGCTTCATTGCAACAGGCCAAACAGTGAAGTCCTGGCTGTGATAAGAGAAGAAAAATGGGAAAGGGGGTGCAGGGACAGTCAGGCGAATGGGAAAAAAAAGATAAATTCCAAAGGAGAATGTTCAGCACTGTGTTTGAGGAAAAAGTATAAAAAAGGGAGGCATCAAAGTTGTTTTCAGAGGTTCACGCTTGGGACTCGATCCAGTTTGCGATGTAACTACAATAATCAAGATTCCATGCTTTCTTTCTCCTTTTTAAAAAAATCTCTTATTTATTTATTTGGTATAGGGTCTCACTATGTAGCTCAGACTTGTAGTGATCTTCCTGTCTCAGCCTCCCCAGTTCTGTATTACAGGCATGTACCACCACTCCTAACTTCAGTGGGGCATGGCATGCAGTACTGGGGATTGAACTTGGGTCCTTGTGCTTGCTAGCCAGGCTCTTAGACCACCGAGCTATCACCCCAACCCAGGAGGTTCCATGTTTTCTTTTCTTTTATCTTTTATTCATTTTAATGAGGAAAAAAGATAAAATAGCAATGAAACAGTTTCAAAACAGGTTAGTAGGACAGTTACAGTAATCAATACATTGCACATTACTGTCTTCATAGTAGTTATTCCAAGGACAAGATGTAGACATGATATCTTGTCTAAACAATATTAGTACAAACCTTTCTTCTCATTGAACTAAGAGAAAGTAGCTGTATATCTATCCTAATTATCTTGTATATACACGTATATTTTTTTCACTACAAAATTATCCTTTGTTTATATCCCTCTTTTTTGTTTTGCTTTGTCAGAGATGGTTGTTCCACTGCAGTTAGAGAAGCTGTGTTTGGAGGTCTTTAAAGGACCTTTAACAATGTTTTCTTCAACAAGAAGAAACATGTGCATCTGAAGAACAGGATCTTTGGACTTATTCTGGCAATGCTACCAATGCTCAAAAGTACTGGACATGTTTTCTTCAGTCATGTAGGAAAAATCTTTTAACCTTAGCTACAGATAGCATCTCCCAGGCTCACCACTCATCTGATTTTCCAAACTTGGCTCCATTCACTTGTTTGAAGAACAACAACAATAACCTGTTAAGAGTGAAGGTTGACTACTCTTGAGGACATGTTCAAGCTCCTCTTACTCTCAGGGGGCGGTCTGGACAGCACAGACCCCAAGCAGTCCTTGCTTTGAACCTTAACTTGGCCAGTTCTTTGGCCAAGTACTTTACCCCCACTGTGCTTGAGGTCCCTGAGCCATGGAATGTGTATTACAGTTCCTTCCTCAGAGTGTTGTAGTTTTAATTAGAATGCTTTCAGCAGAAAATAACAAGGAAGCCAACTCAAATTTACTTAACCAATGTGGAAATTTATTTATTCAGACAGAGAGAAGTCCAGAGGTGAAGTGAGTTCCAGGCAAAACACAGCTGGGGCTCAAGCTTTAGCTCTCTGACTTCTCAGAGCTCTGTCCTCTCCTGAGTTTCAGCTTTGTTATCAGATTGGTTTCCTTCATCTTTGTAAGATCATTAATAGCAATAAGGGGAACATGCTTTCTTTCTCAGTCTAGTCTACAAGAGAGAAAAATCTCTTTGCTTAACATCTGACATATGCTGTTCGCTTCCACCTGTTTGTGCCATCCTACGACACATGCCTACCAATGGTCCATTGCACAGTAAAGAAATGCCACCTCGGATGGGCTTAGTGTGGAGTGAACTGGGTTTCTGGAAAGAGTAAATAGTATCATTTATGGACATTGGCTGGTCTATAATTAGCACTCAATAAAGGTTATTTTTCATAATAATGAAGAGATTATTCTTTGGGTCAGGCACACACACACATTCCCATGTACAGAATGTTTTTTCTCACTAATATTTACCTTGCTTTCTCTTTTTGCCCAGGGTCACACTCTTAGTACCTATCAGAGTGGACCATAGGGAAGGACACAGCTGGTATGGTAGCCCTGGGATTATTTAGTAAATGAAAAAAATAACTCTAGTTCTAAACAAAACAGAAATTGAGACTTGTAGTCAGGAAAGGGGGGATGATAGGGGCTGGGAAAGAGGAGTCAGGAGCCAGGAGAGCTGACCCCCAAATCTTGGTGAGTTTGCTTCTGCTCCATTCCTTCCTTCCAGCTCTGCTCCTGGACTCATACACATTGATTCTCTGGGGCAGGCTGCTAGGTGGCAGAAGTGGCTCTTAACAGCAATTAGAAGGAAGTTCCGAAAGCACATCCATCTGAGAATCCTTAGGACCCCCTTTAGTCTTTGTATATCTGGCAATGAGCTCAGAAAGGCCCAACTTAGGCATTCACACCTATTGAGCACCTGGTTAAGGATCACTTGGCACCTGCCAAATGGGTCCCTACCATTTAGGGAGAATGTATACTGATTATCATACTAATTAAACAGAAGTCATTGCAACTCACAATCATTAGGCTAAATCAGCTTCTGGGGAAAAGTCTTGGTAAGCAGCTTCCCTGCTGAAGTGGGCTGCAGCCCCCACCCCCACCCCCATACACACACATCTCAGGCACCATCCTTTGCTTGCATGCTGTGCAACCCGCACTCCTACAAACAGCTGTCCTTGTGACTGAGCCCATGGATAACTGACAGTTTCAAAGTTAAGTGACACAGGTTAGAGCATCTTACAAGGCAAGGTGCTCGTACTTAATTGAGGTAAATGGTACTAAGTGCCAAGCACAAAGGGCATGTCCAGCAGTGAGTAGACATTTCATGCATGTCATTATCTCCTCTTTCACTTCTATGCTGGCCCCAGGGCTTTTTCTTGCCCTAGTGGCTTTCAATAGTACCCTTTATGTCACTGAAAACACGTTATAGACTTATTTTGTGACTAGGAAATGCAGACTCTGAAATTTGATATGTAAGATTTATACGAATTTAACATTTGCTGCACTACTTGAGGATGTGGCTTGTGGTGGGGGATCACCTAGTGATAGCCTTGATGCCCAAGCTGTTGGGAACATTTAAGCACATCTGGAGACTTTCTGTGGGCAACAAGAGACTAAGAACCCTCAGAAGACATCAGCTACCAGGCCTAAAGATAAGCACATTTGAATCAGGCACAAACCACTTTTGAAGTCTTATTCTTCTAATTTTTTTTTAATAACATAGCTGCTGAGTTTTATAGAAGATTGTGTTGGAAGCTAGAGAAATGGTGAATGAGATGGTTATTGTGAAAAATATAATATGTAGTAGACAGGACCTGGTCTGTATTTATTAGTGTACCAATTTACTACTTCGAGATAATCTTGAGAAATTGTGTTGGCTACTTCTGAGATGCTAATGGGCATCATGAGGTCAGTAAATCTTCCTAATGTTGTGCATGTCAGGTACATTTCTGTTGGTACTAGATTTTCCTGAGGGAGGTAATAGCTTTTAGAGGAGCAAGTAGATAGCTCCATATTATTAAAAACGGTGATGATGTTTTGGGGCAATTGCATCTCACTTTCTGGAAGGTTGGAGAAAAGGAATTCAATTTGAAGCCAATGGAAAATTTCAAACATGGGTGCAATCCTATATAGCAAATGCCACTGTAATGAAAACCTTCACATCCCGGTGACTTCTAGCGGCCCATTTGTATCAGGCAGTATTCAATGAGGAGAAACTCTGCCCTAAATAAAAATGTAAATATTCTCTTGAAGTTGATTCTAATGAGAAACTGTTGCCCCACATCTTGTGGGGGAAGGGCTGAGAATGGGGATGAGTTGCTGTCTTGCGGAATAGCTACTGCAGGATGCTCTCAAAGAAGATTATTTGGGAGTTTAGTGGGACCAGAAAACCAGACGGGGGAATGACCAGGAGGACATGAACCTTTTTAGAAACATTCTGAAACCTTGAAATTCAATGGTGTGAGAGAAGATCCATCCATTTTACTTTCCAAAGGAAAATTGAAGGGAAGGATGACTGGGGAAAGCTGGAGAACTTGGGATGCACAGTGATCAGACATCTGGGTGATATTTATTTTTGGAGGGTACCAGGAATCGAATTCAGGACCTTGCACTTGCCAAGCAGGCACTTGTGCCACTGAGCTATGTCCTCAGCCCCAGGGATGACACTTAAATAGTATCACGCCAAGGGCTCCTGTCTACTTAGTACAGTGTTTGGTGTGCCTGCTAGGTGTGCCTTAGATAACTACTGTGCATTTAAAGCAAGAATGGACACTAAGGTCCTTTCTGTAGGGAAGGGTTACCTAAAAGTTAGGTACTATAACTCATTACATGAATGACTTACCAGGTTTATTTCCAAGGAGGAGATGGGATGGGACACAGATGGGGCACGATGCAGAAAGCATGGAAAGATCAAGAAGAGGGGGAGGGAGGGCTGCCGCAGCCTGCTCTTTGGGTTGAAGATTCTTGATTTCCAAAAAGAACATTTTTAAGATGTGAGCAGCTCATTGTCTGGAGTCTGATAGTGCCTGAACACTTGTGCTCAGTCTAAGGAGCAACGCAGCCGTGCAGTTTTACTTTTGCTCTGTTTTGACAGACACGCACGGAAGGGTCAGGAGCTCATCTTCCTGCTGCTGGCCACATCCCAGAGTGCTGGCTCACAGTTCCGAGTCAGCTTACAGAAGCTTCGCCTGTAGGGATTCCAAGTTCCCATTCCTAACAAAGCCACCTGGACAACAGACACCTCCCGCTGGTCTAAGGTTACAAAGCTGTTTCCTGACCCTGTAAGCACTGGGGAGCTCTTAGAGGGCCCCTCAGCAGGAGCCTTTCTGTGCGTCATGCAGCCCTTAATGTTTCACCTACCTAATCTATGAGATGGCAAGAGGGCCAAGGTTACATGTGCTCAACTGCTTCTCTGTCGGTAAATTTCCCTCTATGAATACTATTTCATACCTGTATTGCATAATCTCTTTGACACCTGTACTGTACGATCTTTGAATTGGGAATTGTGGTTCTTTTCATGTGAAGTTCAGGCTTTCCGGGTAGCTAAATGGCAGAGGCACAATCCCTCTGCCAGGGGGGATTAACAGTAAAGAGAGCTCTTCCCTTGGAGCAGAGAGACATGGCCTGTTAGTGAGGGATGGGAAAAAGAAAATGAAAAAACATCGACTAAGCTGGACACCAGAGAGAGGCTCCTTTGTAGCCCATCCCTTCAGAGGGATGCTGCTGATGCTATCAGATACTTTACCTTCCTGTGTTTCTGCTTGTTTGCTTTGCTTATTGTCCAAAAGAAAAAAGTAGAGGGAAGAAAGTTCTTTCTTGATGAGAGGTCAAGTCCTACATGAAGACTTGACCAGAGAAGAGCCTGGAGGGAAGCCCAGGGCAGTGGAGTGGTTTGTTGGAAACACAGGCAGACACATGGCATAGCAGTGGGCACAGAGATCCTGTAGCTTTTGTCCATCCAGCACTTAAGGCATCTTTTTTTCCCAGAAAATGCTCTGATAGGCCACCTATGTCTACGGGCAGATGGCCTCCTTGCCTTTGGTTGGGGAAGCTTCTGAACCTGGGTAGTGAATGTGTCCGTGTTGTCAGAGGAGGACTATCTGAAGGAATGAGGCAAGGCATTGATTGATTTTGCTGCTGAAATGCAGCCTTCCTGCAGATGGGGGTGGCAGCTCTTGAGCCAATACTATCGATCCACCGTAGCTGGCTTGCTCAAGCTGGAGAAAAACTTCATGCTATTGGCTACCTGACGAAGTAGAGAGGTGGCTCAGCCAGGCAGACTGGAGTCAGGAATCAGATCAGGCATGGACCGAGCCAGTAGGTTTTCAATAGCTCAGATAAGATCTTCTCCCTGGGTTTGGCCTCTGTGCACTCAACGCTGTGGTTTGGATCTCCGGATCTCCCAGTCAGGAATCAGAGAGACCTGACTTCACGTTTCTCTTCCTCATTGATTAGCTGCATACACCTGACAGGGTTCTTTACTTCTTGTTTATTTTTGTATTATAAACATTTTAGTAAGTACCTGGGAAATCTCTGCATCTTCCCAAACCTGTGGTAGGTTTAGTTCCATTTATGTCCTGGATATGTGAAACGGGCCAGGGGTACAGATGGCAGGGAGGATGCCTGGTTTCTGTCTCTAGCTATTTAATTGGTAAAGAAACTTGGACCATGGAGGCTCCCAGTGGTGTGAGAAAAATGCTCTTTTGTCTTTTCTCAAAAGCAGCATGGAAGAAGCCAGCCACTGCCTAGTACAACAGTGGAGCAGCTGTCATCTGAGAGAAGCCCCAGAATCAATCACAGAGGGCCAGGAAAGGAGGGCAGGTCCAGCCAGGACACTAGTGCCCTACTAGTTGTTATCAGTCAATGGCCTGCAGGGCACTGGTTTGGGTTTCCTTTGCCTTTGTCTCAGAATCAGCTTACCTTCTTTGAACAGAAACAAAGGACAGTGCTGACACCAGTAGGTAGCTCTTTAAATCTCTTGATGTCCATGCCCGCTTTCCCAGGGCAGCTCCTGGCCAAGCTGCTTGCTTTTGTTCACTGTGTTCCTTCCTGGTACAGTGGCTGTCGTAGGCTACGGTGCCAGGTGTAGTCACAGGGTCAGTATGTGCCTCATAACAATATTATGGTTAGTGATGGGCTACATATGACGGGGGCCTTGTAAGACTTTATCACCAGGGATGCTGTCGTTGCCCTGGCTTGTGTAAATGCACTGGCTAATGCTGGTGCAGTAAGGAATCGGCTGACAGTGCATTTCCCGGAATGTGTGTATACCCATCATTAAGCGGTGCAGAACTGTGTTTCCAGGTAAACATGAGGGTTTAACCTGGGCAGCCTGCTCTTTTGCCTCCTGAAATCTCATGAAAATGAATGCCCCAAAGAATGAAAGTCATGAAGACAAGATATGCAGGAGACTGTGAAGGAAGAAGAAAAGCAGATGTAAGAGGGGCTGCTGACCTGCCAGAGGATAGACAGCTGCTACTTTAGTGCCTACGGAGAAGGGTGACATGGAGAAAGAAGCCTATGTTTCCTGAGGCCCGGTAGACTGGCCCAGCACATGGTCTCAGGCCAGGGCTTGGTTGGAAATCTGGGCTTAGTCCCAGCTTCAGGTCCCTGTCTCACTCTCGCAGAAGTGATAGTCATAGTCCTCCCTTCCATTTATAAATCAAACCAAAATAGGCAAGGATCGGGACTCACACATTGGAGATGGTGGAGGAGACGCATGGGCTCAGCATGAGGATGCTAAATAGGGGCATGTCCCCCACCTTCCTCCAAATGACAGCTAGCGCATAAACCCCAAAGGAGAGGCAGCTTCTTCAGGGAGGGTGAGTAGAAAATAGTCACAGATTCTGACATTTCAGAACCACTTAAGTCTTAGAAGTTCATAAACTAGACCCAGGTTTTCAGAACTTCTATTTATTTATTTATACATTATCAGGAAGTTTACTTGTCTGAATTCAAACTGGAAATTCTATCTCCCCTTAGGTGAGCTCTGGCTGAAATCTAGGTTATTTCTTTAGCCTTAGCTGAGTAGCTCACAGCCTGCTTTGTTCACGGAGAGTTTATTCAGAGAACACAGTGCTTGCCCTTTCTGCCACTCTGCTTTCTGGTGTAAAGTGCTTCATGGCACGCTGTTGTCCAGGACTATAAGTATTCCAGTCAATGAGCCTGTCAGTATCTGATAGAATTTTTACTCCCTATTTAGTGCAGAATGGGACTTGTGTTCAGGCCAGAGCTGCCAGAGAAGGAGAAATGGCCCCATGCTTTCAAGTGTCAACTCTTTTCTGGTCTCCAGATATCCTTGGTCACACCAGTGCCTTAAGGAAGTTGATTACTTTTTCTTAGTTCAAGATTACTGCTGTCTCCTGGGATGAGTTCATCTGATAGGATCTGATCAGAGTTCATTTTTGACTGCTGTTAAAATCCTTTTGGTAACTTTTATTCTCCCATCACTTTTTCTACCTTCTAAACTTGAATGAACAGCCAAAGTTTAGCAAAAGTTTGAGGAAAGCAGTCATTACAGAAGACAAAAACAAAACAAAATTTTCAAATGAGGGAAAGTTTGGGGAGAGGTTTCCCAGAGGAAACAGAGATACTGCCAGAGCACAACAAAGTATAAAAATCCACCTTTCATAATAATATCTGCAGAAAGACAAAAAAAATCACCTGTGCACAAAAGTAAATTACTGTTAAAAAATAAGACTTGGGGGACAAGAAAGGGCTAATAGTTTAAAAATAGGTTTATAAAAATATTCGATCATAGAAGAAATCTATATAGGAACACACATTGGTAGACATGGATAGTCAGAAAGAAAAGATAAGACTCAATCTAAGAGGATCTGTACCTAGTTAAAAACCTAGAAAAAAATCTAGGGAAGCAGAGGAGGAAGCTATTCCAAGAAAACATGCCTGAACTGAGTACTGTGAATAGCTACTGTCCAAATCAGAGATCAACAATATATAGTCCTTGGGTCTGCTTTGTAAATAAAGTTTTATTAGAACACTTTTTTTGTTTTTCCGTGTTGTCCATGGTTCCTTCACTAGTATGATAGAGTTAAAAAGTTAGGTTAGAGACAGTATGGCACACGAAGCACAAATTATTGCTATGACACACTTTACATAGTCTAAATGACAAGGTTAAATACACTATAGCCAGCCAAATAGCTCAATGGATTAAAGCGCCTGCTTAGGCAGACATGGTGGCCAGGGTTCAATCCCCAGTGTGCTGTCCTGGCCCCCACCCCTAGGATGCACTAAGAGGATGATTGAGACTGGGCCTGGTGGCACGTGCCTGTAATCCCAGCATTTGGAAGGCTGAAAACAGGAGCATCACTACGAGTCCAATCTACATGGTGAGACCCTGTAGACCCTTACTAAAAAATACAAGACCCCAAATAAAGCAAAACAAAAAGCCCCACAACACCATACATATAAGACCTAGTCCAAGAGCATTGTTGTGAATTTTTGAACACCAGAGGTCAAGAGAAAATCCAGAGATTAGAGAGAAAAGCAAGTCACCCACAAAAGCCCAGAAATCAATGTGATTGAACTTCTCTGAAGCAATAGCAAAGGTATAAAAAAGTGAAACAATGCTTTCAAGATTGTGCAGAGAAACTCTCTTAATCTGGAACAGAATCCAGTTTAAGGAGAATGGAGGTGATTTCCAAGAGCCAAGTTTCAAATATTATACTTGTAGGTTTTGTGCTTGATTCACCACAATAATGAAATAAACAAAAATAAAGGAGGAAGAGGTGGAGACTAAGAATAAACCAGAGATGGAAAATTCGGGGACTGTTGATGGGGCTCCAGGACCAGAGAGCTGGGCAGCATGGGCCACCAGAAAAAAGGTGCCTGAAACTCAGCTGTCTATAAGCTGGGCCACATAGTGAAGGAAAGCACCAAGTATTGAGTATTTGGGATCATGGGGCAATGGTTATATAATGAACTAAAAAAAAGTCACAAAGTGTGCAATTATTTTAACAAAATAAAAATAAAATTGCATGAGAAAAAAAATGAATGCAGTACTGTCTCAACAGTAAATAGTATTAAGGTCATCTGCCAGGCAGCTGCAGTGGTCCCCTCTCACTGGTCATCTGAGAAATAGTTTGTCTCCCGAGTCCCACCAGCCTCCAAGGAAGGCAGAAATGAAAGTGAATGATCTGTTAGACCTTTTGGTGATTCTAACACTTTCTAATTAATACCGTATATTAAATTTCCCTCTATAGAATTACCTGGCACGGTTTGTGGAATCTGACTTGTACAGAAGGCAGTAAATAATGTCTAACATTGATAAATCAAGAAATAGCAGTGCAAGCATCATGTTAGAACTATGGAAGGAAACACTGGGGGCAAAATAAAATAGTGAAGAGTTGGATATGTGACTCTGAGGAGAGGAGCCTGGAGGGTGCGGGTGGGTGTTGAGAGGGTAATTTTGTTGTTGTTTTTTAATAGTACTAGATGTACATATTACTTTGCACTGATGCATATGTTAGTGCAAACTTATGCACATATGACTTTGAAAAAGAACACAAAAAATTCACTGAAATATTTCCCAATCTCAACATTACATGTTGGGTCTCATATTCCCGCTAATGAGACCTACATGCAAGTTAAAGACTCAGTTGAGTGTATGTCCCCTCTGAGATGACCAGGAGGGTGTTGAGGAGACTGGGGTTGCTCCTCTGATACAGATGGTATGGAAATAGTGCGTCCATGTGTTTTGCTTGGATCTCACAAAAGAAATGTATCCTATTCCTTTTCATAAGGCAGCTAGCAGAAAGCATAGTGCTCAGAAGGCTCTGAGTTCTAGGTGGCTGAGACAGGCTGGAGGCAGATATGCTACTTTTTCTGTCCTCAGTTACAGTTGGAAGAATTGTGTGGTGATTCCTGGTCTTTACGACCCCACCTCAAGCACACCTGACCAGAGGAGGAGGAGGACTGGTAGCTAACACCTTCCCATGTCCCTCCTCCATGGACTATGATGGTTGAAGCAGAGGAGACATCCCAGTTACAGCCACAGACAAGGAGGCTGGGAAGGACTAAAGTAACACCACTTCTAAGTCAAGAGACGCCTGACTTCAGATATCTTCCTCAGGTTTGATTATGCAGCTGGATCTTGTCCTATCTCTGAAAGCTCAATTTTCTCTGTGCAAGACCAGAGTGATCTTATAAAACTGTAATTCTTCCAAACAAACTTACAAACCTCTCTTTATTACCCTTCCCTCCTCTTTCCTTTTTCTCTAATTCCAGATTCTCAGCTCTTTCCTGTCTTCTGCTTCTGAAATAAGCTCCAGGGAAGTTCTTAAGTGGGCCTGCCCTCAACAGTGCTGTTTTATCCAACCTTTAACACAACTCCAATAGGTGGTGCCTTTAGGATGGAATCCACATCTTTGTTTTCCTTTTCAGGGATGCAGTGGAAAGATCTAAGCGTTAGTATCACGTACACATGTAAGAGTTGCCTATTTCCTCTCAGTGCCTCTTCTGTACAGAATTACTTTTCAACTCTGCTGTCACCAGATAGAATTATATTGGGACAGTGAGCAAAGATCTTGAGGCACAAGATGTGGTCTGGATAATTTATAGAAGTACAGTTTTTCTCTTTGGAGAGTGAGAAGAATCTGAAAAGGTGCGACTCTCTGGGTTTGCTCTGAGACAGGGAGGGGACTGTAGAGTCTAAAGCATTTTTAAATGTTCTACTTACAGGGGTACCTAAGGAGGGACAAAGCAAAAGTTCTTTGGTTTTGAGACTTGTCTGAGAGGTGACAAGAGAACCTCTGAAGTTTTTTAAGGATCTGTATTTTCAAACCTCTACTGGCCCATGGTATGACCAAAGGGTCAGGGAGATGAAGAAGACAGGGCAGTTATTTTATTTGAGCAGCAGGTTAATGACCACTTTCACTCTGAAAGGCCAGGTTTTGTATTGTTTGAAGGAAGAGATTATGACAAAAGAGTGTATCTGTTCTGTTTGAACAGATTAAGCTCCCCTATTTACTTCTGCCACTCCCAATTCTGTGTGGGAGCTAGTTCCCAGAAGTGCCCACAATTCCAAGGAGAAGAATGCAGGTGGGAGAACCAGCCCAGGCACCTGGCAGGACAATGGATCATGGGCAAGAGCTGTCCAGAGTAGGATCTCCAGGGCAGGAATGGTCTACAGGTTCACTTTCCAAGGGAACCAGTTTCCTGACCAGTGTTCTAAGCCTCATTTACTTTTGAGAAAAGATTCAGCTTCATACACTAGTCTTATATTAGAGATGTTTGAAGAGTTAAAAGAAAAGAGGGACAGTATGAACTGAGATCAAGAGAAGAAAAGGAGAGAAGGGTGACTGCTTGAGGAACTCATGGTGATCCTGGGGCCATTATTGGTGGCCAGGGAAGCACCATTCTCCTCTAGTAGTGCTCAGAAACACTGAGGAGACAGAGGGACAGCCTGCTGTCTGTCTTTGTGTTTTAGTCACTTTCCTTGTTGCTGGGACAAAATACCCAGCACCTGCAACCTTAAGGAAAAGAGGTTTGTTTTGCAATAAGGTTACAGTGCATAGTTGGGGACTCCAAGGCAGAGATGGCATGACAGAGGGGCACGGTGGAACACATCTGCAAGAGAAGCTACTCACACCTGGGCAACCAGGAAGCAGACTGAGAAAGAAGAGTGGGGTGGAGGAGGGAAATTTACCCTCCCATGGCACACTCCCACCAACACAGATTTTCTTTCCAGGCCCTATCTTCCAACAGCTCTGAACTATCTAGTGGATTAATCCATGCATGAATGTAGCACCCCCATGACATGAACCCCTATAAAAAGCCCAACCTTTAAACACATGAGACTTTAGGGAGACATCTTAACTCCAACTAGATTACATTGACTCAATATTCAGGGAATGACTGCCATGGGCCAAGCACTGTCTGGGTCCTGGAGGCACCAGAGGAGAACAGAATCCACCCTCCAGCCCCACAGGAAGGACAGCTGAGCTGAACACAGACAAGATGCAGGGCAGCTGTTGGCCTTCCTTCTAGTTTTCCTCAAAGCACAGAGACTTAGAATGACACAAGGTCCCCCCATCCTCTGTCCACTCCTCCACTAAAGACAGGATGTAAATCCTCTGTTACAGACCATTGGGTCAGAGATGGCCCCAGAGAAATCTGGGAGTAGCTTTATTCCTGCTCACAGTTTCTTGCCTTTGGAACCTTGGTCTGGTTTCACTTTGTCTCATCACTTCTCTAAAATGAATTGTTTTTTGTTAGATACCCTATAACAACCAACTCCTAAGGCACTGTCTTGAGTCGCTTTCTCCCCCATGATGTACACTGCATGGGTTCAAAACTTACTTTTTTTTTGTATTTTAGTGAAGAGTCTACAGGGTATTCAGGGTCTCACTACTAGATCGGACTTGTAGTGATCCACCTGCTTGCAGCCTCCCAAGAGCTGACATTATAGGCACATTCCACCATGCCCAGTCTCAATTGTCATCTCAGTGACTGACGCTCCACTTCCCCCCAGGGTAGAGCTGTCATGGCAGGCCCGGGAATCAAAACTTAATTTTATCCCTCTTGTTGATCTTCTTTGTTACAGGAATTTATCCAAACTGTGACCTTCTGAGAAATGAAAAAAAAAAGAAAGAAAGAAAGAAAGAAATCCTTATTTTTGTCCTCTTCACATAAGAATGAATCAGACAGCCCTTGTGCTCATTCTGTTTTTCTCCACTTGATCCCAGTTCTTTTTGTCTTATCAGCTTCTCTTTAAAAGATTTCCTTTCATATAATTAATCCCACAGGCTAAATACTAGCTCTTGAAAGGGTCATCAGCCTCCTCAGTGATGACCATTTATTGAGTGCTACATGCCAGGCATTCTTTCAAACTCCTGAAGTATATCATTTAATGTGGCTATATAGGAGAAGAAAAATCTTTTTTCTTCAATCCTTGGGAGTCCTTATTTAGACTAGGTCCTTGTAACACCAAAAATAACAGCATATATATATATATATATATATATATATATATATATATATGAATAAATAGTTTTGAAAAAGCAGCTTTGAATTACAGTTTATACAGCATCTTCAACAAAGAACAGTTCTTCTTAGAGAAATAACAAGATAAAAGTAGGGATACGGGGTCTCTTGAGGCAGAAACTTGAAAGAGAGAGAAATAAATGGCAGATAAAGGCTAATTAGCAAAGTACATTAATGTAGATTCCTCTGATAACAATTCCTGACCAATAAGGACCTAAAGTTGTTCTCAGTGTTCTGTTCATCAGAAAGGGGATCCGGATGCTTCTTATCTTGGTAGATTTCCTGCTGTTAAGCAAATTTAGGACAGGTAGAGAGCTTTCCTGCATCTGCTTCTTCTGGTCTTCAGCTCAATAATTCCTCATATTTTCAGGTGGAATATTCTGGCCCCTACAGTAACGTCCCTGTTTGACTCTGAAAACCTGTCCTGGATCATTTTACCATCACTCAAATACAAGCACTTGAAAAATCATAATTTATTTTGCAGCTCAAGCATGTTTGAACTAGCTAACTGAGTTTTACTTTAGAATCCACATCTTGAGAAGAAAGGAATTTTTTTTAAAAGCATCCTTTTTCCAGGAAAGATTTTTTAATTGTATTTTAAATCAAGTATTTGTCTTAAAATTAATATCTTATTAAAATATTCTATTTCAACTCTTTTTTGTATTTTAGGGAAGGGTCTACAGGTATTCAGGGTCTCACTACTAGATCGGACTCTAGTTCAACTCTTAATATGCACCCCTGTAAGCATTTTTTGTCTACTAAGGTCTCTAGAAATGCTTGCCCAGATGGCACCAACCTTTAATATGTCAATGCATGTGACAGTACATTTTCAAATGCAAACAATGAAATTGCATTCCCCAAAGAGACTCCTGAAGGTCAGCAGGAGGTGAGGAAGAATATCACATGGTCTAATAGTCTCATGCAAAATGTCCCTATGCTTATTAGTCTATAACATGGACCATCTCTAGGGACCATTGCAGAGAAATCCCTGCGAGAAAGAAAAATGCTAATTTCTTATTCTAATTATCAGTGAGCTCTTTAATTCAGATGAAAAGCCCCTAGTGTGCTGGATGCTTTATGAGATCCATCAAAAGACATACCCCAGCCCTCAAGGGACTTCCATCAAAAAAAAAAAAAAAAAAAAAAAAAAGATATGATACATGCTGGGACCATAGAGGGTGAAACAAATTATACAAAGGGAAAGGAGAGGAGGAGAGGACACTTGAACTTATTTTCCTATAGCACAGACCAAAGAGACTGAACTCCAATTAACTTCTCTTTTATGGAGCCTCTTTCTAGGGATAGGGAAATAGAATGGATGGAATGGGAGTAATGATTCTGTTCTTTTAGGGTATGAACTTTCACTCTGAAATCAAACCTTTAATTTTCAGTGTCTATGAAGATAAGTAAAAGTCATATAGGCTCAACATTTTATGATAGTCAATTTCTTTTCCTACAAAACTTACCTCAGAAATTTGTGAGGAAAGTCATCTCCTTTTAAGTAACTGTCCCTGCTCATTCTCTGCTGAGGGCAATGGGTGAATAGAGCAAAGGGAGTGCGTGGTGAGTTGGATGATCCTGTCTTAGGCAGGAGTGGTTTTCCACCTGATGGCTTTTGGGTGGCAATAGCTCATGCCTAGGTACCACTAATGGGATTCAGGACACAGTCCCAAATATGGTAATTTGCATACTGAATATTTTAAATAGCAGGAACGAGAAATGGCAAGTGAGGGAAGGACTCTCCAAACTTCCTCTGGAATAAAGAAGACCCATGTTAGAAATGTCCTCTCTATAGCTGAGCAATCTGAACAGACACACCTGGGTAAGCCTCTCCCAATTTACTGCCTTTCACCCCTACTTTGGCTGTCACATTCTTCTGTAACTTCTACTCTTCATAAAACCTGGTATAAACACTTGGTTTTGGCCATTTTTTCAGGTCTTTTTTCCTTATGATGGTTCTTCTGTCGTGTAACATTTCTATTAAATAAACCTGCCAACTCTTCTCTGCTAATCTGTCTTTTGTTGTAGGGATCCCAGTTGAGAGCTTGGAAAGACAGAAGAAAAGGACAATTTTTGATTCGTTACAGTTTGCTGTGCCCACAAAGAGACATCAAGAGACTGGAACACTGCATTCACTTCAGGATTGAGGTCTGGCAGTTTACAAAAAGCCAGCAGAAGGTAGGAACTTTTGGCAAGTATCAAGTATCAAGTGTCCCATTTCTCATATGGTCAGGTTGAGAGAGGAAAATAGAAGCTCCTCCTTGCCCCTTCCTTTGAAAATTTAGATTAGCAGGAGAAACACCTCTCTAAGAATTATTTTTTTGAATTGTGACTCTTGTAAATTTGGTTGTGGTTCTCCACTGGTTATTGA
>NW_004524583.1:16240201-16248576 GCF_000260255.1 Octodon degus
TTAATTAAAGAGAGACCTAGTAAGGTATTCTGATCAATTCAAAGACAGTCCAAAGAGCAAAGACATCTGTAGGTAATTAGGAATTCTAAAATGAAGTTGCTTAGTGGAGCAAAACTGTGGGAGACCAGTCACACCTCCACCAGACAGGATTCGTTTGCACATTTATGGGCAAGATTCATTTGCATTGCTGGCAGTTACATGTAATTTACAGAATTGTAAGATAGCTCAACAACACTGAGAGGCGCACAGACACCACAGGAGCACATAACATGGCAGAATGGATGAGACTGTAACTAGTTTTTCATTGAAGACAATTGGTCATTTTATAGTCTTTCAAAATTGTTCCTTATCCTACAGTGATTTTAACCACTAAGTTTATTTTTCCCAAGTACCAAGAAGTCTGGAGATAGGCAGAATAATGCTGAGACTAATAATAAGCTATATCTATATCCACCTATACGACATTTGGTCTTTGTTCCTGTTTCCTTGCTTACAGCTCCTAGAACCCTTGAACCCTTCAAAGTGGTCAATGTCTTTTCTGTGCTAACTAGATGACTGTGCCCAGGCACTCTTAGGTGGGTATGAAGTGAAGGATGGTTGCCAGGAGACCTAAACTTAAATTAAGGGGGCTGGAACATCCAGCAGAATCTCCAGCATCTGACCTCTGACCTCTGACCTCTGGGGTTGGGGAGTGAGATTGAGTGTTGAGTTGATCACTAATGGCCAATGACTTAAGTAATTATGCCTACATAACTAGAGTGCCGTAAAACCCACACAGACAGGGATAAAAGCATCTGGATAACAGGACACATGCTAGAGGTACCTAGAGGATAGTGCCCAGGAAGGTCATGGAAGGGGTCATGCCTTGGGCATCTCTGGGTTAGACTGTCCAGTTGTGTCCTTTGTAACATCTTTTATAATAAATTGATAAACATAAGTACAGTGTTTCCTGAGTAATTTCAGCTGCTCTAGCAAATTAGATGAATTCAAGGTGTGGGGAGTGTAATTATGATCACCCCTATGTGTAGCCCAGTGGTCATAAATATAGGTCACAACTGGGAGGCTGTTGACATGGGGGGCAGTTTTGTGGGACTGAGTTCTTAATTTATGGGATGTGATGCCGTCTCTCAGCAGACAGTGTCTGAATTGAGCTCCAGAGAAGGTGCTGAGTGACTGTGTAGAGGCACAGTAGAAAAGCGCTGTGACTTTGCCCACATCTCTGAAGCAGCCCAAGGCTGGTGCAGTCTCTTTCTGTCTTCTGCTTTCCATCCTTCGTTTCAATCTTGACCTGTAATGCCACCAGGCAGCTCCTGTTGAATTCCAGACTGGAAGCCCAGACCTTCTAGAGTAAGTCCTTTTGAGATTTTCTTTTTATTTAGGAGAAAGGAAAACCACTTGTGGAATCGTAAGGCTCCTCCTGCCTGCAAGGGCAAGTGGGAAAGTGAATAGCCTGGTAGCTTGTGCCCTATAGCAGAACAAAAGAAGGGCAGAGTGGGCATATAGTAGTTTTTAGGTAACCAGCTCTACAGCTACCAGAACATACTTAATTCTTAATAAGATGGTGATCCTAAAAGGAGTCTCTTCACTTTGTACTCTGCATAAGTTTTTAAAGACATTTAGATTAGGCATATGTAGCTAAATATATGTGTAATAACCAGCCTGAAAAATTCTGAGCTCTAATATAGAAACCTAATATGCCTATCACTGAAAGCATTTTGAACCCAATCTCTCATGTCAGGAAATTCCTCTGGCAGGCAGACTTGTTACTAGGGGTGGTATGGTCCTGGGACAGATTTCTAAGTTCTTGTGTGTGATGAACATAGTGCTGGACACAGTGCCCAATGTGAAGGAAAAAGCAGGTAAGTTTAATGAAATTTAAAGGATAAGGTATATTCCATAACTAGGCTTGTGCCAGCAGAAGGGGACATGGCACAAATGGGAAGGACAACAGAATGGGCACTGAATGGGTTGGGGGGAAGGACTTAAAATATTGCTCCAGACTTAGGGCGCTGCCCATGGGGTCTTTCAGAGCATGACTGACAGTTCAATGACAATCTCATTAGACTCAGTTGTACTTACTGCTCATGTCCTTACATAACTCATTAATAGAATTGAATGTATGAAATGCATTCCATATGTATGAATCTTTAACAATCTCCAACTGAAGAGAGGTCATTACAGGTCATGTCAGCAGGTCTAGCATGAATATGTCCTGATTTGGAACTCTGGAATCTTCCAAGGGAAGGCTGGCTGGTCTTTGTCTTTCATATTTCCCCTCTAGGTAGTATATCCTAGGACAGACTAAGGGGATTAGCCCCGGGTGCTGCCCAGGCTCAGGTGAGTGGAGGGGAGTGGATCCATAACCCCCAACTGTACTGTCTATCTTAGAGTTGTTTGGAAAGCAGTGAGTGTACTTGACTTTGAATTGATGCATTTTTAACATTTTTAAAATATTCTTAAGGGTAAAAATTGAATTTAAAAATCTGACACCAAGAGGCTTTTGTGAATGTAGGAAGAGTTTGTAACAGTGGAATATTTGAAGTGTTGTGTTTGATTCCTTAGGGTTATCCTCTCATGCTTCTTCTCGGGTTTTCCATTCTTTTAGAAAAGGGAACAGGCCCAGACTTGTGAGCTCTGTGTTCCTTGGTAGAGCTTTGAAAGGCTCTATTTGCTGTTTGGAGTAATTTCCCCTCACTTTGGGTATGGAGGGGCTCAATACCATAAGTCTTTGCAGCTTTCTATTTCCAGTTCTCTGTTCTGCATTGCTTGCTCCCGTTTTGAGTGGGTCAGGCAGACAGAGTTAGCTTTCCTTGAGAACTGGTTTCAGTAAGGTAGGCCTACTGTCCCAAGACAATGTCTCAAGTGGCACTTGACATTTGGGGGGTTGTTACAGAACCCAATTCTGTCTTCTTACTCCTTAAAGATTAATACTTAGGAGGTAGTTGCTAGAAAGGAAATTGGATTTACTTAAAGCTAGCCCTGAGAAGATAGAGGGGGCTATTGTTGTCAAACTCAAGAATATAAAGGGACTTTATGAAGAGGGAAAAAAGGTTCAAGGGACAATGGGTAGGAAGCCCACATGCTGAGCAGAGTCTTTGTCATTCAGGTGTGCTCCCCCACCCTTTAATCAGAGCATCACGACTGACCTGGACCTTTGATCTCTTAGAACTAATCACAAATGTATTATTTATTCTTAGAAGGTAGACATCACAACAATTTACCTACTTTGAATTAATTGATGTAAAGAATTGAAAAATATGTTTTGCACATTCTGAAAGTTCATAGATGTTCTATGTTCTGCAAACCAGGGGAAGAGTTATTTAGAAGTTAGCATCTCAATTACTTGGGTATGGATTTTGTTTAGAATTTAGAATGCCAGACAAAGGGAAGGGAAGTCACTCTCCAAAGGGCAACTTCCAAAGAAGCACCCACTGCTAAGAGGAGGGACTGTAATGGTGATCCGCTCTGGTAGGTACCTAGGCACAATCCTGTGTCTTGCACTAATCAGTGCCTCTTCACTCAGAAAGGTGCTAAGAATCCTCCAACCATGGAAGATTAGAGGTGCAGCTCCTTCCTGAAGCACTGGAGCATCATCTTTGTCAAGTGTGATCCATTCTTTTACCAATGATCTTTTCCATGGAATAGGTATCATTTTCCATGATTCTGTTTTCCTCGACGATTTCCTGATGCATGATTCACATCAGCTTGCAGTTGTCCTTTTCAGCTTTCTTCTTTTTACCTGCTTCTATATAGACATTTTCTTTTCTTTCTCCTAGATGGGAGGAAAAAAATCTATCTTTTCCTCCTACTCATCTGTGTTTTATTTGGTTCTCTATTTTAAAAAGGTTTCTTTAACAAGAGTAAAGAAAATGGAAGTTTGGTCATATTTAGATCTCATATATTTGTGGGGGAAACTTACAGATGAGTAAGTCAGAGGTAGTTAAACTTGGGTATAAATTTCTACAGAGGAAGGGAGATGTTGGGGTTACAGGGAGAGGAGGTAACAAGTTATGTGAAGGCAACAAAAAAGTATGGTAAGCAAGGGTACATTTTTTTATGTTTTTCTTTCATTTTTTTATGTATTTAGTATAGAGTCTCACTAAACAGCATGGACTCACAGTGATTCTCCTTTTCTCAGCCTCCACAGTACTGGGATTACAAGCGTGTGTCACCACACCTGGACTTATTCGCCATCTCAGTGTGCCCTGGTGGTGGGGCTGACACAGCATGTGGGAAAAGGATCGAACCCTGGTCCCTGCGCTTGCCAAAGCAGGCTACTGAGCTATCTCACCAGACCTAGAAAGTGTAAATTTTTTAACGTAGACCTAAGCAGCCTTTTTTATTAACAGTCTTCTGATACAGAAGAGCATCCTTAATGATGGAGATTTCCTTTATGGAAATAAATTCTACTTACCAAACGGAAACTTAGGCACTGCCACCAAACTTCTACTGTGTCTGTTGTTTTTCAAAATATACTAACTAGCTCAAAATATCTTCATGCCAAATAACTATATTTTGGGGGTGGCAAATTCTGGTATTTTACATTCCTATGCCTTTTCTCATTTTAGAACTCATTACTCAGTTTAAGTCCCCTCACCTTTTTGCCCTCCCTCTTTTCATTCTTAGAGTGAGTGAGTTCCTATATCCCCTCAGAATGAAATCAAGAGAGCAAACTACTTAAGAAATAGAATCTATGTCTCTGAGAATTACTGGTTTTTAGAAATAAAACCCAGTAGCTTTCTTTTTTAAAAAAAATTATTTTTATTTTTATGTGTGTGTGTCTGTGTCTGTGTGTGCGTGTGTGTGTGTGTGTGTGTGTGTGTGTGTGGCCAGCTCAATCCACCAGGGAGCGGGGCTGGCTGGCATGTGGTGCTGGGGGATTGAACTGCGGTCCCTGTGCTTTGCTAAGCTTGTTCTAAGTAGGTGCTTTAGACCACTGAGCCATCTCACCAGCCCCCAGTAGCTTTCTTTACTTCAAAACATCTATAGTTGTAAGCAGTGGCAGAGGTGTTGAGGGATCTGCACTACTGCAGTTCCAAAACTCTGCTGATTAGCACTGTGCAGAGACCGTGGAAATACATCTTAAGGCTTTTAATCTTCAGGTGGGGCCATAATACAAATTGCCCATTTTCATTTTGTTGAATAATGTGAAGCAGAGAATCCTCAGCTCTTTGGGAAAGGTGGGTACCAGTATGAAAAAGATAAAGAAGAGGGGCTGTCAGTCTCTGGGCCGCTCTACCACCACACTGAACACGGGAGGACAAAGGTTTATTTTGGTTCGTGGTTTCAGGTTTCATTCCATGAGTAGCTGGTTCCACCCAAGGAAGGGACATTGTGGCAGAAAGATACAATGGCTTAAAACTGCTGGACTCAAGAGAGGAAGGGGTTAGGGAGCAGAACAAAGGTAACATTTCCATGACCCCCCACATAGACCCGAATGTATGTTTTAGTAGTCCCGTAGGCCACCCTGAAGCCAATCAAGTTGACAGAGTTAACCTCACATGCACTTAGGATTAAAGGCTTCTCCCCAGAATTTATGAGCAAGTGGGAAGTAAGTGAGCCTTCAGTGGGTATGGGAAATCCTAACTATTCATGGTCAGAACTCCAACAAGGGAAAGAACACCAAAACCAGTACAAGGAGATTCGGTCCTTGTCCTAGCTTTGTCCACACTTAAATATGTGGACTTACTTTCTCTCACTTCTCTGGGTTTTACTTTTTGAATTATTGAATTTACAAATTCCAAATTTGTTTCCAGCTCTGAGCACATGCCTCTGTCTTATCCAACCTAGAGATTTTTATTCTCAGTAAATTACACCAACAGACCCCACTGAAGAGCAAGGACATTCTTTGAAGACGGGTGCTCATAAGGTATGTTTACAGGGACAGGCATTGAAAATGCACTGCAGACATTGCATTAAAGAATAGCAGTGCTTTGGAGCTGGCCTCAAAGAACTTTTCTATTATTAAGTTAGACTAGAACATCCCAAACTATTTCTCATGAATCCTTGGAGTGATGGATTCAAAGAGCTTAAACAACTTCAGAAAAGAAACTTCAAAGGATGCAAGACAGCATAAGGGCTTTGTCTTCTTTTATCTACCTCCCCCTTCTCTCCTGAAATTAAAAAACAAAAGCTTGACTATCACAGAGCAGACACATAGCTGAAACAAAGTTCCTAGACCAACAGGGGCAAACACCTCTGTGTTGGGGGGTAGTTGGAGGAAGGTCAATGAAGGCCAGTGAACTGAGAGAGAGCAAGAAACCCTGGCACCACTGTGGACTCTCTGGAGCAAGGAGATGGAAATATGGGTTTAATCTGGGTGATATGACTGTTAACTGTGACATGGTAACTTGTTGGGATTCAGAAACATCAAGCAGGTTAGTGAAGCACACTTGTGGGTGTGTCTGAGCTGGTCCTGGGGGTGTGACCTCAGATACTGGTTGTGGTCCTGGCTCCTCTTCTTGCTGACACTGTTCCCCTGCTGCACTTTCAGCTGCCATTGCTCCACCATGTCCTTCCTCCTGGGCCCTTTGGCCTTGAAGTCAGCTGATCATGCACCTTGGAACTGTGAGCCAAATTAAAACTATAATCCTTTAAGTTATAGTTGTTGTGTATTATGTTTCAGGAATTAATACAGAAGCCAGAGTCACATCTCTTTAACCCAAAATTTTCTTTCATCCTTGGTAAAACTATAGTAACAATTACTAGTCAAAATATCTAAGCGCTGCTGATTATAGTGTTTAGTGCCTTCCTTGTTTGCTTTTCACATTACCATTTTGGTAGGTATCATAGATGAAGAAACTGAGCCTCAGAGAAGTTATTTGCTCAAGTTCTTAAAGTAAATCAGAGTGTTGGATTTTATAGACATATTTGTAGGTAGAATCTGCAACAGTGTGATATCTCAGGGGTTGTGTTTCAGTCAGGAGAGTTATTGTTTGTGTCTAGACTGACTCTAGAAGGGTTATACTATCAGCTGCATTTCTCTGATGTCTTTAAGTCTAGCCAGAAGGCTACAACCTCACTCAGTACAGCTTCTGTCATTACTATGGTAGGAAAGCCAACATACCACCCCCAATATGCCATTTGGGCATAAAGATCATTTTGAGTTCAAGGCAATTGATGAGAGAAGGATATGATAAGAAAAGCTCTCTGCCCTCCTCCATTTGCCTAAAAACAGGACATAAATTTACAGAGGCAAAGGTATCCTTCACTCTCTACTGCAAACACAAGTTGGCCACTGAGGATAACTTTGACCCTGATCAGACTGAAATGGCACCAAGGCACATACATAACAAATGTCTATATATTTGTCTTCCCACGGTCTTCTATCTATTAGTTTGCATCAAAATGCTTCCCTTGTCTTGTCAGTTCTCTAAGAATTCCCTAATCTGTGTTGAAGATGCTTTATAAACTATATTTCTGAGCCACCTCTCTCAGAAGTATCCATTCCATGGGATCTTCTATGTGTACATGAAGTATACATGTTAAAAATGTGTTTATTTTTCTCTTGTTATTCTACCTTTAGTTAAGAGGGTCCAGCCATGCTGAAAACTAGGAAAGACAGAGAGAAAATGATTTTTTTCTCCCCTACAGTGCTATCATTTCTAGTATAGCACTTCCCAAATGTTTCTTCCAGGGCCATAGGGTTGCCAAACATGTACTAGGGTGCTGTGAAGGATGCTTTTAAAGTGAAGACAGCTGCTAGATAACTTGGTGAAGTCATTATCTTCCTCCAACCCCCATCTTAAGTTTGTGAATCCTTATTTTTCTGCTGAACTCATCTTTTTTCCCTCCTCCAGATTATATCCTCATTATTATTTATAATGTAATTAGAATCTATTCCAGAAAGCTAAATCTGCAAGTGTTTCTGGCAAAAGCAGAATATTTATTATATTGTTTAATTGTAACCCAAATAAGCAACAGGAGCATGAGGCTTTCATTACAATTCCTGCCCAACCTACATCTCAAATCCTACTGTCCTACTTTCCCATGTAGTGCTCCGCAGTTACACAAAGCTTCCTCAGGAGAGACAGGTGGAAGGGGCTCGTGTGACTGACTGAGTGTGACTTGGGTATGCCTGAGTTCTAGGTTAGGGCTCCATCAAAACACTGTCCTTAATTTGTAAAGGTGGAGGGTGTCAAGTGGTTTTCTCCATTTCACATGAAAAATTTACAGAAATGAAGAAGAGATATACTCCTTTCACAATATTCTTAGAGTGGTATTTGAGTTTGAGTGTGCAAGCATGCCTTGTGCACTAGCTGGACTCTCAAAGCTAAGGTCCAAACTTCAGAGTTCGTAAGGAACAACCATCCGGTAACACAACTAAACTAAGCCAAAGTGATTGGGGACAGGGAGACAGTAAGATAGGTGAGAGC
>NW_004524583.1:16248676-16251749 GCF_000260255.1 Octodon degus
CAGGTGTCAGGGATAATATTCATTTAGCCTTCTGAGCTTTCTGGGAAGACTTGGTGACCTTGCCAGCTCCAGCAGCCTTCTGGTCCACAGCTTTGATGACACCCACAGCAACTATCTGTCTCATATTGTGAACAGTGAAACAACCCAGGTGGATAGTCAGAGAAACTCTTGATACACATGGGCTTGCCTGGAACCATGTCAATAATAGCAGCATCACCAGATTTCAAAAACTTGGGCCCATCTTCCAGCTTCTTACCAGACCGGTGATCAATATTTTCCTTCAGCTCAGCAAACTTGCAAAAAACATGAGCTTGCAAGAAATGTGTGACAATCCAAGACAGGGGCATAGCCAGCACTGATCTGGCCAGGATGGTTCAGGATGATCACCTGAGTGATGAAACCACCTGCTTCCATTGGTGGTGGGTCATTTTTGCTGTCACCAGCAACACTGCCATGCTGGACATCTTTGACAGACACATTCTTCACGTTGAAGCCCACATTGTCTCCAGGAAGAGCTTCACTCAAAACTTCATGGTGCATTTCAACAGACTTGCTTCAGTTGTGAGGTTGACTGGAGCAAAGGTGACCACCATACTGGGTTTGAGAATACCAGTCTCCACTTGGCCTACAGGAACAATACCAATACCACTAATTTTGTAGACATCCTAGAGGGGCAGCTCCAAAGACTTGTCAGTTGGGTGAATGGGTGGAAGGATGCAATTTAAAGCTTCAAGCAGTGTGGTTACACGGGCATTACCATCTTTACAAGTGACCTTCCATCCTTTGAACCAAGGCATATTAGCACTTGGCTTAAGCATGTTGTCACCATTCCAACCAGAAATTGGCACAAAAGCTAGTGTCAGGGTTGTAGCCAATTATCTTAATGTTGGTGCTGACTTTCTTAACAATTTCCTTGGATCTCTTCTGGCTGTAGGGTAGCTCCATGGAATTAATTTTATTAACACCAATAATTAGTTGTTTCACACCCAGTGTGTAAGCCAGAAGGGCATGGGTCTGCCCGTGCTTGGAGATACCAGCTTCAAATTCACCAACACCAGCAGCAACAATCAAGACAGTACAGTCAGCCTGTGGTGTACCTGTAATCATGTTTTTGATGAAATCTCTGTGTCCAGGGGCATCAATGATGGTCACATAATACATGCCGGTCTGAAATTTCCACGGGGAGATGTCAGTGGTGATACCACGCTCACGCTCGGCTTTCAGCTTGTCCAAGACCCAGGCATACTTGAAGGAATCCTTGCCTATCTCAGCAGCCTTCTTCTCAAATTTTTCAATGGTTCTTTTGTTGATGCCACTGCATTTGTAGATCAGATGGCCGGTGGTGGTGGACTTGCCAGAGTCCATGTGTCCAATGACGATGATATTAATGTGAGTCTTTTCCTTTCCCATGTTGGCTTTGATTCAGTGGTGGTTTTCACTACACCTGTGCTCTCACAGCAAACCCATTGCGAAAAAGCCATGAATCTTTCTTTGCACAATGGGTGTGATGTGTGGCAGGAGACAGTAAACTAAGGCCTGTAGGTTAAGTCTAGGCTACTGTTTATTTCTATATATTTGTTTAGTACTGTCCCTGGCTACATTAGCATTGGGATATAGAGGTAAATATTTGTAAAAATCACCCTATAGTGTGCAGTGTGCAACATAGATCTCTGCCCACTGTTGAAAGGACAAGGATTCTTGTATGGGATTTGAGGATACAATTTTGTGCTGTGTTAAGGGGAGGACACTAATGATTAAGCCTGGGATTTGTGCATTCAGAGTAAAAGGTCTTTTTACCTCTGGATGGATAAACTGTCTGCTTATTGCTTACTCAGGAGTCTTCAGTCTGGAAACCATAACCCTGCTATCTTACAGACTCTTTGAAATCCTGACCAATCTTAAAATTCTCTGGTTTCCTTTTCCTCTCTGAATGGACAGCACAAGAGAAAGCCTTTATTCTGGAGGATCAGTAAAGAAAAAGAAAATTACACTGTATTTTCCAATGTGTTAAGACATAGTCATTATATAACCAATTTCATAATTGAATATTTATCGTATAAAAACTTTAAAAATTGTACAGTTTATGTTATTCAAACTTCCAAGTGAAAAAGTAGGTTGCATAGAGGCAAAAATGCTATATCAATCCATCCAAGGCAAAGACAGATTTATACACTCGACTATTCTCCATGTGGTCAGGCATGTGATCAATTCTAAGAATAAACTTTAAAACTAAACAAAGATAAGGTTTTTGTTGCGTTTCAGTTTTCATACAGTCAGTATGAATGCAAGCCCTAAAATTACTTAAAAGGAAAGCACACATCCATTCACACAGGACACTGTTGGATACCACACTATTCAGTACTCAGTATATGGAAGTATATGGTACACACATAAAAGCAGAGACAGAGCCATTAAATGTCAAATAAAAGGTAGTTGCTTTCTGTTTGAAACAAGTTTCTATAATAGTATGCCAAGAGAATTTTTCAACTTATTACATAAAATATAAATGAACCTAAAAATTTATTTTATAACCTTAAAAATATGTTTTTGGTGTGATACACCAATCATCTGCAAGCCGAAAAACAAAACTGAAGATAAAGATCTAAAATTCCATTGTGTGCTCAGAGATCTGTACATTTCCTAGAAAGGATCCCAGTACTTCGCCTTCGTTTAAACTGAAGACTGCAATTTGCATTGCAGAAGGACTCAAAAGCCAGGGACTTAGTGTGCCTCCTGACAGTTCCACACTTTGCTGGTTTGATTCTAAAGATCTTCCAGAGATGTAGAATCAGAAGTATAGACTACGCCTCTCCCATGATACAATCACCACAGTTCAGAAGAAATTAAAGTCTGGGGCCATCAATCTGCACAGACATCTTCCTTGCACTCTGGGTCCAGTGTGCATCCGTGTGAATGGATTAGGACAGAACCTTTCTGCTTTGCGGATGGCCTGGACCAAATGGGAACTATACCAAAATGATAGCTAAGGTCCTACTGAAGCAGCTTTGTTGGGTAATGTTGCAAGAAATCAATTTCTATAAGTAAAATATAGTTCAATAATCTTCTAGGGCTG
>NW_004524583.1:16251849-16256376 GCF_000260255.1 Octodon degus
TTTCTTCCAGGGCCATAGGGTTGCCAAACATGTACTAGGGTGCTGTGAAGGATGCTTTTAAAGTGAAGACAGCTGCTAGATAACTTGGTGAAGTCATTATCTTCCTCCAACCCCCATCTTAAGTTTGTGAATCCTTATATTTCTGCTGAACTCATCTTTTTTCCCTCCTCCAGATTATATCCTCATTATTATTTATAATGTAATTAGAATCTATTCCAGAAAGCTAAATCTGCAAGTGTTTCTGGCAAAAGCAGAATATTTATTATATTGTTTAATTGTAACCCAAATAAGCAACAGGAGCATGAGGCTTTCATTACAATTCCTGCCCAACCTACATCTCAAATCCTACTGTCCTACTTTCCCATGTAGTGCTCCGCAGTTACACAAAGCTTCCTCAGGAGAGACAGGTGGAAGGGGCTCGTGTGACTGACTGAGTGTGACTTGGGTATGCCTGAGTTCTAGGTTAGGGCTCCATCAAAACACTGTCCTTAATTTGTAAAGGTGGAGGGTGTCAAGTGGTTTTCTCCATTTCACATGAAAAATTTACAGAAATGAAGAAGAGATATACTCCTTTCACAATATTCTTAGAGTGGTATTTGAGTTTGAGTGTGCAAGCGTGCCTTGTGCACTAGCTGGACTCTCAAAGCTAAGGTCCAAACTTCAGAGTTCGTAAGGAACAACCATCCGGTAACACAACTAAACTAAGCCAAAGTGATTGGGGACAGGGAGACAGTAAGATAGGTGAGAGCCGTGCAGCACAAGTGGCCCTTCATAGCAGCTGTCCCTATTTGGTTCCAACGGACTATTGCCTCCCTTATGGGGGTGCAAGGGTTCAACATAACCATATCTTTCAATGCTTCAAGAGGACCCAGGACCCTGAAATATACATCAGACCTCCCAAGGTTTTGAATGCTGGCAACTAATTTTAAATGTTCAAGATAAACCAAACTTGGCACTACAGACTGCCATGTTGCAACTCTAGAACTATATTGGATGAAGAAAGAACCAGGGCTTGAATAAAAATAAGAAGAAGATAATAGACCTTTTAAAATGGCAGTGGGCATTAGGTGATGTTCTAGAGGATCTGATTTCCTTGACAATCAGTTCTGAGAGGACAGAACTCAATGCCTGAAGAAGAGCTAGAGCAGAGGCTCTCAGGCCATGTTCTGGGTACACAGTGCTGACAGCCTCTACTCGACACATGCTGACATTTGACTTTCTTTCAATTCCAAAAGTCTGTGATTTTATGTAACCCAGAAAGAAATGCCAGGAGCATTAAGTACAGGAACAAATTCCTTCTAGTTGTGTCAATCAGACTCATCTTTGGTAGACAATTGCTCCTTTGGCTGTCCTAAAGTGAAGGTGGGAGGCCATGCTTGCTGAAGATGATTCTGCTTGGTGCTCAGGCTTCTGAGAGGAAACCAATCAGAGCAAGAAAAACAAACCAATTGACCTAGTGATGTGTCATTTAAACTGAGACTAAAGAATAGGAAGAATTGTAACAGAAAAATGCTTGTGGGAGGAAAAACAGTAATTTAGGAAGCAGTGACAATGTGAGGAAAGACACAGAGAGGAATGCATAGAAAATCCAGGCAGCCTCTGGTTAGATTTGAGTATTCATAGTCTCCAATTTATTTAACAAACACTGGTAAAGTTTTTAAGGCATTTACAAGTGTTAACTCATTTACCACTGATCTCATTGAGGCTGTGTCAATCAGTGATGCTGATTATATTTGTTTGATAGATTTGGACACTGACTATTTTGCCTAAATATTTGTTAGATTCTTACAGTGGTGGGACAGAGCATAAGGACCCTTGGACAGATGAAAGATAGAATGCTTTATTATGCACAGTTCCTAGTAAAAGAAAGCTCTCTATAGAACCACATAAGGTGTGTATCAGGAGAAAGGATAACATCAAGTAGGACTTTCTGTGTGGCAGTATGGTAGAATAGGCCAGGTCTGACAGAATTCTTGTGAATTGGACATTTTCAATGATTTTACAAGCTCAAAGAAGAAGTGGTCAATTATAAGTGTTTGAAATCAGGCAATTGAGTACTCAAGCTGGAATCCAAGTGTTTTTGGAACCAATAAGGGAAGTAGGGTGTGGGTTGAGCAAATTGGCTGTATGAAGGATTGAGAAATTTTAGCCTTAATACCCAAATTTGGTCAAAATAGTACTTATGTAATCTTACTTTAAGGCTCCAAAAGACCCAGTAAGCTAAAGACGACCCACTAGCTAGTGGCAGAGGCAGGGTTATATGCTAGGCAGTCTAGTTCTAGAGTCCATAGGAGAACAGGCTGGGGAAAAAAGCACTAGGTCTATTTAATCAGGCACTTGAAAGGCAAAGAAATACACTGGCTTAAAGGAAGGATTAGTGACAGAGGAACATAGATGAGGACAAGGACAGACCTGTAGAAGAGTGTATGGTGTGAGGTAGGGGCCTTGGCTACCCAGAAGCTAGCATCCTTGCCCAAATGTTATCTTTCACAGTCACTCATCTCTTTTTAGCTATTCCTCCTCAACTTTATTGTACTTTCTTCCACTAAAACATGTGTGGACTTTGAAAAAGTTGATGGCAATGTGGATACAAATTTTGTAGAGATGCTTTTCCAAAATTGACAATATCTGATATTCTAAATTCCCCTTTGGAGCATCCTGAATACACATCTATAGGAAAAAACTAATTATCATGAAGATTGGACTTCTCTTTTTGGGGGGGCTGTGAGTACCAGCAATCAAACCCAGGGCCTCACACATGACATCCCAGCCCTGGACTGCTCTTTCAGTCTGTCCTTGTCCTTTTCTCCACTGGTTTTGTGCTCAAGTTGGGATTTATCAAATGGATGAATATAAAGGCCCCTTTGATTAATTTTCCCATCTATGCTATGCTCCTATATTCATGTTGATCAAATCATGTTAAACAATTAGCATGTCATGCATTCATATTAAACAATCTCTCTTGATTTTGTTTAGTCCTAAACATTGCCTAAGAGCTGTGAGGGAGAGACACTGTGGAGATGAGAGAAGTCCCAGAGCCACTCAGCTTGGGGAAGCAGCTCTTGTGCTTATGTTCCCTCCTTATCCTGATGTGCTAGTTAAGCATTTAGAAGCTGAGCTCTCATTTGGTCCTGAAAGACTGATTGCTAAAGCAGTTGTAGGGGGTAGATTGCTGGAGACTCACCTGCGTAGTGCTCAGGATTCTGAGAGGAAACTAACCAGCATGAAGAAAGTTGACTCAAGATTTCTAAGAGCACTTGTGGGGTGTGTTGTAATCACTCCCCAGGATGTGAATTACATGAGAAACTTATTTTTGCCCATTGTCAACCAGGAAGGTGGCAGATTAGCCCTGCAAGGTCTGAAGCCTCTCAAAAACACCCCAGGGTCCCCATTTTTCTCTCAATCCATGGCCAAACAGAGCTGATGCCTACTGAATCCAAACTGGGGTGGTAGCATTTATCCAGTTATTGAACTCTTTGTACAATAACATTAGCTCTCAACATTTGTTTATGGTCTTCCAGATTACAAAGACATTAACTTATTTTGTCCTGTTTGAGCCTTAAACCACTTTCTAAGCTGACTCCTCCCACAATGAGACTGTGTCCTCATTCCTGGGTCTGCTTTGAGACCTCAGCTGGTAGATTTCTACTTTCTACTGATGCTCAAGTCAACCCAGTCTCAAACATTTGCTTGAATTGTTGTAAATGGACTCTGGGTTCATAGGTCTATCCCAGCTGTCTGTTTCTTCCTTAGAGGCAAGACACCCATGAGTGGAAATGAGTTTGATTCAGAAAATGAGTACCTGTCAGGGTTAATAAAGATCTCAGAAATAACTCTTTTTTTAACAACAAAAAAAAGAAAGGGTATTTTTCTATAATGTTTCTACATACCAAGTTGTGATGGGAAATGGTGTGTGTGTGTGTGTGTGTGTGTGTGTGTGTGTGTGTATGTATGTATGTGTGTGTGTGTACATATTTATGAGTTCATCTAGTTGGACTGAAGGATCCTATTGTTCATATAGTCATGATAGCTATTATCCTACCCTATATATGAAGACTTTATAATGTCCAGACATCACATTAGGCCTTTGTTTAAGATGAAGGGAAGGATGCTTAGTGCTGAACCTAGAGGGAGGTCTAAGGAAGAGGCCAGTGGAGCCAGCCAATGAAGTTGATAGCACAGGAACAGGCAATAAAGAAGACAGGTAAGCAAAAAGAGAAAGACTGATAGATAGGTGAATATACACAAATCAGCTCCCACCAAGATATGAAAAGCATAACCATATTATAGAAGGGTTTAGTAAAAAGACTACAGCTACAGCCAACCTCATGTCAATATAGAAGAAAACAGAGAGAACATTTTTGGATGTTTTCAAGCAACCTGATGGTTAAGTTTGTAATGTTTTTTTCATAATTTTATTGATAAACAAATAGCAATGAGACAGTTTCAAATCAAATCGCTAGGACAGTTTCAATAACTAACACACTGCATACATTCTTCTCTGTGGTTAATTGCTGTACAAGATGC
>NW_004524583.1:16265442-16270093 GCF_000260255.1 Octodon degus
AGAGGCACATGTGGAAGATGTCTTGATATAATACTACTTTCTGACTTTTATTCTCATTCTCTTCCTTAAGAACTACCTTTCTTTCTTTTACTACTCAAATAAACACTTGTTTAATTTTTCAAGTTTGAAAAAAATCCAGAAAAGTAGAAAAAACAAACTCTGCATAGTTATGCTTTACATATATTTGGGCCTATTTCTAGTTTTGTTGTCGTTGGGGGTGGAGAATACATTTGTGTTAGTATTCCTGTGATCATATGTCAAATTCAAATTTGATATATGAGCCTCTCCCACGATACAAGGAGAGACATATCTGGTTGGAGAAATATATCTGGTTTCAAAAAGATAAAAATAAACATTCTTCATATAAAATGTAAAAGTACAGAATGGTATAAGAAAGTTCAAATTGTAGCAATATGGAAGAATTGGTGTTCAGAGAAATCCCTCCCAATGTAGCAATCTGTGGTAAAATGTTAGCTAAAGGACAAAACCTTTGTTTTTCATACACAGATGAATTAGGAGACACTGAAAGAACTGAAAACTAGCTAGAAGCAGAGTCTTGGACAGGAGTTTGCGCTGGGAATATCTGCTGATCCCTGACAATGAGTTTAAAAGACCACATATTAAGGTTGGATCTAAAATACTACTTCCTGCTATGCTGGCCCCACCTCTGGGGTGCACTGAGACAGCAATTGAGATTGGGTGTAGTGGTGTGCACCTGTAATTCCAGCTCTTGAGAGGCTGTAAACAAGCGGATCACTACGAGTCTGATCTAGTAGTGAAACCCTGAACACCCTGTAGACCCTTCCCTAAAATTAAAAATAAAAGCAAAACACTTACACTAAAAACAAGGGGTAAGACCAGGCATGTAAATGGATGGGAGGTCAAAGTGCATTTCCCTACAACAAAGGGAAGTTGGAGACCTGTGCTGTGGGTGGATCAGACTGGAGGGCAAAGAATATTCTAAGAATTCTTAAGCCATAAGTTTATGCCAACACCCTTCACCCAGTATAGTTCAACTTGTGACTTCGCCGTTGTATAAAGGTGCTACTCAGCTGCACCTGGAATCCTGACCCCTTTTCCTGGACTAGCAATGTGCCATGAGGCTGCTTTCTCGTGGTTCTGATAGTGAGCTGCAGCTGGCTGTCAGCCACACGATCACCACAGCCAGTTGTGTTGCTAGATATGGTGCTCAGTAAGCAACGCCCAATAACTACATTTTTGATTCATGGGATTTCTGAGTTACAGTGAATTTATGGGGATGAAAATTCACCATGAATTGAGGAGCACTAGTACTTGAAAAGACTTGGGGCTAGAATTTAGGGTATTATTTAGCCTAAAATATTTTCAAGTAGAAAATTTAAAGTAATTCTAACTTGTTAATATTATACCCTCTCCCACATGAGTGGGTAGCAAAGGCTTAACTAAATGAGACAAATGAAATGATTTCAGGGCTCCAAGAGGATCCACACCCTCTCCTGGAATTTGTGATTTTTTTGGATTAAGACCTACAACTTCTCTAGGCAGTGTGTTTATATTATGTTATCAAACAAAGGAGGGGAACCTTGAAGACAATGCAGGAATCTGGGCAAGACTTGGGAGTCCCTCTAAGGACTTCCCCAACTAATACATTATATTAATCTAGAAGAACTATGTTATCTCCAGAAAGGCCTTCCAGGAGTTGAGAAGTCTGTAGCTACAGTCTCCTGTTAGTTCATTATGGTCAGAGCCACATGTCTTCAGCTGTGGCCTTAGCTTGTCCTTCGGGGTGTCCCAATTTCACAGGCTAGTACAGGCCTCACTACGGACCAGTAACTCATAAAGGTTCACTTACTATGGATGCATGGCCCTGAACCATTTGCCTACATTAGGCAAGCTAAAATGTAAACATGAAAAGCCATTTGGTTGATATTAAATCCTCCTCAGAGCCACTTGATAGCGGTCTCCATTCATACTCCAGTATTGATTATGTCTTCAGATATTCCACAGGAACAAAAGAACAGTATCTCTGGAGAGCTTCACATCACACCCATTCCTCAACAAAATTCCACAGATAAATGTCTTTTCATTGAGTTTATAGGTGCAAGCTAGGTAGTAGATATCTGAGGAAATAAGCTGGGAAAGAAAGCAGGGACCTGTAACCATTGGATAAGACCATGGATAAAATATAAAAGAGGTATGTTCAGTGTTTAAAGAAATTCAGTACAGGTTACTGCCAGTTGTAAAGAATGCATTTTCAGAGCTAGGGAGATAGCTCAATGGCATAAAAAAAAGAGTATATTTTCAGATTTGAAAAATAATTTAACAAAATTTCTGAAGATGAAATGTTATGAAATTGTAGAAAATAATAGTTAAAGAGCAGTTAATTGGTAGGATTCTCACCCCAACTAACTCTATATGCTGATACCTGTGAACTAAGAAACTGTACTGAAGATAGTAATGTGTAATACTAGGGTCATGTTGGGAGTACCTGTCATTCTGGTCTTTTAAATATGTACTGCTTGTCATGTCATACCAATTACTGACATACTGTCTCTCAAGTAAATGTTTGTTAAAAAAACAAAAGGGTAATAAATGAAAACAAGAGACAAGAAAAAAATGTCATAGGACTGTCCTGCTACAATGCTGTAGATGGTTAGATTTCTAAATTTCTTCGTAAAAATATGTAATTGTTTATTCCTATATTTTCTTAAATATTTTTTCTTTCTTTTTCTTTTTTTTTCTTCATATTCTGTGAGGACTTAAAGTTTAACATGTCAATACTATGTGGAAAATACCTGTTCCATGTTATGTCTAAGATGTTTGATATTCAGAAAGATAGCGAGATCAAGCTCAACTGCCTATGTTATAGGGTAACAATGACATTGAGCTTCTTTTCTGGAGAGTGAACAACTAAAGTTTGCAGACCAAAAATTAGAGACAAAGAAGGGCTGCAAGGACATCCAACATTTTGGCCCTAGCCTTTCAAGGTCAGTGAGGACTCAGACATAGAAGAAGCTATACTGTCCCATCATGTAATTCAGTTGTGTCACAAATTTTCTGATCAAGGAGATTATGGGGCCACAGAGGAAAGTGATTGATGATGTAGAGTGTGCCTAAGGAGAGTCACATGGAGAGAAAACATCCTTTCAGGCTTTCACATAGAGCAAATTGGTCATGCAATGGCCGTGACTCATCCACATGGCTTACACTGAAAAAGATCTACAAACCATGGTACAGGATTTCAGGGTAAATCCTGAGGGGACTTGACTGACCTTATCAGATACAAAAGTTACATCTCTAGTTGTATAGATCTTGCTTTATTTTGGTCTTAACCATCCAGCAGAAAGGTATTAAAAAATGAGGTATAAGGGGTGAAGCCATGTTGGTATGCTGGGCTGTAAAGGGCTCAGGTCAACAACTTCTGACATTTCCAGTCCTGTGGATGACCCACTACTATTATGGACTGCTGGACTGTGTTGGAATGTTTTGCTGAATTCACACACCTACAATATTTAAATGACAATGGAATACCCTTCTCTGACAAAACTAAACAAAAAAGGGGATACAAATGAAGGACCATTTTGTATCTGCATATTGAAAATAGTTAGGATTGATATACAGCTGCATTCTCTTAATTCATTGAATAAGAAGATTTGTCCTAGTAATGTTTGTGGATGGAATGTCATGTCTGCATCTTGTACAATGAATAACCACTGAGACAACAATATACAATGTATTTATTATTGAAACTGTCCTACTAATTGGTTTTGAAACTGTCTCATTGCATTTGTTTCTCAATAAAATTAATTAAAAAAAGAAAATATGGGGCCGGGGAGATGGCTCAGTGGAATAAGCGCTTCCCTGGCAAGCCCAAGGGCCTGAGTTCAATCCCCAGTTCCACAAATAAATAAAAATTAAAAAACAGCTCTTGAAGCAGTAAAAATGAGATTACCTACAAAGAGGATACAACTGTCTTTGGAAAACAAAAGAAGCCAGAGAGTAGTGAATTAACATGTACATTTACAAATCATATTTAAAGGAGGAAGTTTGTCACCCTGAAATGGAAAAATCTAACCAATGCCTGCTTACATGAGAAATACTCGACATGCAAAACCACAAAAGGTCAGGATAAAAGCATGAGAAAATCTGAATGTGGGCAAATGGTAACTAAAAGAAAATGGGCATGGCTGTGTGTTTTATCAGACACCATAGACTTCAGGGTAGAAGTCTTCAGTGGAAGTGAAGAGTACAACTGAATATTTAATCCTCAAACACCAGCAAAAGAGAACAATTTTAATTTTGGATGTACCTAATTATATAATTTTTAACTAATGAAAATGCAATGTGAAATAAAGTTACAACAACATGGGAGATTTTAACAGATATATCTCAATAACATACAAACCAAAAGATTTAGTTACAACATAAAAGATTTTAACAATACCAATGGCAAGTCTATTTTAAATTTTTAAAACTGATTTATTTATTTACTTATCTATTTCTTTGGTACAGGGTCTTGTTGTACATCTCAGACTCATAATGATCCTCATGCCTAAACCTCTCCAGTGATGGGATTACAGGTGTGTGCTACAACACCCGTTTTCTTCCCCATAATTTTATTGAGAAACAAATAGCAATGAGACAGCTTCAAACCAAATTGGTAGGACATTTT
>NW_004524583.1:16277108-16281024 GCF_000260255.1 Octodon degus
ACCCTGTTTTGGTGGCTGACTCAGCTCAGGGCCAGTGTGGCGTCCTGTATGGAAGATTGATCCTGGGTGATTGCACTTTCTAGACAGGCACTTAGACTGCTGATCTATCTCCCCAGCCTTGGCAATAAGGCAAGTAAAATGCTGTATAACACAAGGATAATATATATTTGAATCAAATTACTAAAAATCATTTGTAACACTTGATTCCATGCAATTAAGCAAAACTTACAAATTTTAAAGGTTTGGTATTAAGACTATATGACTGTAGGGTTGGGGCAATAGCTCAGTAGTCTAAGCACCTGCCTAGCAAGTGCAAGCACCTGGGTTCAATCCCTGGTACTGCAAGCTGTGCCACCCCCAGGGTCACAGGAGTGCCATACTGGCCATCAAAACTGGGCATGTGGTGCATGACTGTAATCCCAGCACTGGTGAGGCTGAGACAGGAGAATCATTATAAGTCTGATCTGCATAGCGAGATCCTGTACCACATAGATAAATAAATAAATAAACTATATGACTGCAATGCTAACATGTCAAATGTAAAAAAAATTAAGTAAACTCACATTTTTGTCAATTTTATCACTTCTATATAATTCATAAATCACAAACAATTTGCATTAAAATGTGCATTAAAGAAAAAGTAGAACTGGCCAGTAGCCAAATTTTTATCAATGATTTATATTCTCAATGTATTATACATGTGTAAATGAGAGATGTCAAGAAAATGAGTTCCCAAGGATACTTGTGAAAGGATTTTTATTCAGGGTGAGCGAAAAGATGAGATTGTTTAAGGGAAATCAATGGATCGGCAACTTCATGGGGAATGCCTGTTCTGTCCTCCCAGCTATTTGGCTACTCTTTTATAATTAGCTCTCAAAAACATTTCATGCTCAAATTATTAATAATACTATCAGTGCTAATTAGTACTCCTTGGCTTCTTGTTTTGAAATCACTGGAAAATTTATACAATATGGAAACTATAACAGATTGTGATTGTGAAGAGTTAACCATGTGCAGATTGTAAGAATTTCTTACCAAGCTTCTTTTGAACTGAGCAACAAAGAACAATGGTAGAACTTGTGATCTTTGGTGGTATTCAGGGGAGGCGTTTATAGTCTTAAGCATTATGCCATATTTCACAGGAAATTAAGAGCTTATTATGCTCCTGTTAAAGAAGAAAGCCTGTAAATAAGATAAGCTCCTAAATCATAAAGTTAAAAGATAGAATATACTTCCAGGGAGAGAGAAGAAAGAAAAATAGCAAAACAACATTCATTAATCAATTAGGAAAAAGATTACCTTAGGGGATCAATAAAACTAAAGTTTTTCTTTGAAAAACACTAAGAAGCTCACAGATGTCTGGCAGGAATGCCTAAGAAAAAGAGAAAAGATACAATTAGACAGCATCAAGTATGAAATAGAATGAAAGTACTGCTGTAGAGAAATTAAAAAATATTATGAAAGGACAGTATGAGTAAGAGTGGCAATGGAGACCAAAACACAAGAAAGGTTCAAGTTTGTGATAAGTATAAATTATCCTACACACAATAAAGGAACCAGCATTTTATCACCTTTCCTCATCCTCTGCCCATTGCTGTGTCCCTACAACTGTCATATAGCGAGTTCACTACTGTGGACAGACTGTGTCCCCCCAAAGACCACGTGGTGGGAAATGAGTCCCCTGTGCAACACTGTTAAGAGGTGAAAACTTTCGTGGGTATTACATCAAGAGGACAGAACAGAGTAATGCTGCTGTTGTAGGGGCAGGTGGGTCCCTGTGGGAGTGTGCTTCTGATAAAAGAATGAACTCATTCCCTTTCTTTGTCTATTATCTTTTGCTCTCTTACTGTCTCCTCTCTATGTAGTCCAGGCTCGCCTCATCTGTGTACCAAGGCTTGGCCTCGAACTCATAGAAATCCTCCCGTCTCAGTCTCAGAAGTCCTGGGACTACAGGTATGAGCAGTGAACTTCCACACTGAGCAGTTGAGTCAGTCTTTGACTTTCCATTTTCTGCCTTGGGATGACAGAACATGAAGGTCCTCACCAGTTGTAGGTGCTTTGCCCTTACAACTTCTAGCTTCCAGAACTGTAAGCAATAAGTCTCTGTTCTTTCTAAATGACCTACTCTCAGGTATTCAGCTGTATCAACTCAAAATTAATTATGAACCCATATTTGATCCCCAGGACGGCATGCTATGCTGGCCCCGGAAATACAGGCACGCTGTGCTAGCCCCTGAAACTGGGTGTGGAGGTGCAGGCCTGTAATCCCAACACTGGGGTGTGGTGGGATGAGACAAGAGGATCACTGTGAGTCCAAGCTGTGTAGCAAGACCCTGTGCCAAATACATAAATAAATAATTTTAAAAACCTGTGGAAGGTACTTCAAAAGGGGTATATTTCGCCATGTTATCTTCTCTGGCATTTTCATGTTTTATAAGTACGTGTTTGCAGCACACCAGCATCCTGTTCATCACAGGAGTGGGTGCACGCACATAACCCAGCTCAATTCTTCCCACATCTCCTCTCCGCATCACCCTCCCCTCATCTGTCAGTCTCCTTCCCTTTTGTAAATGACCTGTCTCCCTATTTCCTACTATCTATCTTTTATTTTGTTCTTTATGTTTTGGGTTCCTCATACAAAAGAAGTCATGCAGTATTTAAGCTTGTATGTGTAATTTACTTCACTTAATATTATGGTCTCAAAAAGTGCCCATTTTTCTACTGATCAACTTTGTCCTTCTTTATAGCTAAATCCTGGAAGTGACCTAAATGTTCATTAGCAGATGAATGGATAAAAAAGTGCTTTATGATGATGAATATACAGGCCATTTCTAAGATTTAGCAATTATAAATTGTGCCGCTATAAACACAGGTATGTGGGCATTGCCGTAGTATGGTGTCTCTCTTTTAGAAAAGTACCTAGAAGGGGAAAAGCTGGATTGAATGGAATCAGTAGTTTTAATTTTTGGAGGAACCTCTGTATTGATTTCCATAGAGGTTGTACTAGTTTATATTCCCACCAGAACGGTAGAGTTCACACCCCTCTCCAACTGCCTCACCAGCATTTGTTATTCTTTGATTTCTTGACGATGATCGTTCTTTCTGGAATAAGATAGAATCTCAGTGTTGTTTTAATTTGCATTTCTTTACTGTCCAGTGATGTAGAACACTTTGTTTTTACTGGCTTTTTGTACTTCCTGCTCTGAGAAGTATTTATCATTGCAGTTGCCTCTATTTTGATTATGTTTTTAATTGGGGAGTCTATTTGTTTGAGTCCTTTATGTATTGTGGACTCTAGTTCTCTGTCTGAGGAATAGCTAGAATGTATTTTTTCTCATTCTGTAGGTTGTCTTTTCACATGGTTTCTTGTTTCCTTTGCTGTGCAGAAGCTTTTTAAATCTGATATGACCTCATCTGTTCATTCTTGGAATTATTTCTTGTGTCATTTGGGTTTTGTTCAGAAATTATCTGCCTATGCCTATGTCTTCAAGAGTTTTACCTAGTTTGTCTTCTAGCAGATTAAATGTTTCTGTTTTAAAAGTTAGGTGTTCCACTTTGCTTTTAGTTTAGGACATGATGAGCATTACGTGTTTAGACTCAACCTTCTGCATGTAGATAGCCACTATTCCCAGCACCACTTCATAAAGAGCCTGTCTTTTCTTGCTGTCATACTACAATGCAGCAAGAGGCACTCACCGGATGATGTCCCCTTGTTCATGGACTTGACAGCCTGCAGAACTGTGAGTGGAATAAAGCTTTATTGTTTATAGCTCACCCAGACTGTGGTATTTTGTCACAGGAGTACAAAACTGACTGAGACATCTGCCAAAAAACTGTCTGGCTTGGAAAGTGAAAAAATAAAATTAAGCTGAAGAAGAAACTGTAATTTTTAAGTTGGAAATTTTTTCTCTCTCTA
>NW_004524583.1:16281889-16290520 GCF_000260255.1 Octodon degus
GTGACTCTCCTTAGGCACACTCTACATCATCAATCACTTTCCTCATTGGCCCCATAATCTCCTTGATCAGAAAATTTGGGACACTACTGAGTTACATGACGTTACAGTACAAGTTCTCATATGTCCTGAGTCTTAATTGACCTTGGAAAGCTAGGGCCAAAATGTTGGCTTTCCTTGTGGCCATCCTTTTTCTCTATTTTTGGTCTGCAAACTTAGATTGTTAACCCTCCAGAAGAGAAGTTTATTGTTATTACCATGCAACCTAAGCTGTTAAGCTTAACCTTATTATCTGTCAAAAAATATTTGTTGAAATAGTTACCAAAATATTGTTTCCCTATGAGAAAGTTGGGAAAAGGAAAAACAGGCTAACACCAAGATGCCTGTTCCAATTTCTGGTTGTTGTACACCCAGGTCCTGGAATCAGGTATGAGAGGAGGAGCAACAAGCTATTTTTTTGGGTCATCTTGTTGCTGGAAGAGAGAAATGAAACATGAAAACAGATTTTTCTCAATTCAGCTTTCTATAGTTAGCAAAAAAAAAAATTCTCCTAGTATTTTGGCAACTATTTTTTCTGCTACTATTTTCACTCATTCAATATTTTACTCCATGTATTTTCATGAAAATTTGGGAGAGAATTCCTAGAGACTGTCAACTAGATGTGATTTAAGTTGGAAGACTTCATCTCTCTTGTATAAGAATGAATACTTTGCCCTGAGTAAGATTTGACTACCAGCTTCAGAAGATGCTGGCTCCAGGGAGCTTAAGATGTCAATGGTACCATGTGCAGGTGGTAAAAGAGAGGTTAAGGGTAATGCTGCTTCCCAGAAGCACCATGGGCTATGGAAGCTGAGCAGGACATAAAATCTCATGTGAACAGGAGCCAAGGGGTGGATGAAAGAAGAAATTCAGCCCAAACTCCGATGTCAAGACTTGGCTCCCTCAGAGGGAAATTCTGTGTTACTTTACTTCTCAGAGGGGAGGTGACTCATGTTATTTTACACCAAGTCATCGATGCGCTAGCAGAGATTGCTGGTGTGCATTGGTGCTTGAGAGTGTTCAGTAACTACACTCATTTACGTAGTCAGAGGGTATGAATACGGAGTAGATGTAAGTGTGTTCTCAAAGCTTGCAGTAACTTTCTAACTGATGGATGGGTTGGGAAGTTTGTCCTTGCTTAAGCTGCTAGAGTTAGATTTCTGTCACACACAGCTAAGTGTTATTTCTAATCACATATGCTCTGTGCATATCTGCCTCAGCAGAACTTTTGTGTTCCCTTGATCTCTCCTCTGTTCTGGTTATGCAGTCATGCCTCGGACCTAGTATGTGCTCAATAAATTGTAACTATTACTAGTTCATTGTTAAGATTAGGGGATGAATAACATGGTTTTTCAAAAAGTAAGTATGCTTCTCTGGGAGGATAACTACATGAAGATTAGAAATGAGGGTGTTTATATCTTGTTATTGCTGCTTTTATTCCACCAATAATTATAACATTGGGTTGTCAGCATCTATTAAACACAAAAATACATACCATACCTTGCTACAGTGAGACAGGAATAGTTTATCCAGAAGGAAATAATCTCCATCTCCTGATGAGGTCAATCTGATGAAAGAGAACTGAACCTGGAGAAGGTCTTGAAGCTGTAGCAGGCTTGGAGAAGGTCTTGGTGTGCTGGGAGACATCTAAGCTCTGACTAATCTATCTGGCCAGCAGCAGCCAGATCAAAATGCCCCACTCAAGGCACAGAAAAATACCTTTCCTGCAACTATTAAATCCCTTCTGTGTTGGGGAACTTACCTTGGCCATCTTGTGTTGTATACCTGCTACGATGACTAGACTCTTGTTTAAACATTTGAGTGGACAGGTTGCTCAAGTGTGATCAAATGCCCATGGAGATATACAGGAAATATAAGGTGCTCCTGTTGCTGGGGCAGTTAGGTCAAACTGTTTGCCCAGCTCAACCTCTGAGCCTGCGGTGAGATGCCCTGGGAGGCCACAACCCCGAGTTCAGTGGGAAGTGAATGCTCCTAGCATTTCCTGGAGCCTTACTTGAAGTAGACTGAAGATGGGTGGGAATCAGAAATCAAATAAGAACAAGAAATCAGAAGGTCTAGATTTATTGCTACTGTATTGCTATTTGCACAGAGAATATTCCTCTGTCTGCTTTTGATGTCTCTCATCCAGGAAGCCCTTTCTCGTGTTCTCCTATAGAAATTCAATGCAGACCCCCTAGAGCAAGAGCCAACCACTTGTGCTCTAGTTGAGTTCACTGTTTCCTTGTACAACCACATGTACTGATGACAATTTTTTAAATGGTTCACTATTGTTGTGGGGCTAAGACAATGGGGAGATTTCCTTGAATCATTAAGTTTAGGGACTGCATGAGGCTGGTGGCAGGATGGTTGGTCTACAAGACCAATCAGACCACAGCTGCAGCTAAGTTGCTGCCATAGTTTCTTCACTAGGATTTGAAGTCCAGGAGCTCTGAAATTCCTCAGGAGAGAAACACCTAAATCCTTGTGAGCTTATAACTTGTCATCTGGGTTGAACACTTTCATGATCAGGAGACAGCCAGCAGTGAGCACAGTAAGCCCCTTTGTGTCCTGTGGTCTAGGATCAGCTTCTCTGTGAGTGACAGCACCAGCTCTATGGATGTTAGAGAGGAGAAAGTGACAGTAACAGTCTCTTACTGACTCTGTGTTTGAGGCCATCTTGATTAGCACCAAGGAATGTTCACTCTTAGGGTGTCTGGAGCATCCGTGTGGAACAAATTTAAAAACTTAAGACATGGGCTCTGAATGTGAACAAATGCTGACTTATTTCTTATCTCAGCTCCTCACTGTTCTTTGGACTCCAGCACACCCAGCTGTTGGTGGTGGTACCATTAGCTGGAGGCTGACAAGGACCCTAGAACAGAACATACTAGGAACGGGTGAACCTTGGGTTCAGATCCCTGAGGGATTTGGCTCCCTGAAGCTTAGGCACAAATAAAATTTCAGCTGCAGAGACTTTTCATTATTACATTTTCTGGTTTATATTGGTCTCTAGGGAACATGTTTCCTGTACTTCTCAATTGTTTTTAACAGAGGAGACCAGCATTTAAACAGTTACCTGGGCAGCTCTCCTCCCCCTTTAAAATTGAATGCTAACCATTTTAAATTGCCCTTTCTCAGTCAATAAATGGGTTCTCTGAGACTAGGTCCTGGCTGCTGATTTAACTGTGTGGTGACAACTTTTTGCTCCAGTTAGCATTTGTTGAATCCAACAGACAGAGGCTGGGAAATGGTTTCTCATTTTCCTACTGTCCTATCAGAAAAACTGAGACTAAATTCCAGTTGCTGAAGTTTTATTACTTCTGAAGATGTAAGAGGCAGGAACATACACAGCTGGGGTCCTCATTCTAGGTGGAATTTGCAGACCTGGCAGATAGAAGAATCAGCTTTGACTGTTAACCGAGGACAATTTAGTCAAGATGCGATTGTGGGGAAACAAAACCGGAAGCCCCTTGGAGTGGGCTTCTGGGGTAACTGCGCTTTCCAGAGGAGTGTGCGGGTCAGGGCTCAGCATTCCTGCAAGCTGAAGACCAGCAGGAAAACCTGCTAAGGCACCCAGCTGCTGAGATGAGGCACGGACAGGTGGATTCGTGCGCAGCTTTCTCCTTTTGGGGGCTTCTGTGGGCAGAGGAGTCCTTTCCAGGCAGGTCTTTGTGGAATCCGTTGCTAATCATTCTATGGTCAAACAGTCGCATGTTTTCATTTCCTTCTAGTGAATGTTTGCTTGTTAAAGATCCCTATTACTGCACAGCGGCGCTTGCCCAGGAATCACACACCCAACTGTCCTTTTCTTTCAGTGTGTGCCCTTGCTCAAGATGGTAATTTACCAGAAGAACATAATTATGCAACTGAAAAGCATTTAAATTGGATTGTCAGCGAAATGCCGTAGAGCCACTCAAAACAGGCCAGGTGTGAGCAGAAAGCAACAAGACTGGTATTTATGTTTTTGTATCACTGCACAGAACAAAAGCAATGATTCTGAACTCTGATTTCCCTCCTGCCTAGCTTTACTGAGCACAATTGAAGGCAGAACCCTGGACACTTATTGCCGCAGCACCGATTCTCTTTCTGGGGTTGCCAACCCTCCGGAGTCCTTGCTTTGTTTTTAAATGTATGAGTGTAAGAACAATTGAACATATTTCTGGGGTTCGCCGTGAGGCGCTGGTACTCGTGCACTCTGTGTAATGATCAGATTGGGGTAATTAGCATATCCACATCTTGAACATTTATCATTTATCTGTGATGAGAATTATTTTGAGATGCACATTACCGTTGATGTTAGTCATCCTAGTCAAAAGTACACCAAGACTTACTCCTCTCAATTGTAGCTTTGCATTCATTAACCAAATCTTCTCCATCTCTTCCTCTCACTTCCCTCCCAGCATGGCCTAACCAATATTTGGCTTCTATAACACAGTATTTTTAAGATACCATATATGAGTGGGGTCACTGGAGAATTGTCTTTCAGTGCCTGGTTTATTTCACCTAAGAGAATATGCTTCAGGTTCATCTGAGTAGCTGCAAATTGCAGACTTTCATTCTTTCTAATGGCTGGGTTATGTAGCAGATATTACCTCGGATAACTACATTTCCTCCTGACGTATACTCAGTAATGGGTTAGCTGGATCAAATGGCAGCTCTATTTTTAATTTTAAGAACTTCCACACTGTGTTCCACTGTGCCAGTTCTAATTTACATTCCCAGTGATAAGTATAAGGGTGCCTCTTTCTGCCACATCTTCACCAGCACTATCTTTTCATTTTTTTGATAGTAACCATATTGATTCCAAGGTGATATCTTCTTGTAGTTTTGTATACCCTTATGCATAGTGATGTTGGGGATTTTTCAAAAATCTTCTGGCAATTTATATATCTGCTTTTAAGAAATATCTATTCAGGTCTTTTGCCCATTTAAAAATTGTTTTTTTTTGTATTATTGCTGTTGGGTTCCTTATCATCCATATTTTGGAATTAATCCCTTATCAGATGTGTTGTTTACTAATGTTTTTTCATTCTGTAGATTCTCTGCTCCAGATAGTTTGCTTTGCTATGTAGAAAACTTTTAGTTTGATGTAGTCCTATTTGTCTATTGCTTTGTTATCTATGACTTGGGGTTTTGTTCCAAAACTCCTTACCTACTCCAAGGTCATGAGACTTCCTCCCATGTTTACTCCTAGTAGTTTTATGTTTTGGGTCTTATATTTGAATATGTAATCTATTATAGTTGATATTTGTATGTGATAAGAGATATGGGGCTGATTTCATCTTCTGCATGGGGTTAACCATCCAGTGCTATTTATAGAAGCAGCTGTTGTGTTTTCCTTCCTCTCTCAGGATGAAAGATTTCTTCTGTTGTGGAACTGGTTAATAGTGGGCAGACGTTTTCTCTTTTGGATGACCTCACTGTGCAGACAATTGCAGGTAGTATCTTCTCAGCTCCTGAGCTGGAATATGAAGGAAGAGAAGAACCAATTTCTAGTTTTACAGTCTCATCTTTTGCTCTTTTATTCCTAAATATTTTCTCAGAATGGAGTGGATCCAGTTACCAACTGTCTATAATGGTTTCCAGGAATATTGCCTCCACTTAAAAAAAGTAACCCCCTTTTCCCCCTCATCCTGTGACTGGTTTAAAAAAAGCGGGGGGGGGGGGGCTCGTGTGGACCTAAGCATCTTCCAAGTTCCTCAGTTCACAAGTTAACTTTAAGGCCCTTGAAGTTACTTTGGGCATGTTGTGACATGGACATTCGCGTCATGGCTGTTACACACACATGTCGGAAGGCTGCTATTCCTCTTCACACTGATCGCCAACAGGCCCATGTATTTATTCCAATCATGATACATTGCCCTAGACACCCACATAGCGCCTCTCTCCTAAAGCTTTCCCTCAAGCTTTCCCCAGATCTCAAGGGAAAACCTCTCTCTTTATGACTGTGCATCATAAAGTAACACACAGTCTCACTTTTTCTTTTTCTTTTTGACCCAAAACAGGATTTCACAGCTAGGTCACTTACATTCAACTTTTATCTTTCAAAATGGGCTCCAAACAACTTCAATTTCTCAAAATCAAATCCATCTCCAAATAATGAATATTTACCAACCACCATTAATGAAATTTTAGAGAAAGTGCCACAGGCTACAAAGCCAATTCCTAATATGAAGTGCCATGAATATTTTAAATGGTGCAGTGTGTGACTCATGTAGGGAGTCCTAAGGAGATTTCATTGGAACAAGCAATAACTGCTCAGATGTGCAACTTCTGATAAGTTGGATAAAAAGAGAGTTTCATTTGGTCTGGGAGATGAGATAAATTAGTTTAGAAAGATTGTCTCACTTGATCAGGGACATGAGATAAATGGTCCCAGCCCTGCCTGCAAACATGGGCAGAGTACTTAGCATCACTAGCTTTCTGATTCTTTATGTTTAAAGTGAAAGGTTTACATTAGATAATCTCCCAGGACTGTTCTAGCTTCAATACACTGTAATTCATATATCAAACACTTACTGGATAGCTACTGTAAGAGTTAGACACAGTTTTTTAAAAGTGTGTCTCCCCTGTCAAGAACTACCCAGGCATGTGGATGATATCTAATTTTTATATCATCAACATCATCCTATACTATATTCTCATGCAATACAACACAACATAATCTTTTTTTGGTGTGAACTGGCTGCCTATTCAGCAAATATTTATTTTCATTGTCTTCTTAGGAAAACTAGCCTCTTTTTTCCTGGCAAATGAATGTGAGTAAAGTGATATATGCCACTTCTAGGCCTGGTTTGTGAAGTCCTATCATATGTGAGTGTTCTCTCTTTCTCTTCCTATTGGATGAATAGAGAAAATTCTGTAGAGCTAGAGTAGTATGAAACCTCAGGCAGGAAAGACTCTGGATTCCTGAATGACTGTGTAGAAAGAGAATGCCCTGCTGACCCACATTGGACTGTGGTAGAAGAGGGATAGTGTTGATCTGCTTAACTGTGATGACAGTCAGCTCACTCTACCTAGGATATACCTTGTAAAAGAAGAGTTCTCACATCCTTAGAGGGCAGTAGTGGAGGCAGAGGGCCAATATGCTTAAAAGGGTAAAGGGAGTACTACAAAGGGAGAGTGTGGAAAAGGAAGAAGGCCTTATGGACAGACAGGGACAGGCCGGTGACAAACAATTACATGCTTATTACTTGAAATAAGGAGCTGTCTGGTACTATTAGAAAAAATGGGGCGGCAGTGGCCACATGACCTTTATTGTTTTTTCTCTAAGATTTTCAGGACAGTATATGAAAACCATTCAGTAGGAGTGAAGCCTGGTAACTGGTAGGAATGTTATCTGAAATATGGACTGGAGACATAATTACCTGCTCTCTTGGAGGTTCAGAATCTGATGTGAATCTGCCAAGAGGATTAAATACCCTCTGCTAACACCATGCCAACAGTGCTGAAGATAAAGTCTAAGTAGATGCTCCAATTTATTTGTCATCTAGTGCATTTTGTTACTTCTACTTCCATTATAAGGAGAGTGGTGCTGAATTATAATCGTTATTGTATTAGGGTATGAACAGACTCCCAGAGACATCCATGTGCTGATAATCTCTGAAATTTTAAATATGATAGCTCACGTGGCAGCAGGCATTTTGCAAGTCAAGATTTATTGACAAAACAAATCAAGATTTATTTTGATTAAATAAAGACTCGAGCTGAGAAGAGTATCCTATGTTAGCTGGGTGAATCCAAGGTAATTACAGGGGGCCAGACAAAAGACAGGCAGGGATGTCAGGGCAGAGAATGAAATGGGACACCAGCAGCAGAGGTCAGAGTGTGGAGGGGCCAAACACCGAGGACTGTAGACAGATGCTGTGACCAGTAGAAGATAATTATAAGCCTACAAATAACCCCCACATAAACATTCACCTAACTGGTAATAAAAAAATGCTACTGAAAACTTTGGCAAATGATTGTCTTTCAACAAATGATACTAGTGATGTTGTATATCAACATGAAAAAAGATGACTATTTACCCCTATCATACCATGTGTAAAGATTCCAGATAGATTTTAGTTCTCAATATGAAAGATAAGGCAACAAGGTTCCCTGAATGTAACATATATTTTCATGACCTTGAAGTAGATAAATATTCTTAAAAGTATTAAGTATGATGAAAAGAGTTGATAAATGAGATTACATAAAAATAAATAGCTCTGTTCATCATAAAATGTTAATTAGAGTGAAAAAGCAATCCATAGAATGTGAAAACATTTTGTAATGTATTATAGCAGACCAAGTTCTCATATCTAAAATAGAAGAAGAGAGGGTATGGAGCTCACTAGTGGAGCAAATGTCTATCAGGTACAATGCCTACAGTTAATTCTATAGCAAAGCAAATAACTATAATAACTAGCTGTTTAACTAATATATACATAAATGAAAGGGATTTTTTTCTGCAAACTAATAAGGTAGAACAGATAATCAGATTTTTAGAAATGAATAAAAAAGATTTGGATGGGTAGTTTATAAAAGAAAATCTCCAGAGACCCAGTCCTAGCCCAGGTCCGGTGAGTGTGTGGAGAGCTTCCTGCTACCCTGCGC
>NW_004524583.1:16299353-16300591 GCF_000260255.1 Octodon degus
TTTGAAAAAAAAAAAGAAAAAAAAGAAGAAAATCTCCAGTTGTCCAATAAGCATACAAAAAATGCTTAAGTTAATCATATGTTTTTCTTTGGATACTTTGGTGGCTTGGACCTTGTTGACCTAGAAGGGATCATACACATTAGGACTAGCTGATAGCTGGATATAAATTAAATATTTTGTCTTTGAGTACACCAGTAAGAGATAACTCTCGACCCTCTTTCTTTACTAATTTCTCATTCTGGGCTACTATTTCCCTGCCTTAATCATCTAGGGCCAAGTACCATGCTATCAGGGAGATCCCCCCACCCCTCAGACCATTGATATAATCAGACACAGCCAATACTAAATCCGCTCCCCATCTCGGCCATTCTTTCTCACAGAAGCCACAGTAAGATCTCTTTCCTGTGTTCTGCCCTTGTTCTCTCTGCCTCTTAACAGCCTTGTCTCTTGTCTCTAGGAAACTGTGAGTAGAAAATCATGTCTATATCTTTTGATACTCTTAAAAAAACCTAATTCTCCTTTAACATGTTCAACCTCCTTCAAATGCAAAACAAAACTATCATGGCAAGAGAATACAACCTACCAGAATAGCTAGGATGAAAAAGATGGAACATGTCAAGTATGTATAACAATGAATGGAATAATGAAGATGTTCACATGCTATGTGTCTGCTGCTGAGTGGGCAAACTGGCACAACTATTTTACAAGCATATTTCAATAACTATTAAATTTGAAGATGTATGTATACCCTATGGTCTACCATTTTGAGTTCTAAGTATAACAGAAATACACACAATGATACAATGTAGACCAAAATTATAGATGTAAGTGATTACAGCAAGGTGATTTGTAACAATTTAAAATTAAAAGCAAGTCCAATGTCCATCAAATGTAGAATGAGTAGGTACGATGGTATTCTTATGATATATTCATAAAATGGAACACTATTAGGCAGCGAAATGAATGATGATCTCAGTTGTGCACCACGAGTCTCACAACCACTGTTGAACAAAAGAAGTCAGACTCAAAGCAGTATGCAGTCTATGTGATTGCTAAACTTGATTCTATCAGCTCAATTGTCTCAGGAGCTGTCCATAGAAGTGGTAAAACCCACCTATGTCTGGTCTTTTGTGGAAGCATGACCTCTCATCCCTGGCCCCTTCTTCCCTGGAACTGTCTTCTTGTTCTGCTTCCCAGCCATCAAGCAATAAGCACCTTTATACTCTGCCATGCCCTTG
>NW_004524583.1:16300851-16327723 GCF_000260255.1 Octodon degus
ATGCCCCGAGGGTAGGGCCAGCATGGCAGGTCTGGGGATCGAACCCCTAGCCCCTGCATCTGCTTGCAGGCACTTTAATCTGCTGAGCTATTTGGCCACCTATAACCCTCTCCTAAGTTGAGGATGTCTAATATTTCTCAGTGATGAAAAAGCTGACTACTACAACAGATGACACAATCTATATGGAGCCTATGATGATGGATTGTATCCCTATTCTATGGATTGCTTTTTTATTCTTATTGGGATGTCAGCTTACCTTTTGGGATGCAAGAATTGTGAGTAGAAGAGTCGTATAAGAGCGAGACTGCTTTTTTATTAATAGCATTGTTTCCTGCTGGTTACATTGTTCACTTTGTGAAATGCCATACAGCTGCACAACTTAGATTTGTGTACTTTCAGTGCAAATGTTAGCCTTCAACAAAAATTAAGAAAATATTAAGTGAGAATTTTTCTGTATAGAATAATCATTACAAAGGTGTTAATTGTGTTATTATAGGTGCTTACAGTCATGTATGAGCAAAGTCAACTCTAATAAGGGAACACATGTCTGAAAAAAAATGGGGGGAAATTGTATTTGAGAAGCTGCCACTTGGAGAGTTGGTGGTTTATTTAGGATTATGTTTTGCTCTGTTCCTTTGGCCAGGTGCCAATTACCAGTGTTACTTAATCTTGTTGAGTCTCTATTTCCTCATCAGAGAGATGGGGATAATAATAGTAATTGCTTTATAGAATTGTTATGAGAATCAATAAAGCAATGCATAGTGCCTGGAACTCAGTAAGTACTCAGTAAATATTTTATATGATTATTTTCACTGTCTATGTTTAGGCATATTTTCCAGACATATAATTCAGTGGTGTCGTGGAGAGGAGAAGGAGGAGGTATATTGTGAAGAAGAATTTGGATCCAGCTTATTTACCACTCACCCCAGGTTAGTCATTGTATCTGATGGCCTTGATGAGGATCTGTCTTGGGTCAGACTAAGTACATGGAGAATGATTCTTTGAGTAGAGAGATTTTGGAGCTTGAATGAGATTAAGAGATACTGTTTCTACTAGAGATGTTTGATCTAAGTCTGCCTGAGGAGCAGTGTGTGTCATGGCCAGAATAAAAGTCCAAATTAACAAGGTTTAGGGTTGGGGAGATAGCTCAGCAGTCTAAGCACCTGCCTGGTAACGCAAGTATCCAGGTTCAATCCCTGGTACCTGTGTTATGCCAGCCCCGGAACCCCAGGTACACTGAGCTGGCTACTGAAACTGGGTGTGGTGGTGCACACTTGTAATCCCAGTGCTTGGGGAATCTGAGACAAGAGGATCAATATGAGTCTGAACTTCATAGTGAGACCCTGTACCAAATAAATAAATAAATAAATAAATAAATAAATAAATAATTTTTTAAAAGACAAAGTATGGCATAGGACTGAAGTCCACTGTTTATCTTGCTTTCTGGAAAATAAACTACTCAAAATGTAATTATGAATTTAAGAAAGACTTCCTAGACTTGGAGTAAATCAAAGATAGCTGAAGTATGCATGTGGGGATTCTTGCTGTCTATAAAGTGCAATAAAAGATCAAATAAATGTACTTATAAAGAGTAAAAACTGTCCATAAAGCCAGATGGGCTTCTGAGTTACCCAGGACCTCATAGCATTGCCCCTCTAGCCTTCAGCTTGTCACTCCAAATGCTTCTGTTAACTGAGATCTAAGGTTGGCCTCTCACACTTCACAATACTGCTCTCGGGACTCTCCAGCAGTCGAGCTCATAAGCCAGAAGTTATTATAGGTTGCTTTACAAGATATCCGAAGGGCTAGCTGTGGGTTTGTTTCGTGTAACTCAGAAAAATCTAATGGAATCTCTGACATGAAATCTCTCACTCTGCTCATGCAGTCACAGCATGAAATGTTGACCTAGAAAAGGGGGCACCGCTACTACAACTTTCGGATGAAGTCCGGCTAAGCTGGCCTCTCCTGATTCCAATTCTCTCCCCCTACCTTCCGTGTTAACAGGAAACAAAAGTTAAGGTTCAAGAAGACAACTCAACAAACTTGACCACACACATTTATATACAGCTAGGGAGAGTGACAGATGTTCCAAAGTTTTCATATTAGTACCAAAGGACTTGTTTTCATTAGAAAGAAGTGTCTTAACAATAAGCTTTTGGAGAGAAACTTCTTGGAAATCTGTGCAAATAAAAATGTGGCTTTTCTCCCTTAATTGATAAGTATCTCATTAACTAGACATCTAGAGAAAGAAAGATTGGGAACTCTCTTGATCTATGTCATCTCTTCCTTAATGTATTTTGTTTCCCTGAGGCTGATTTTGCACTAAATTAGAAAAGAAGAAAAAAAAATACCACCAAGCTTCTCTAACAAAGGAGCTTGTTGGGAAAAGTATCCATTTAAATTCAGGTAGACTTGCTCTCCAATTCCTACTCTGCCACTCACTAGATATGTGGCCTTGGTAGGCCACCATGCCTTCTGCTCTTCATTTATAAAGCCAAGGTATGAGCACAGGCAGTCCAACAGTCAGAGGTCTTCAAAGCTGCATCCTAAGCCTCCTTTGCCCACTCTGCTCTCTGGGGGGACTCAGCCCCATCACTGTTTCCATTCCCACTCCTGTGTGGGTGCACCTGCTTCCTCCACAGCCCTACTTAAATGTCCCATAGAGAATTTAAACAGTGTATCCAGAATCAGCTCTTGACTTCCCTGGAAACTTGATCTACTCTCTACCTTGTGCTAAACCCAGAAACCTGGGAGCCCATTTTTTTTTTTTTTATGTTTGTGGTACAGGGTCTCACTATGCAGCTCACACTCTCAGTGATCCTCCTTGTTTACAACCTCCCCAGTGCTGGGATTACAGGCGTGTGCCACCATGCTTCAACTCTGTTACCGGCTCTGTGCACCCAAGGGTGGGGCTCACATGACATGCGATACTGGGGATCAAACTCTGGTCCCTGCACTTGCCTAAGCAGGTGCTTAGTTTGCTGAACTATCTCACTGGCCCTGAGAGTCCATTTTGATTCCTCCATTTCCTCTCCTCACCATTTTCCTCCATTCTCAACCTATTCCAAGCTGGCTGATGTGAACTCCTGGAAAGCCCTGAAATCTATCCACATCTACTCAGTCCATTGCCACCACTCTGTTTTGACTGATTATGACACTTGTCTTCCCACCTGGGTTAGGTCTAGAATGTCCCCTAAAAGTCTCATCCTGAACTTGGGGCCTTGCCAGAAACAGTGGATCGCTTGAAGTATTTTTTTGTTTCCAGCTCCTCTCTTCTTTCTCTGATTCCTGGCCACCATGCAGTGAACAGCTTTCCTCAGCTGTGCCATTCTGACATACTGCTTCTCCCTTGGAGCCAACCACCCATGGAATGAGTCTCCTAAAGTTGTGATCCAGAATAAGCCCCTTCCTGCAGTTCCTAGTGCTGGGTATTTTGTCCAGGAATGGGAAAGTGACTCAGAACATATCTAACTGTTTTTCCTCACAATTTGCAATTCTGGGTGGCTCCTATCCTGTAGCCAGAGTGATCTGTTCAAAATGCAGGTCTTATTATGTCATTGACCTGTCTAGATCTTTAAGCAGCTACCCATAGTATTTAAAATGAAGACCAGAATTGTTAACATGATTTTCAAGGAGAACAAGCTTTGGCTTTTGCCTTCTAACTTCAGCCTCACCGTGCCTTACATCCTTTGTCTACTGAGCTCTACTTGTGTCATCTTTCACACCTTTCTTTTATTCTAACCTTTTATCTTGAAGTAGTTCCAAACATACACAAATGTAAACATAATATAAATAATTAGTATATACCTTTAATATATTGTACCTCAAACCTAATTTTACCATATTTGTTTGATTTTTCGCTCTGTTTTTAACCTTTGAGAGTATTGTAATAAATTAATGAGACTATATTGCCATTTCTTAATATGGTTTCTATGTTTTTGAAATATGTTTTTCAAACAGCATTAGCTCTCCCTTAGTGTTTTTTTTTATATAGTATTGTATTTCCAGTGCACAATTCTTGATATGTATAAAAAAGGATCACAGATTTTATTCGTATCTCTCAATTTTCTATAATGGAATAATTTTGCTGTCTTCCTTTGTCTTTTTTATTGTGACATTTTTGAAGAGTCTTGGTTAAATATTCTATATGTCTCTTGCTTGGGGCTTGTCTGAAGTTTCTCATGATTAGAAACACATCATAAATTTTTGGTGGGACCATTACAAAAATGATTTTGTCTTCTCCGTGCATTGTACCAGGAGCACATGAGAGCCATTTATTCCATTACTTTAGATATTAGCTTTGAACACACAGTAAAGCTGACATCTCTTAGCTTTTCTCACTATAAAGTTACTATTTTTTCTTTGTAATAAGAAAATAATTGAGGAAGACACTCTGAGACTATATAATAAATTTTTATATTCTAATATTAGAATCCATTGATGATTCTTTGAATATTGTCATATTGCTATGGCCGTTTATAAATGCTGACTCTTTTATAAAGTTCCTGCCCCAGGACCTTTGCACATGTTATACCTTTTGACTATAATTCTCCTCCCCCTCTCATTTAACTACTTTTTTTTTTGTATTTTAGGGAAAGGTCTACAAGGTGTTTAGGGTCTCACTATTAGATCAGACTTGTAGTGATTTGCCTGTTTACAGTCTCCCAAGAGCTGGGATTACAGGTGCGCGTCACCACGCCCGGTCTCAATTGCTATCTCAGTGCCCTGGGGGCAGGGCCAGCACAGCAGGCCCAGGGATCGAACCCCTGGCCCCTGTACCTACTTGCAAGTGCTTTAATCTGCTGAGCTATTTGGCTGGTCCTTGTTTAACTACTTGGATTTCATTATTTACTGAGATCTCAGAACAAATGTTTTTTTCTGAGATATTTTCCTTGGTTCTTTTCCCATTTCATGTATATATGTGTATGTATATATATATATATATATATATATATATATATTCATATCAAACTGTGTAGTGCCTAAAGGTTATATTCCTTTATATGTATTTATGCAATTATTTAAAGATTTCCTCCTTCAATGACCTATCAATGTTCTAAGAGTGTTTGTGTTTACACACTATTGTGCTTCCAATGCATAGTCTTTGGTATGTATAAGCTGCTTATTATATTCAGTTGATCAAAGGAATGAATGAATATCATAGAGTTTTCTGAGGATTAAACAAATTAAAATTTAAAATTCCTAACATGCATTAGAATCTTAATAAACGTTGGCACTTTCTAAATCTTGCCCTTACTTGGGGTTAAGCCTTCTATAACAGGCAAGATGTTTTATATCAAGCAAAATTTGTCCCTGGAGATATCATCTGTGCCGTAAAGACTGACTTCCATTTGAGCTTTACTAACACTTCTTTGAAAGCAAATTTTCAACTACAAAATAAAGTTAGTCTTCTTTATTTGCAATGTATGGTCACATGAGTTTCTGTTGCTCACTTTTAAAAAGTAGACCCCTCATCTACTCTCAAATTGGCCCTTGGCTATTTATGAGCCTCCTATAGACAGCTAACTCATATCTTGGTCTTCTAATCTGGCTTCTTTGCCCTACTGCCATGATTCTCAAGAGAGATTCTTATGGCTAATGATCCTTTGAGGAGGGCTACTCTGCAGGGCATAACCGTCTTGAACAGTGACCTCTATTGGTGTCCCCTTTCTACTGCAAGGGAGGGGCAATATTACCCTCCTTTTGTTAAATCATCTCAAAGCAAGCATTGAGGGCTTCTGACTCAAGATGCAAAAATCTGTGCTCATTGATAACAGTCTCCTATCCTGGATCCCAGTTGAATTTAAGGACTAAAAGAAACATGAAAAGGAACAAGCTTATAGCAACAGTCGGAAAGAGATGATTAGAGAATATATAACTCAAGAAATTCCTAGAAGATGGTGAATTAAAGTGTGTCAATAAGTGTATTCATCAGTTTTCCTATTGCTGTGGCAAAATATCTAACACTGACCCCTACAAATAGGAGAAGTTTATTTGTCTCATGGTTTCCACTGGTTTCTTGGTTCCAAGACTGAGGCACGTGATAAAAGGGCATGATGGGGGAAATCTGGTTGCCTCATGGCAGTCAGGAAGCAGACAGAGTGATAAAGGCAGCCAGGCATAAGAATATATCCTTCCAGGTTACAACCTCAGTGATTCACGTCTTCTGAGAAGGCCCCACTCCTAAGAACACATTCAGTTATGAACTCATCAGTAGATCAGACCATGATAAGTACAGTACCCCCATGATCTGGTCACCTTCCAGAAAGCCCCATTTGTGAGTACACCAGAATTTTAAAGGACATTTTAGATCCAAAGGAAATAATAAAGTAAGCATAAAAGGAAGCCATAGGGTTTATATTCCTTTATACTTATTTATATAGTAGGCAAATGTAGTAGGCAAATAAAATTCCTTTATATTTATTTATGTAATAGGTGAGGCCTACAGAGGAAACAGAGAGCTGATTTTGCAAAATTTAAGGGATCTGAACTCTGAAACCATACGTACAAAAAAGAGTAATAAGAAGGAGCTGAAAAGAAAAGGGCTGACTAAAGTCAGGTCTATACTCACCTCTCCTTGGCCTCCACTTACATAACAAATAGTAGCTTGTACTTGCTCCTAGATAAAAACATAAACAAATAAAAGCCCAAGCCAAATCACAGCAAATGTAGATACTTCTCTAAAAAAGTGAGAACAATCTTTAGAGAGCAAAGACTTCTAGGTAGTCAAGTTGTCCTGGAATGAAACATTTTTGTCTTTTGAAATTTGGGCAGATTTTTCCTGGTGAATTTCACAAAGTCTACAATCAACCTTTCTGTTCAGGGCAGAGGTCTGTTGGGGAGAAATAATAATGCAAAAAAAAAAAGCCATATCAGCTACCAGTCTCTCATTTTTGTATGTGCAGTGCAACACGTGAGGAAGAAGATCAGTATGAAAAAGAACCAGAATAAATATAACTTAGCTCACCAAGGAAGTAAAAGAGCCCTATAACAAAATTATAGCATTCTGAAAAAGGAAACCAGCAAGGACGTTAGAAAATGAAATGTTATCCCCTGTTTCTGGATAGACAGAATGAGTATTGTCACAATGGCCATACTTCTAAAGCTGACATATAGATTGAATATAATTTCAATCAAAATTCCAATAGCATTCCTCAAAGAGCTAGAAAAAAATCCTAAAATTCATATGGAACTGCAAGAAACCCAGAATAGCAACAGCAATCTGGGCAACATAACCAGAGGTTTGTTTCAGGAGGTTTCACAATTCTGGATTTCAAGTCATATTATAAACTACAGTGACAATAGCAGCAAGGTACTGGTGTGAAAACAGATGTGTGGAACAGAACAGAGGATGCAGAAACAGCCTCAGCCACATTCAGCCATCTAGTCTTTGACAAAGAGGTCAAGAACATATTGTAGAGGGAAGTTAGCATCTTTTACAAATGGTATTGGGACAATTGTCTTTGTCTTTGCACATGCAGAAGGTTGACTCTAGACCCATAAATTTTACCACATACTAAAATAAAATCAAAATGGACCAAATACCTAAGTATTAAAACAGAAATAATCTGATGGAAGATAAAATAGGTAAAACTCAGGAAGGCAGACATAGGCAAGGACTTTCTGAACAACACCTTAATTGCACAAGAAATAACAGCAACATTCATGAAATTAAAAAGCTTCAAAACAGCAAAGGAAAAAACCAAAGAATGAAAAGACAATCTACAGTATGGGAAAGATATTGGCTAGCTATTCCTCAGACAGAGGAATTAGTATCTAGAATATGTGAAGAACTCAAAAAATTAGATACTCAAAATAAAATACTTAACCAAAAAACAGGCAACTGAAATGAATAGATGCCTCACAGAAGTAGTACAAATGGCCAATAAATACATGAAAAAAATCTTCAACGTTACAGGCCAATAAAGAAATGCAAATTCAAGCAACACTGAGATTCCATCTTACTCCAGGAAGAAAATCCACCATCAAGAAATCAAATAATAACAAATGCTGACAAGGCAATGGGCGGAAAGGAGAAAGTACAACCATTATGGGAATGGGCACGGAGAGTCCTCAAAAAACTAGAATCCATTTGACCTAGATATTCCTTTTCCAGGTATCATCCAGAAAGGGTTAAAGATGTTATATTACAATGATGCATAGATAGTCATGTTTATACCAGTATGACTCAGCATAGCTAAGTCTTGCAATGTCCTATATGCCCATCAGTGGATTAATGCATAAGGAAAATGTAGTACTTATGTGCAACCGGAGTACTTACTGCTCAGTCATAAGGAAGGGCACATTTGAGTTACTTGTAGGAAACTGGATGCACTTTGAGATGATGATGTTAAGTGAAATAAAAGACATGCAAGCTTAAATATCGCATGATTTCCCAAGAGAAACCAAAAGTATAAAGAAAGACAAAATAAGGGTTGGGGAGATAGCTCAGCAGACTGAGCACCTACTTAGGCAAGCACAGGGGCCAGGGTTTGATCCCCAGCACCACATGCCTTGCTAGCCTTGCCCCAGGGCATGCTGAGCCAGCCGCCGAGATCTGGCATAGTGGTGCACGCCTGTAATCCCAGTGTTGGTAAGGCTGAGACAAGAGGATCACTATGAGTCCAAGCTGTGTAGTGATAAAATACATTAAAGAAAAAAAGAAAGACAAAATAAAAGATAGATAGGAAACAAAGAGATAGATCTTTTGCAAAGGGGAATAGGACCAAGAGATGGGGCAAAGACAGGAAGGCGAGGGAAGGGGACATAAAAATAATTAAGACATATTGTGCACATGTACCACTGTCCCATGGTGAATGTCATCATTTTGTACTGCAAACATGTACTAGTAAAAATTTTAAAAGAAAAGACACAAAGCACGTCTTCTTATTAACAGCAAGCATCTGTCTTCACAGCCACATGCGTGTCAGTAGGCTGACACACTATTATCAGTAACCACTGCATTTCAGCTGCCAAATTGCAAAGCTAATGTAACATCTGGTTTCAGATTCTGTTGACTCTGTGTGGTGGGTGCTGGAGTGGAGTTAGCACTGTACTTTTCCCTCTATGTCCTTCTGTTGTCACCTCTGCCATTCATACCTGAGCACCACACAGTCAAGTCATGAAAAATATGACTGAAATCATATCATAGTGTTAAAAGTTTAAGATCTTGTGGGGCCATTTTACTAGATGTGTAGTACTGCAGATGAAGCCCATGCGTTGGTCATGCCTAGTATGTGGGAAATTATTTTGTCTTGGCTTTAATTTGACCTAGAATTCTGTCTGCTGGCAAAGTCTCAATTAAGTAGGAGTATAAAGTCACTTTTAGACAGATTCATAGTATTTTACAGAGAAAGAAAGCTTGATTTCACACACTGGGTCTAGCCCAGTAAGGGCAGGAAGGAATCTGCTACTGCAGGGCAGTGTCAGGCCTGGGGACAGGTGGTTCCCAGGAAGAGGAGAGTGGCAGAGCTTCAGAGATTGTCTCGGGGTAAAAGTGAAGATTGCCTCAATGCAACCACTAAGAAATTACCACAGGGAAATTAAAGACACTTTAGCAGTCTATCATTCCTCCTTCACCACCAAGAAAAACTAAAAGGCAATTAAAAATCTCTGGAAAAACCATATAGAGCAATGCCATAGGCAATAGTGAAAGTTCACAGGCTGGGCCTCCCTTGCACTTGACTCTAATGGTGTTCTTTTCCAACTATCACAAGAATTATGATATTTTTGCCCATAGGAAGAAAAAGCAATTATACACACCTTGTAACTCTATAGTAAACATTATTTACAACATAAAAAGTATTTGTCTCTTCATTGTTTACAGTCAACCTATAAATGAAGCGTGGAAGACTCAATTAAGCTATGGAATAGTATTTACAAGTCACTATTGCTTAAAGAGAAACAAACAAAAGAAATATGGGTAACAAAAGAAACTAAATAAAGCCAGTAAGGGAAGGACAACAAGATTCCTGAACTCAATGGCAGGTGATAGTCAAAACCCGTTACTAAATGTTGATGAAACCAAAACAGCAGTTTGTATACATTATTTAAAATTACACCAGCAGTTGATAGGCATGGTGAATAGCTGAATGCTACTATTTATTTATTATGGAAAACAGAAGGTGATAGAAAAAAGCTGCTATCATTTATTCAGCTCATCACTAAGCAGTGAGCAGTCATGTTCATTGCTAACAATATTAACTAGGGAATATTTTTAAATTAATGAGTACAGACATACAGTGCCTTTCAATTATTAAACATTTTCCCTAAAGGAGATGAGCTCTCTGGGACATGGACCTAATGTTTTTGATGCTTGAGGCCCAAACAGAGTGAAGGGTAGAGATATTCCAGGTTTCAGACTGCCCTGATTGTCTTCAGTAATCGTGAAACCACTGGAGAAAAGTTCCGTTAAAAGCAAGGGCCCAATTTCCAAGTACACCAAGCAGAAGTACACTCATTCTGCTAACCCATCTGACCACAGCAGCCTCCATGGTCCCAAGTCAAGTGGCACCAGCTGGAGAAGTGAGAGTGAAGCAGTAGTGTCCTCCTGAGGCCCAGGGAGGCCATAGAGGCATTGTACACACCTCTGGTGAGCAGTGAAACCCTCACTGCCAAACGATCACCAGAGGCTTGATTGTGAGGAGATGTCTGAGCAGGACATGTGGAAGGCAACTAGCAGCTTCAGACTCATGGCAGTGCTCTGTGTGCTGACCTACAAGACAGTGGAACTGAGCAACAACCTCTTTGGGGCAGGCTTTCTCCTGGTCTGACCTAGAAACATGAGCTTTTCACTATGAATAAAAGACACACTGTACTATTCAGGGAGCATCATGATGCCCTTCTGCTGACACCCATGATGCCCAGGCACATGCTAACCAAGATGCCCTATGTAAAGACGCCCTTTACACTCTCATCAGGCATCTGAGTCCACTTGGCTGCTTCATGGTATCTTCCTCCTTTAAAGTGGAAACTGAGTCAACTGGGTTCTCTTCTTTCTTAAAATGTAGAGAATGGGTTTCTGAAAATAAGGGAATAAAAAAACAAGATTTAGTAAGACCCAAGAGCTATGCAAGAATCACTCAGGTTTCTGACTTCCTATGTCATCCAGATGTATAAGTTAACTTTTGAAAAACTTGCCCTGATTGCTGGCTCTACTAAGGAATTCCTGTGCATGGCTTCTAGTGACAGAAGTCATGACTCAGTTGTACAGAATACAACCTGCCAGTTTAAACCAATTATACCAGTAGAAGGTAAAAAACTGGCAAATCCAACTGGCCAGGAAACAGTGGGTAGTCTGTAATGTCACATGACACAAAAGTTTGCCAAACAGGGATGTCATGAAACTTCCTCAGAAATTTCAATTAGAGTCAAGCGACATGGACAGTTAGTTTGTAGGAGAAATGGAAATGAGATAGCACATGGAGAGAAGGGAGAACACACAGATTCTGAAATGGAAGCATCCAGGAGCATGTAATAACCATTACCATACACATCACCAGAGTCAAGGAAGCCATTGTTAGTAGACACAGGTAGCAGAGACAGAGAGGAACTTAATCAATGTTAATGATGGAGTTCAAGGTAGTAACTAATGGAGTTATACAACTGTGAGATTGTTTAATCTAAGTTTCTGTACTCTCTGGAGGCCTGATATACAGCTGATTTAAACGTCATGGCACTCCATGCTTCCACGCATGTCTTCATGAAAGGCTCCCATGGTACAAGCTCACCTCAACTGACCTCTGTCCTTCGCAGTCCAAACAACTGCTAAATATATCCATCTTTTCTAGTTGCACAGGCTGCTTTGAGAGGAGATCATGAGATATAAAGGAGATGATAAGTAGCTGAGGTCACCAAAGGAAAGATCTGAAGCAAAAACAAGAGTATTGCCCCCTAAACCCTAAGAGTGGGCTCTAAGGCAAATTCTGCCCTGGTGATGCAAGGAAAGACAGCTGGGGAGATGTGGAGGGCTGGTAATTATATCAAAAGCTCAATTTTCCAATGTCTTTACTGGCATGATTTCTTGTCCTCGTCCCCATTATCAGCTACCTTAACTTTTCTTTATGGACACTAAATTGCAAAAAGATTTGATCTAGCAAATCAGTTTTTTTTCCTTTAGGTACTACATCATTACCCTATCAGAATAGATATAAATTTTACCCCTAAACTCTATGTGCATAAGTAATGTCTTCCTAGTAATACTCTGCCTAATTTGACCTGAGTCTTCATTTCATTGAGCTGTAGGAGATACTTAACTGCCTTCACTGTAGAGGTTCTGGTCCCAAATGAGGTAGGGACAGGGACAGCTCTGGTAACTGTTCACCTGACCATTTTGAGTAGCTAATTATGAGGCCTCTGTAGGTCCCTTGTGCCTGTCTCCACATCTCTTTGTCACAGTTAGAGCACTAGAATCTTCACCATGGCTAGAAATGCCTATGAGGATATCTATCTCTGAGAGTGACCTGCAACCAACCTCTTGGAACTCTGACCACTGTGGGGCCATTCTCGGAAAAAAGTTATGAGTAGGATTTGTCTTTTCCCCTTCCAAGCTGAAATCTTTGAGCTTTCAGTTATAGAGAGCCTTTTCCTGTGGAACAGGAGGCTGAATAGAAAGTCCTGTGCACATAGGAATTTATAACTATAATATGAACACTTAGACGCACAAATGCAAATGTGTGTGCACACATTTGTTTTTATGTGTATTATATTTGCCTTTAAGATGTATTTTGCTTTTCAGAATAGAACACTGAATCATGCTGATTGAAGCCACCCTGTGAATGAAGCAACATGGTATCAGTGAGCTGACCGACTTCTAGACTTCCTTTGGTTGAGTCTTAAAGAGAAAAGGAGCCCTGTGGATTAGAGACAATTGCAAAACAAATTATTCAAAGTGAGTCAATGAATGGTCAGCTTGGTCTCATTAACTTTAGGGAGACCCAGGTGAGGTTTTATTTCTAACATATCTGGGTTGCAGGAAAAGTACAAACCTGCAAGCATCCCCTCATGTCTCTTGTATCACTTAATTCCTGCCCATTTAATTCTACCAGCCTCTGCAGAAGATGCTCAGTAACACTGGACGTGCAGATATGTCTTCCTTTTGGCTCCTGAGTTTCTTTCAGTGCCTCATATTGACTATCTAGGGTGAAAGAGTCCTGATTTTCTCTGTTGTCTGTGCCAACAGCCTTGAAATTGTAGATCTGTTCCATTCAAGGTTTTCTATGAGCCTTTATTGGTCTGTGAGGGGTGAGGGGGAAAGATGGCAGAAGTACCTGCCCTTTGTCCAGTGCTTTGAGCTTAGTGGACCTCACCTCTGTGCACAGTTGTCTCATCCAACTTTACACCATCCCATGCAGAGTTCTCACACATGTGCAAAAGAGATTCAAAGATACAGAGGGACTAATTTAACTCAAGGTCAAAGAGCAGAACTGTAAGTGGAAGCCTGCCCTTCTGTTTCAAATGCCTGTGCTTTCTGCTTGATACCCCAACAACTTCCCAGTAAGTACATGGTCAATGTTTAATGTGCACTGAGCACTGAACAGCCCTGTGCAAAGAACAAGAAAAGTATTGGCCCCATGCCTTGCCCTTGAATTGTGTATCATTCTGTTATGTTCATGCTTCTCTATATAGCAGACTGCTAGGGTAAGCAAAAGCACAATCTTTACCCTAAAGAACTAGTAGCCTACAAAGAAGCCAGAATCAGCACTGAGCTCCCTTATAAGGCGCAGACAACTCTGCCAGAACCTGCTTTTCTTTGCTCCCCAGTTCTAAATAAGTAGACCCACAAGAATTCCTAAAGCCCCTTGTAGAACTGAAGAAGATCTGTGAGGTGTCCGTCATCATCAGCTGTGACACTTACCCCACCCTTTGCCTTTGTTCTTTGACTGAAAGGTAGGATCCTGCAGCTTAGCCAGGAAGAGGAGGAAGATAGGTTTGGGGATCCTCCAGGACACAGACATTGTGGATCCACAGAGCATCTCCCATAACTTTGCTTAGCTGCCAGTAACTTTGTGTTAAAAAGAGAAAAAGGAAGAGCTTGGGCTGGGAGCTGGGGCTGAAAAGGTAAGAGGGAGGGACATGGGGGAGAATTCAGCATCCCTCATCCCTCCCTTTGAATAGGACTTGACTCAACTGAGGTCTAAAACAAGCAGCAACACACACACACACACACACACACACACACACACACACAGTGTTTGGTGGCAGGGCAGGCAAAAGGTAAAACCAGAGGATCAGAGAATGTTTGTGAGCCCTGACGCTCTGCATATTACAAGACTGCTTAGAGCAAGGGACTAAAAGGTCCTCAGTTGGGGATTAAGGTAGTTTCCCTGCTGCACTGGGTCCTGCTCCAACTGGCAACCCTAGCACAGCAAGGAAGTCAGATCTCAGCCCGGACCAAGCATCTTGCACTGACTATGGTCAGCAGCGGCTGTGGGGGAAGAACACAGTGCAATCATGTCTAAGAGGAAATGGTGAAGAGCTTGAAAGGGACAAAGCAGAAACAAAGGACTCCACAGTGGACAGACTGCTCAGTGGGCCTCAGTGTGTAGAGAGAAATGCCAGTGGTAGACGAGTGTTAGCATGGGTGAGGCCTTGGAATCACTGTGATTTTGTCTGGGTGACATCTGAGTATGAACACCAAGGGCTGTGAGCTCCCCTGGCACAAAACTTACACTAAAAGATAGAATTAGATGCGATATCTTGTCCCTCTTAGAATTTTCTTCATTTTTCTTTCTAGTTTTATCTATTCTTGTTTAATTAAAAAAAAGATTTATTATTTATTTATTTGGTATAGGGTCTCTCTATGCAGCTCAGATTTGTAGTGATCCTCCTGTCTCAGCCTCCCCAGCACAGGGATTAGAGGTGTGCACCACTATATCAGGTTTTGGTGGATGGCACAGAGTGTCGGGGGTTCCAGGGACTGGCATGGCATGTGGTACCAAGGGACAAACCTGGGTCCTTGCGCTTGCCAGGCAGGTGTTTAGGCCACCAAGCCATCTCCCCAACCCCTAGTTCTATCTCTTCTTCACTGTAGACCTCTAGCCTGGCTTATACAGATCCTGATACGCATGATGTCCACGGAAGCAGCCAAGTCTGTTACTTCCTGGTTTTTCTCCACTCTGGACAGGCCTGAACAGCTCCATGTAATCCTCAAATGTTTTAAGCAGGATCTTCACATTCTCTCTTGAAGGCTGTTCTCAGAGATCCAGGACTCTGGCTCTCCTGATGAGTGACCCAATGCAAGACAGTTCATCTCTTTGAAGTGTTATTTTCTTTGCATGTGAAATAAGCTCCACCTCACATAGGACAACAGTTCCCAGATGCAACAAAATTATCCTCTTTTCCCTTTTTTTATCCTGCTATAGCCCCATTTCCCTGATTTTCTTTGCAAGAAAACTAATTTCAAAAGTCTGTATTCACTGTCCTGTCTCTTATTTCCTTTCAAGATTGTCTTTTATGCTGCCACTCCAATCCTGCTAAGTCACCAGGGACCCTCCTGCTATAAGCCCAGTGTTAAGTCAGCCTCCTCTCACTCAGCCGCCTAACAGTGCTTGACACTGTTCACACCCTACTCCGTGCAGCTTTTTCTTCCTTGGCCTTTGGGGCTCAGCTCTGTTTTTCCCGAGACCTCCTTGCTTAGCTCTGCCTCTCCTAGATCTCTAAAGATTGCCTGCTTCTGAGTACATTCTTCATTCCCAATTACATTCACTCCCCAGGAAATTCCTTCTGGACTTGTATTTAAACAGATTCTAATCCTGTCAGTTCCCATAATCTCCAGATTGCACACTTAGCTACCTGCTCAATACCTCAAGTCTCGCTTCTCTTACCCTCTGCATCCAATCCATTAGAAAATCGTGTTGTATCTTTAAAATATATTTGGAATTCAATTTCTCACCTTCCTTTACTTTTGTGTCAGGGACCAGACACAAAAATCTGTCTCTCTTTCCAACTACCACAGCAGAACTAACTATTCCTGCATCTACATTTGCCTCCATGTGAGAGCAAGAGTCAGCCCTTTAAAATGTATGTTTCATTACATCATTCTGCTCAAAATTCTCCACCAGTTTCCTGTAAAATTCTAAAGTTCTATGTATTAGTTACTCTTCTCTCATTTCTGGGACAAATACCCGACACTCAAAATGAGGAAAGGAAAGGTTTATTTAGCTCACAGTTACTGGAAGTTTCAAGACACTGGAGGAGAGGCTGGGGCGCTGCCGTGTCCAGGATGACCCTCTCCACATCTCTGAGAAAGCACAGGCTAGCCAGTTTAAGGGTTCATGCCTCTCTGGCCCCGCCCCCTCTGGCCCTGCCCTGGTCCTCGGGTCCCGCCCCTCTGGCCCCGCCCTGGTCCTCGGGTCCCGCCCCTCGGGCCCTGCCCTGGTCCTCGGGCCCCGCCCCTCAAGCCACATGCTATGCTTCTCCAGCCCCATCTGCCCCTCATAACTTACATGAGGTTTTTTGGGTGACAACTAGACACAAAGCATAACAGTCTACAAGGTGACACACGATCTGAGCCTTAGTTGTATCTTTAATCTCATCTCCTAAGGTTCTCTTATCACTCTGTTCTAGCCTCTAACCTCTGTTCCCTCATTGGCTGACAGGCTGTTCTTTGAGTATGCCCAACGTGCTCGCAGCTCAGGGGCTCTAACCTGACTCTTTCTGGTTCTGGACCCTTCGCCCAGAAAGCCCAATGGCTCCTGGCAATAGTTTTCTGTTTGTACAGTAATTAATAAATTACCACAAACTTAGTGCTGTAAGATAGGGCCCACTTATTATCTCAGTTTGTTGGTCAGATGTCAACCTCACTTGGCTCCGTCATTCCACCTGACTGGACACCTAAATGTGAGCCCCAAGAAGCACTAGAAGGTTCAAAGAAGCATAATTCATGATAATCTCATATTGGAAATTTTCTTAATTAATATTGATAAAAAGTAGAATGGAGAAGAGTACACAGATGATATATATGTTTATCATCAAAGATACATCTAACAGCATAATGCTGAAGAAGCCAAATTCAATTTATAGTGTGTGATTCTGGGACTGCAATGTAGCTCCATGATAGAATGCTTCACTAGCACATGCAAGACTCTGGATTTGATCTCCAGTACTGAAAAAGAAGATAGTGATGTTAGTTCTGAGCAAAGTTTAACTGTGGTATTATGTCATAATGTTTATAGGGTACAATGATAAAGAAACGAGTACGTGTTGAAACAACAGATTCTTTCCTAGGGGAGGCAGGGTACTTAGGAATTGGGGGTGAGCATTGTGAATGCGCTCGGGTGAGGCTGCACTTCACCACTTCACGGGAAATCGCTGAGAGACATAGCTTTTATTGCTATGCTTTTTGGCATATACTGCATAACTGACAAAAAAAAAAAGACAAAATACTGAGCATGGAAATATGGGGTTAGTGGAAATCACTTGCTTGAAATGCAAAGCTAGTCTGGGTTTTGTTCTACAGTACGAGAAGCTAAATGACCATTTTTCATGCACAGCGATGATTTTTTTTACTGTGCTAGGAGCAGAAATCCAAATAAAAGGGAATTTTTCCTATAATGCTACTGTCTATTGTTTTGAGCACTTTTTAAAACCAACTTTATTAGATAAGTGGAAAAAATAAGATATAGTTTTAATTTTCAATACTTTCTATAAAAAGAAATAGGTCATAAGATATTCCATGTTACTAGCTGGTCTTTATAATAATTTTTATTTCTTTTATAGTACTCATTTGAGTGGATTTGCCTTAATTTACTTAACCACTCTCTTATTATTGCTTTAAGCCCATCTGACATTTCATTATTATAGGCAATACATCATAAATGTCGTTTCCTTACTGAAGGTTGACCCAGAATATATTCTCAGTGATATTATTTTAAGGTCAAAGATTATGAACATTTAAATGAATGTTGATACAGGCAAATTACTTTCCAGAGAACTTTTTCTTGTTCGTATTGCCAACCTATACATAGGAACAGGTGCATTCATTTAGTTATTCACCAAATATTTAATGTACACCTACTCTATACTATAGCTGCTCTCAGAGTTTAATGCCAGATAGGGAAAACATGCAAGCTGGGGATATAGCTCAGTGGCACAGAACCTGCCAGGCAAGCATGAGACCCTGACTTTGATTTCTGGAACAGAAAAAGAAAAGTACATAAGAAAAAACTGTCTACAATTGAGGGGCTTGGGAAGCCTTCCTAGAAAACCAGGCCCACATAGCAGATTAGCCATGAAATGTGGTGTGGCTGTGTGTTAATAGGTGTGACATTTCATTGATGGCTCTGAGAAGTGTTTGATATAAAAGGCTAATTTCGCCATCAGTTGTCAGAGAGATTGGGGGGTGTGGCTGGTGCCAGAGGAAAGTGTGTGAAGTCTTGGAAATAAAAATGAGGGCTACTGAACTAGGAAAAACAAAGCAGGAGGGAGATAGAAGTGATTATAGCACTATTTATCACGTTAGAAGATACTCTGTAAGCCACATGAAATGTCACGGCACAAACATGAAGCATAATCAGATCATTAGGTTTGACAGTTCCATACTGCAGATGGCTGGTTGACTTTGGTGTCACAGTGTGACACCCTTCAGTCCAGCTCGATGCCACATACCACCTGATGCCTAGATAATCATGTGTCCCAGTTAGAGTGGCTGTGAGACTCCTAATGTCATATTCCTAATTTTCTGTATATTTAAAGCTAGGCCCTAAGTGACACTTGGAGAAAACCTTTTTCATCCTGTGTTTGTTGTGATTTTCCCAGGATGCTGCTACCCTGGCAGAATAATAATAGGTTCTGACTGTCTGATACATTCATTTTAGCAATACCATCAACATTTATTGTAAAAACAAATACAAGTGGCATCAAAATGCATCCCACAGCTTTTACCAGCTCTTGTTGGAAAGTAAGGCGACATCAATCAGGCAGATGTTGGGCATCTGAGTTGAAGCTGCATCTCCCGGTCTGAGCCCAAAGTCTCAGGACTGGCACTGATGTGTGGTGGTGGAAACAGGTCATACTTGTCTTCCTGCCACAGCATATGGAACAGCACTAACTGAGAATTACAGACGTGGGGCCTGAGATCCCACAAAATTAATGAACTGGGTTGGTGAGATGGCTCAGTGGTCTAAAGCACCTACTTAGAACAAGCTTGGCAAAGCACAGGGACTGCGGTTCAATCCCCCAGCACCACATGCCAGCCAGCCCTGCCCCCTGGTGGGCTGAGCTGGCCACACACACACACACACACACACACACACACAAATAAATAAATAAATAAATAACTACAGTGTTTGTACAGAGGTAGAGAAATGCACACAAGAAGCATAAAATAGGAAAATGGTTTGCTTAGCAGCCTCTAAGCCACTGTTCTGTTCCTTTTTATATACAGTATGTGCTGAGGTCAGTATTTAGCTGAGCACTGCTCCAGCACTATAAGGCTTACACATGTCATTGTTAAAAGCATTCAAGGGCTAGGAAGGTAGCTTAGTAGGATAAATGCTTGCCTGGCATGTGCAAGGTCCTGAGTTCCATCCCTGGCACTGCAAATAAATAAATAAATAAAAGTATTCAAGCATATGCAATGAGATTCTTGCATATTTAGAAAACTTTGATTTGACTTAATGTCTTGTAAAACCAGGAGCAAGTTCTGAGAGATGTAGATCTACATACATGAAGCTTTGCTGTTCATATTTTGCTGTTTCTCCTAGCTTTTCATTAACTTATCTGATCTCTTCTCAACCTATTTTCATGTAATTCCTGATCCCTTTTTGCGTCCTTTCTTTCCAAGCTATGAAGCCAACACTTATTTTCTCTCTTGAGAACATCAAGCTTTGCTCTGTGGCGCCTCCTAGAAGATCATGAACTCTCAAAATCTTCCAGAACAGTTTATGTACCATTTGTTGAGAATTCATGTTCTAGGCTCTGTGTCAGTTCTTTGCATGTGTTATTTGCCTAAGGTTATCGGTGTTTTTACCTGAGACAGTGGAGACTCAGGCTGGTTAGATATTGTCCAAGGCTACTGATCAGCACTGGCTTATTTTGAATTGGAATCTATAACTGAACTGACTCTAAAACTTATTTTGCTTTCCAATCCATCCTCTATACAACAAAATAATGTGAATCCAGCTTTTCACCATCAAAATTTTGCAAGCTTTGCTGTTTGATCCAGCGGAATTCCTTGCTGCACATCATTACAGGAGCATTGAATGTCTTGCTGGGCTTTAAACTGCAACTCTCCTAATCTGGCTGAAGTTTTGCAGAGAGTAAGGAAAATCCCATTTGCTCTAAGCTACGGACTTTGAACAGCTTTGCCGCTGAGTCTGAGTCCTGTCCTAGAAATAAGAAGTATCCTTAACCATTTTTCTGCCTGGAAGATAAATCTTGCTGTCATCATGTCTGTCTGTCACTAGCCACATCTCACACGCCCTGGGCTGTCCTCAGAGAAAAGATTGCCTCTCTAGGGAGCTAGTAGGCCTCAATCACTGCTGTATGCATAACCTACTCTAAGAGCCAATGCATGCACTGGAGAGTAATTTCACCAAGTAAAATGCAAAATATGTTGCAGTTGATATAGTGCTCACTATGACAACCTTGCTGAGAGTGGCCTGATTGCTTATTAGGAAAAGGACTGGCTGGGGAGAGGAGTTAGCAGACCGCCACATAGTAACTGGCACATGCAAAGCCAGGCAAACCCTAAAGCAATATTACATAAAATTTTCTCCTTTTTATGGTAACTTTCAAGTGCACTAAAAAGGAGATGAAATAGAAAAATGAAGTTTCACATACCCATCAAATCAGATTCAACAATTACGATTTGCTTCATTTATTCCCAAAAACCCACTTTTTGGAGTCAAAAGTAGGATACCAGCTTTCAGGCCTTTACTCTGCCAGCAAAACGAATAGAAAATCAAACTAAAACTCTCCCTCCTTACTCTTAGCAAATAGAAACTCATTTGTTGAGGGTTTTTCTCCCTTTTTACTGAGTACCTCCTACATAACAGCAGGTGTGTTACGGCTTTGTGTACTCCTGAAACCTCAGGCAGTCATGAGTGGAGCTTTTCAGAGGTGGCTGGATCAATGGTGTGTGATGCTGAGATCAAGGATGTGATGTTATGATAGATTCATGGTGTGATGCTAGGATTAAGGCTGGGATTAAAGCCCCACCCTGGGTGCAAGTACTTGCTGCCCTAAGGATAGGTAGACTGGATAGGGCATAAGGAACAAAAGGAGGGTCACTTGTAGCTTGCAGCTTGATGTCTTGCTGCCTTCTGCCTACCATGAACTGTTTCTCCTCAGCAGTGCTCCACTGCCATGCCACCCTGCCTTGGAGCCAGCCAGCTATGAACGGAAACCTGTGCAAACTATCAGCCGAACATCTCCTTTAACTTTGAGCATAGGGTATTTTGTCTAGCAAGGAGAAAAATAAAAATTTGATGCAAAATAAGTAGAGTCATTGCTGTGAGTGTACCTGACTTTGTGGTTCAAGAGCCTCTGGAATTGGCTTTGGGGGAAAATTTAGAAAGGATTTGGAGATACCAGTTGAAGCAGAAGCAGTCCTGGAATGCAGCACTTGATAGAAGATTCTTGCCAGAGTTCAGAAGACCAGAAGGCTGATAGAAATGCAGTTGGAAAGACAAGGCTCAGGAGGTTTTTTCTGGGAAGGACTGCAGATGATGTGTGTAGTGCCTTGGCAGAAAGTTTTTCTGCATTTTTCTCATTTCCAGAGACTTTGCCTGAGAGGGAGATTAAGGGTGTCAGACTAACGAATCTTAAAGTATTTCAAGACAGTCAAATGTTTAGGTGCTTGCACAGCTACTATTGCAGGCTTTTGGTGAGATCTATGTTGAGAACCAAGAGCAAAACGTCCAGCAGAATGTTGATTTAAAACGTTGCGAGGTTGGCCAGAAAGGAACCTCTAGTAAAGCTATGGATGGAAAACATAGAGCAGAGGAGAACTTGACTGCTGAGGAGGAATAGAACATTGGAAAAGATGGCTTGAAGACATCAAAAGACACAGCAGGACAGCAGCCTTTGTAGCCTGAAGGTTGCAAGGGTGAAAAATTTTGCTTTGACAAGACAACTACTGCTTAAGAACACCATGCTCCAGAATGGTGGTAGTCTAGAGAATTTGTTCCTCAGAAGTGAATCCAGAGAGCTCAGTGATCCAGGCACTTAATCTCTACATCCAAGAGAGAAAGAAGCCTGTTTACTACCCCAGCTGGCAGTAGACCTTGGTGTCAACCACATGGTTATGGCTTTAGAATGCAAGAGTTGTGGGACCAGGCAGGATTGCACTCAAATTTATGAAGAAGACCTGGGAGGTAGGAACTGTGCTCCTTAGAGGGCAATGTATGCAGCTGTGAAGTGGGAGGAACAGTGGAGACCCCAGAAGGTTAGAGAAACAAGGGACATGGATTGTCTGAGGAAATCTGCAAAAAGGGAGCAAAGCCAACCCAAGAGAAAAGCCATGAGGGCTACAACTATGTGCAGTGTCATAGCAGTGAAGCCACCCAAGTTTTTTGTAGTGTAAATCTTGACTCACATTGCCTCTGAAGCTGGACATGGAACTGCAGGACTTAATGTTTGCCCTGCTGGATTTTTGACTTGCTTTAGTCCCATTCCTTTTTATCCCCCATTTTGTATCTTTTGGAGTGGTAATGTTTATCTCAAGCCCTTGTTTGTTGGAAATCAACTTCCTTTTCATTTGTACAGGGGCTTGAAGTTAAGAGTTTGCCTTAAATCTCAAAAGAGATTTTGGACTTGGACTTTTCAGAAATGCTGAAACTGTTAGGATTTTGGCAGCTTTTAGAGATGGACTAAATTCCTTTTTCATAGAGTGAAGTGCCTGAGTCTTTGGAGAACAAGCAGCAGAATGTTCTGGCTTGCATTTGGGTATTTTTCCAAAGCCATATGCAGCCATAGTTGGGCTTCTGGAAAGTGGTCGGATCAAGTGTGTGGTGGTGGGATCAAGGATGTGACACTGGGGTTGATTCATAGTTCAATGCTAGGATTAAGGCTATCCCACTATGGGTGTGAGTGCTACTTTCCCTAAGGCTGGATAGAATGTAAGGGACAGAAAGAGGGAAATCTGTAGCTTGATGTATGCTGCCTTGCTTCTTTCTTCCTTCTTCATTCTGCCTGTCATGAACTGTTTCTTCTCTGTGATGCCCCTCTGCCATGCCACCCTACCTTGGAGCCAACCAACATCTCTATAAACTATGGTTCAAATAATCCTTCCCTTTTTTAACTTTAAACATAAGGTATTTTTGTCTCAGCAACAACAACAACAATGGCAACAACAACAAAACTAAGACAAGGTGCTAGACAAATATACTAAAAATTACTAGAGAGAGAACAAGACAGTATGATATATTAAGAACATCATTATTCATAACAACAAAAGAATTGAATTATTATACTAACAGAATAAGGCTCTACACTTAATCTTTAAATCTTCTTGACTATAACAAGGTTAGAAATACTGAAATAGAATTAATTGAAGGTAAGATGAGTGGTCATTGAATCAAGATGGAGCAGATACAGCAGGCCCCCTGTAGGTGGGACCTATATACAGTTATTGGGTCCCGAATGGCAACTCAGCAGAACGGAAGAGCATGAGCAAAGAGGTGTAAACCCTGTGAGGACCCTGGCACTCTGCATGGGCACCATGGCTGAGCTGATAGTTATAGAGGGGCCATAGCAAAAAGAATTGTTTATGACTTGAACTTTGTTTAAGTAGTGGGGAACCAGTGAAGAATTCCAAGCAAGGGTTTAGATCTAGAAGCACTCGATGATAGATGATTAACAAGCTGGATAGAAGGTGTTGTCTAGGAAAGAGATAGTAAAGGGATACACTAAGACATGATGACAAAAAGGCCAAATGCAGGGGCTGCAGAGATAGCTCAGTGGTCTATGCACCCACCTAAGAAACAACAAGGACCCAGGTTCTATCCCCTGTAGCCCATGTCATGCTGGCCCCACCCCAGGCATAGTGACACACACCTGTAATCCCAGCACTAAGGAGGCTGAAACAGGAAGATCACTATGAGTCTGAGCTATGTAATGAGACTCTGTACCAAACACATTTTAAAAAGCCCAAATTTAAGAAATGCTAAAAGACAAAATCAATGGAAATCAGCAATTCACTAGCTCTTTGGTAGGGTAGAGGACCAGAGTTGTGCTGAGGAGCTGAGGTGGACTCCAGGAGTCTATCTTGGGTGGCTGGAGTAGGAAATCATGCTAGACTTCTTTGACACAGGGCATTCAGAAGGACAGCAAGTCCAACACTCTAGCTATAGGCCAGACTGATCAGAAAGCATTTGATCATGCTCTGATGGTACATTCTTCTATGGCCCTCATTGCTATTGCATTTTAGTATTTACACAGTAGTGTCTCTGGACCTTTTGGTTTTGTAGTATTCAACAAGCAATGTGAATATTAATGAACATAGTAAGCAGGAACCTCTATATTTCAATCTCAAGACAGAACTTTTTAAAAAAGCTGTTCATTGTCCTGATAAACATCTCTCTTTTTTAAAACCCTCTTTATCTTCAATCCTTTTTTTCTCATATATTGCAAATTCTTTCCCACTCCTCCAAGAGCCACCCCTACAGAGCCATCTTCAAATCTTTACTCTGATCTCTTGTCCTTGTGTCCTTTCCCTTCTGTAGATTATGTCTACAAAAGGCCAAAGGATGAGAGAGGAAAAGCATGCAGAAACCCTTCAGACAAGGCCAGCTTTCTCTTTAGTGAGAAGGGAACAGGCTGGAAATATACACAATCATAATTTTGGTTTCATTGCACAGGGCTGAATGAGCCATCTGTGATGATGGACATCTCATTCCCCAGTGCTATGTGTATCATGACTGTTTTATGTTTATTTTTTGGTGGGCAACTTTCATCTTGCAAATGGCAATGCCAGTATTACAATGAGCCAGGAAAAAGCTTGTTCACTGGAATAGGGCTTGAGGGCAGCTTGCATTTGGGAAAGTATCTGCCAGGAAGTGAGGCCTTTCTGTTTGCCTCTGTATTCATACTTTGGACTGCTTTTGACTGGCATTTTAGGAAGGAATTTGAGGACTGGCACTCCTGAATTGAGAGTAGTAAGATAGCTAGAGCTGAACCAGCCATCTGCATGGCTTGGGGACTGCCCTTGCACTTAATGATATGGGATGGCTGTCTGGCCTGCTGGTGCTCATGCCCAGCCTCTTGGGCATTTCTGATTCTCAACTTTGTCTTTTCCATGCTTGGTTCCTTATCTAGTTGCTTGCAGAGCTCCAGGACCTTCCAGGAGATCTTAATATCAGATGCTGTTGCTTCTCTGGACTTTAACCCCAATTCCCACCACATTTTAGGGGCCCTGCTTCTCTGGGTGCTGCTGCCTTCGGCTTCCACCTTGACTACTTATAACCAAAGAGAATTTAGCAGTGAGAGATGGTTAGACAAGTAAAGACCCACCAAAAGAACGGATTAAGTTGGCAAAATTAAACTGAAGAGAAAGTGCCAGGAGAAAATTTAGAATGTGATTGTGGTTTCTAATTTTGCTGAGACATTAGCTACCAAAAAAAAAAATGTTTGGGGCTCAAGCTAGTCAAAAATGGGACTTGGGCTGGCCAGCCCTGAGGTAATCCTCTCTAATATTCATGAAGCTTCTTGTACTGTTTATGCCTTTTTGTAATTCTATTCTATTGAGTGTAGGTAGAACTCAGTGACTCATTTCTCATTAATAAGAACAAGAGGGACATGAAGACTTGACCAAGTTGAGACTTGGACCAAGTTGTAAGAGGCAGAGCGGTGTTGCCTTGGAGAAAGGTAAATAGATCATGAACAGCCTGCTAGAGAGGCCCATGTGGTGAGGCACTCTGGCCAACAGCCACCCAGGTGAGCTTGGAAGTGCAGGGTGTGATAGAAAAATATGGTAGTATTTGAATTTTTAAAAATTATTACAAAAAAGACATATTTTCATCATTCCCCCTCAAAATACTGTCCCCTTGCTTCAAATACCCTTATCTCATCAGTCCTGCTGTTTTCTGAGGCAGCTCTGGAAGTCCTTGCTCAGGAGTGGCTGTGGCTGTGCTGCTTTGGATACTTTTTTTTTTTAAATTAATTTAGGGCAGAGTCTACAGAGTGTACAGGGTCTCACTACATAGATCGGACTCATAGTGATCCTCATGTTTTCAGCCTCCCAAGTGCTAGAATTACAGATGTGCACCACCATGCCCAGTCTAAATTGCTATCTAATGGCACCCTGGGGGTGGGGCCAGCGTGGCTTGGTGTGGCTACCTTGATGGTCCTGATTCCATTCAAGTGTGTTACTTTCTGGGATATTTTGATGTCGCAGAAGAGCCAGAAGCTGCAGTTTCTGATGTGGTGAGAAAGGCTGATGAGGACACACTAGGATGCTTTCAGGAGCCGCATTTCTACTGGTTGATACTCGGGGGCAGCATTCCCCACAATTCTCATCACTTCTCATAATGATGCCCAAGAAAGAGAATTTCCAGAACTGCTCAGAATCTTCACTGAAGATGGCAATTTATAATAGTAGGTTCATGCTTGGAGTGCCTGTCATTCTGGTCTTCTGAATACGGGCTGCTTGTCATGACACGCCAGTTGCTGCCATGCTGTCTCTCAGGTAGATGATTGTTTAAAAAGGAAGGGGGTGGTGAATGAAGGCAGGAGACAGGAAAAGGAGTGCTGAGGGACTGTCCTACAACAATGTTGTATATGGTTAGATTTCTGGACTTATGTATAAACATATATAATTGTTTATTCCTATTTTAAAAATATATTTTTATTTTTTAAATTTTTTGTCATATTCTGTAGGGACTTAAAGTTTAACATATCAATACTTGATGAAAAATACCTGTTCCATGTTATG
>NW_004524583.1:16328658-16349206 GCF_000260255.1 Octodon degus
AATTATTGAAACTGTCCTACCAATTTGATTTGAAACTGTCTCATTGCTATTTGTTTCTCAATAAAATTATGGAAAAAAAGAAAAAAGAAAAGAAAGCTGGCAGAATGATGCAAGGAGTATGTTTTAAATCAGGGGGAGTATTTTTGTGGGGGACTTATGCCAATATCACTTTTACAATAATAATTTTTATTTAATAATCCGCCACATCATTCAGTAATTTTTGTAGTCTCCCACTCCACTAAAGCCTCAGATGGCTGGAGCCCAGTTTGTACTTCATTGCTGCATCATAAGAAATTCTGAGTCAGAGCTGCCTGGATAACTGTGAAAAATAGTATTGAAGTTCCTAGAAAAACTAAAAATGGAACTACTGTGTGGTTCAGGTTAACTCCACAGTATGTACCTGAAGGTATCAAGGCCAACATACTCTAGGGCTACATGCATACCCTTGTTTATCGTGACACTGTTCATAATTTCCAGGTTATAGAATTAGCCTAGGTGCTGGTAAATGGATGAATGGATAAAGAGAATGTAGGGCTGGGATATAGCTCAGTGGCGCCAAGTGCCTGCCTGGCAAATGCAAGGTCCTGAGTTCAATTCCCAGTACCAAAAAAAAAAAAAAAAGTAGTATACATACACTATGGAAAATTCTTATTCACAACAAAGAATGAATGAAATAATGTTACTTGCAAGACATGGAACTGGAAATCATGTTAAACAAAATAAGTCAGATGCAGAATGACAAGTGTCACATGTGATGTGTAGAGTCTAGAGGGAAGGAGATGACATGGACATAGAAGGGAGACTATTAAGGAAGGGGAAGTAGGTGAGAATAAGAAGGTAATGGAAAATGTGGGTCTAATCAAAACATGTCTTATGCATGTATGAAAATGTCACAACAAAACCCATTACTTGGTACAATTAATATGCACTAATGGTTATGATAATTATAGCAAAAAAGTGATCAAGTAAAAATTAAGTGAAAATCCTACCTGGCTAGACTGCTGCTGGATCCCAAATCCACATGAACCATGTGACAATATATGTATGTTTCTTATACCACTAAGCTTTGGGATAATGTCCTATGCAAGAAAAGATTAGTTCAAACAGGGGTCAAGCACAGTGGTGTTCACAGGTGACCACAGAGTGTAGCCAGAGTGGAGAAACGCTGGTACCAGAACTGAAGGAGAAAAGCCTGAAGCTGTAGAAGGAAAAAAAAAATCCCCTGTGTCAGTAACTAGGCCAGGAGTTTCTCTATTTTTATGTATTTGGCACAGGGTCTCACTATGCAGCTTGGGCTCCTGCTGGTCCTCCTGTTGTCAGCCTCCCCAGTGCTGTGATTACAGGTGTGCACCGCCACGCCTGCTCTGGGTGTCTGGCTCAGAGCATGTGGGAGCAGGGCCATCATGGCATGAGGGAGCAGGGATTGAACCCCGGGCCTGGTCCCTGCACTTGCCTAAGCAGGTGTCTAGTCCTCTGAGCTATCTCACTGAGCCAGGTGTTTCTTACTGACATCATGATGCCCTCCATAAGTTAAGTGCTATATCCCTAGTTCAGTGATGCAGAGACAGAGAAAAGCAGAGTTGCCCTAGTTAGGAAGACTTAAAGCCCAGCTCTAGCCTTATGCACAAGTTTGCATTTTTCTTCTGTTTCTGTTTCCTCTTTCTGTGTCTCAATCCTTGATTCAGTGAGGGAGTGTGGATCACGGAGGGGCTTGGGCTCCTGGCAAACAGGAGTTGTAATCTGCCCATGTGCCAGTCTATATCAGGACTTGCCTTCTGCTCCAGTGGATGCTAAGTACCTGCCAGAAGGAGTGCTGATTGCACACCCACCAGGGGCGCTACGTGCATCAGCATCTCCCACTCAGTAAACTTTGTGGACAAGGCTCGAGGAAAGAGCAGCTTTGGAGAGAACAGGCCAGGCCAGGTTGTGCAGTTCTGCCAGTATGACTCAGTGGGCCTCTCCTTCTATCCTCCGGCAAGATTTGGGGACAAGCTTCTCTTTCTGGCCATTATGCTACCATTTAATTATGGTAATTGAACTCCAAAGCCCTCTGTTACTCAGTTTCCTGTGGCTGGGACAGAAAACTTGACATGCACAACTAAAGAAAGAGAATTTTACCTTGACTTGTGGTTTCAGGGCATTCGTGGCCGGCAGGCTCCAACACAGAAGCATCATGGTGGACGGGGAGGTGGAGGAATAGTCCATGGTAGCCCAGAAGCACAGTAGAGGAGCAGTGTTAGTCAGGAAGAGGAGAGGTCATGGGTCAGACGCAGACCCCAAGGTCATGCAGCCTGCCTCGCCAGTGACTTTCTAATCTTCTGGGAAGTTCCCAGCCCATTCAAGGGACAAGTTCAGCTGAATTGTCAAAGCACTCTGTGTTCTCCCACAGTGTATGAATGTAGTCCGGAATGCTTGAAGTGCCTAGGATCTGAGTCACTAAATACACACCACCTAGATCTGTGTCCATCTCTAAAGGGATACAGGGAAAAGGTCTACCTTGAATTAAAGATGACTTAAGTGTAGAGAAAAGCTAAATTTCTTTAGGAGAAAGCATACCTCCCTCTTTGCAGGAGAATTGGATCTTTGCAGAAGATTCTTACTTTTTTCCCTAAATCATTATTATCATCCAGGCTGCATAGTGTTCATCAGGATTTAGCTATAAAAACCATTTCTAAAAGAAACACATTATCATAATTGAATAATCTTTAATTACTGACTCCAAAATGAAAAACAGCAAAACAAAACCCAAACCTAGATCTTAATTCATGTTTAGTGAGGATTACTTAAAGTTAATATCTTGTGGAAATAGCTCAGTAAACTTAATTACTCAGCACTGGTGTCCCATAAATCTGAAAGTAAATGGCTAAGTCAATTAGCTGTTCTGGCCTGGCTGCCACCAGCTTTCCCTTCCGTGGCCATATCTGGCTAAGTGTCTTTAGTGACCCACAGTTGTCTTGTCTCGGTGCTCAGGTACACAGAGATGCTTTGGGAGGGAGTGGCAGTTGCCAGCGCCCATCTGTTAGGGGTTGTGTTTAGTTGTCCCCCCCAAACATTCATGCAGTCATGGAGTGACTTCTGGAGTTTGTGATTGATTATTGTGGGTGTTGCACCTGCCCTGCAGCAGGTAATTTGCATTACAGTGTAAGAAGGGGAGAGGGGTTAGGTAGCTTGCTCTCTGCTCTTTGCCACTGACATGAATGGCTGCTCACTGCCATATGCCACACTGCCTTGGAACCAGCTGAGTATGGACTGAAACTTCCAGTAACTTTTGGGCTAGATAAACCTTTCCTTCCTTCATTCTGAGTGTCAGGCATTTGTCCCAGCAATGAGAGGAGAGTAACTGAGACCCCATCCATCACTGTGCGGTGGAGGGCAGTGAGGTACAGGACCCAGAGCAACCAGGGGTGCAGGACTCCTTGAGAAGTGGAAATCAATGAGGTGCAAATAATACACCCATGAGGTCAAGGCCGCGTTCACTGCCAGCTCCCACTCTATCTCTGCCTTCAGGTCTGGATAGCATTTAAAAATATGTGTTTATAATAATGATGAGAGTAGAATGTTTACAAAGAAAAGGGGTTTATTTTAATATATAAAATCATAAAGAAGAGAATTAAAATTTCCTGTCCTTCTACTGCCTATAGAGAACTGCTTTCAATATTTTGGTGTTTTCCTTCTAGACATCTTTAACAGACACAAATATTTTAACATTCTGCCTAGTTTCCTTTCCTGTTTTTTAATCTGCAATCACATCACGAACTCTTCCTCCTGTTATTTAAAACTCACTTAATAGGTGGTCAGTATTTTATTGCAAGGCCCAGCCACAAGATAATTAATCAGTTTTCTATTATTGACATACAGGTTGTTTGCAGTTTTTCATTAAATAAATACTACTTAGTTCTGCACATGTCTTTGTCCTTTTACTGATAAATATTCACAGGCTATATCCCCAAAGGGGACTTTCTGGGTCAGAGAATGGTACCTCTTTTAGTCCCTGTAGTCATGCTGCGAAAATCAGTACTCCTGAGACACAGGACTGGGGAGTTGGTTGAGCAGATTAAACATGCACAGCAGTGCCCAGCTGGGAGAAGGAGCTGGGCCGAAAGCAGCTTCGCATTTCCCTTGCTCAGCCTTGTGCCTGCAAGTCCAGCATCACACAGGGACAGAGAAATGGCTTCAACTTTGTCACAAAGCACCACCCACAATTTCTATCACATCACCCATTTTGAAGAATTGGGATGAGGGGATCCACGTGCCTGGAGGGGATTTGTCTTTCTACCTGTCTGCCTATGTGGCTGTCTGTTTGTAGATAGTACATCAATTCTGTACCTGCTAGCTGGAGGCTGGCTTAACAGTATAAATTTTAAAATTGATAAGCAAAATGTCAACTCGTTCAAATTAACCTTGTGTCTGTCTTTCAAAGGTGGGTCAGCAAAAGCCTCTCTTCAAATGAGCTCCACCACTGTTTTAGATCTTCTTATCCAAGGCCTTCTGAATAATTGCTTTTTAGGTCATAAAGATCCTCAGGTTGGGTTTTGTTTTGTTGTTGTTGTTTATGTATTTGGTATAGGGTCTCACTACACAGCTTAGACTCATAGTGATCCTCCTGTTTTCAACCTCCCGAGCGCTTGGATTATAGGCATTCGCCACCACAACTGCACTTTGTTGGTTGCCAGCTCATTGCACCCCACTGGCAGGGCTGGCAGCATGCAGGACCAGGAATTGAACCCTGGTCCCTATGTTTGCCAAAGTAGGTGCTTAGTCTTCTGAGCTATCTCAACAGCCCTGGGCTTTCAGTTTTATCACTGGCACTGCAGCCCAAAAGTAACAAAATGTGTGTTTCTAAGCAGCCTTCTCTCCAAACCCGATTTCCTGTTGGGCAGTGCTGGTCAGGCTGGGAAAGCCATACAGCTTGTAGTTCAGGGCCTTCAAAGGTCTTGGATCTAATTTTTGTATCAGTCATATTTAAGGAGGGTCACACAAATTGTGGAACACTCAAACCCTGTAAAACACGGGGGCAACCTTGTCTAGGAGTTTCTGCTCTCAAATACTTCAAGCCCTAAATGCCAATTTTGAGTTTTTTATAGCCTGAACTGAGGCCTTCAGAAGCCGTGGAAACAAAAAAACAGCTATTTTTTTTTTGAAAAATTGTTATGTATTTGTGATACATAATATTTACATTCATTTTAGAGAATATATGTTGGCTACTTTCTGTGTCCTCTCTTCCACAGCCCTACCTTCTCCCTCATCTCTTGATTCCCTTCCCCATCTCCAAAAGTCTGTCTTTCTGTCTCTTACCATCCTTCCTTTATTTTACTCATTACTTATATTTTGAGTTTCTCACAGGAAAGGAGCCATGTGATACATAACTTTCTGTGTCTCACTTGTTTCACTTAACATTATGGTCTCAAGATCTCTCCATTTTTCTGAAAATGACATGAATTCATTCTCATTTATGATTTATGTCTGAATAAATTTCATATATATAATTTCCCTCATCCTTTTGTCTGTTGAATGGCATCTAGAATGGAAACAGATCTTATGAAATATTTTCTTCACACTAGTCAATCTTTTTAGTATCTACTTTATACTTCCTTTAGTGACTGCTTCAAGATTGACTATTCTCTGCTGTCCACCAGTGTGTGTGTGTGTGTGTGTGTGTGTGTGTGTGTGTGTGTACATGTGCACGTGTGCATGTATGTGTGCAATGTTGAAGTACACTTCTAATAACTTTTGGCTCATTTGTCCCTTGCCTGTCAGCTCAACTCCGGTAAGCCCTCAGCCTCATCCTCATTCATGTACATCATACTCTTGTGGGGTTCTTCACCCCATTGTCAGGTTAACAAAGTCATTGGTGCCTCCTAATTTTATTTTTTCTGACTGTGAGCCTCTTGGCAATGACTGTTAACTCTCAGGCTACTGAAATAGATGCACACCGATGGACTAATTTTTTTTTTGGTGAGACATCTGTTCATTTCAGTAGTGCTGAAGGGTTTAACTTCACTGTGTAACTATAACCAAGGGTGTTGAATCTAAAAGTATTTCCAATATAAACTGCCTGATGTGATATCCCATCTTTGTTCTTCTCTGGCTTGGATAAATCACTCAAACTTATTGATTTTCACATTTGTAAAAGGAGAGCAATATTAATACTTGTCTCCTTGAGTATTCTGAACATAATGACAATGCATATTAAATATTTAAGGTAGATCCTATGACTTATAGAGTTATTACACTAATAATTATTATTGCTTTAAAGCTGCAATAGTTAGAATTACCATTTTGGAAGTGACTACATTAAGGTAAGGTCTGTTGCATTTATTGTTAGATTCCTGAGACCTAGAAAACAGCAGACAATAGATACTCAATACCTTTTGGTGTTTAAATGCCTGAAAGAATGAAGTATACAGTTCCAGAACTTGCTGTATTTGAGTTGAAGAGCCCCAAAGGAACTGAAGTTTGGTTCAAGAGTATGAGGTAGCAGATGGCAGATGCTGTGGTTTATAATTTAATCAGGGATTATGAAAACTGTCAAGTGGGGAAAAAATCAATAACCAAGACAAGATTTGCTTAAGGGAACTTGGCCATTTCCTCTGGAGCCAGGAAACAGCTACTGAGAAGTCCATGGTTGCAGCTCAACTGACAAGCAGTCATAGGCTGAAGCCCAGCCAGCTGAAGAAGGAATGAAAGGGTGGGGAAGTGGGTGAGCTTCCAGTGATAATCTTGATGGGAATTAGCAACAGAAGCCCTGCCTGGAAACAGGGCTCCTGTACACAGAACCCACAGACTCTTGGTTCATGCGCTCTCGGGCTGTGATGGGAAGTGTTGTATGTGGATCCCCTTAGACTTCCACGCAGGATTGGAGGACTGTCTGTGGATATGCTTGCCTCATTCTGGGATTCTCAGTACTTCTGGCAATGCTCAAAGGATTAAGAATCATCTGAATTGAATGTGATTGTTATGTTGATCTAAAATCTACCAACCAAATCTAATGTAAAAAGAGAAATCATCTGAGTTTTTGCTTAAAAATCAGGAAGCCAGCAGGCCATGGAGGACAACTGAGAACAGAAGATCAAACAGCAGTATTCTGGGCAACATCTTCCATCCCTCAGCCTCTTGGGTGGGGAGCCCTGTACCATACTCACCTTTAAGCTTCTGGTGCTCATTGAAAGTTGAGATAATTGTGAGTCCTCAACTCAGCACTTAGCTTCAGGGTGGACTGTAGAGTAGCAGACATTCGTGTCCAAGTTGTACTTAGCTGAAAAGTCAAAAGGTAGGGTGAGCAAGTGTTGAGTACTGGAGGAGAAGAAGACATCGATGTGCTTGTTGATCTTGTGTCTTGATGGGAGCTTCATGTGTGCTTCTCCCTTTAGTTGTTCCACCACAGTAGACCTGGGAGCTTAGCTCCATGCAGAGGCATTGAATTTTAGGAGGAGACTTTCAAGATGAATTGCTCCCACCTTTGATGGCAGAACTACAACCCAACCCTCCCACCACCCCAACACACACACATACCTGTTATAAGGGAAAACTAAAGTGTTTCAGACTTTGCCAGTCAAAGGTTGGGTTTTTATTTTTTAAAAAATATTTATTTATTTATTTATTTATTTATTTGGCATAGCATCTCACTACACAGCTTGGACTCATAGTGATCTTCCTGTCTCAGCCTCCCCAGCACTGGGATTATAGGCCTGCACCACCACAGTTTCAAGGCTGGCACAGCATGCCCAGGACCATGTCTGACACAGCATGCAGTACCAGGAACAAACCTGGGTCCTTGGGCTTCCAGGCAGGTACTTAGACCACTAAGCTACCTCCCCACCCCAAGGGTTGGGTTTTGATGAAGATGATGCAGTCACTTTAAGGCATATAGATAGCATTCAGCTTCAGAAAGCATAAGCAGAAAGAGTGTCTTTACAGCATGAACAGTTCTGGGGCCAGTCTAGCTAGAGTTCTTTACATCTGACAGGCTCATCCTTGCAGTATTGTCTTCTAGTCTCTTGAGCCCAGCAGTTAGCCAGGAGTGTCGCCTCAGGACCTGTCCTCTTCTGCCATAGTCCACCTTACCTTGACCACTGAAATATAGGAAAGCAGGGCTTACAAACTGCCCAGGTGATTTTGAGGGCTTTGGGACATTCCTTAATGTAACTGCTATCTTTTCTTGTTAATATTTTTCAAAGTAGTTTTTATTTTCTTAATTTTAAGTTTTGGGATTTGTTTCTTAAGTTTGGGATTTATTTAAATGCTGACATTTGAACCCAGAACTTCATGAATTCTAGGCAGGTTTTCTATGACAGAGCTATATGAATGGCTGGGGTTTCATACAGTTGACTGTCCTACAGTAGGAACTGTAGAACTATAGGACTGTAGAACAGGAGGATTGCTCTATCAGGAGGAACATGCTGATTTCCATACTGTTGTTTATGCTTTAATACCATCTTCACTCTCCAAATGCACACATTGCTTAAATAAGGTTATTTAGACTACGTGACCTGCTTGTTATACTTCTGCCCCAAATATCCTACTTTGTATTTTAATAAAGATCAAGATTTCAGGAATCTCTGGTGGTGACAATTACTTACATTAATAACAAGGAGATGTGTTGTGAGAACAAAGATAAGGAAGAAAGGATGCTAAAACATGGCTCTATTTTAAATCTTTAATCAAGAGAAATTTTGTCAACAGTTTGTTGAATATGCACAACTCATGGTGTAATAAAAGCTCAACCTATCATTTCTAGTTTATAGCTCCCAGTACACCCAGAAAAATCCTTGGCAAATTATTGATGGTCATGGCAAATCCAAACATACAATCTCAGTTTACTGAGCAGAGTCAACTTGCCATATTCATCAATGCCTCAGTCCTCATGCCGAGGGGAGATGGCTCCTCTTTCCTGGCGAAGACTGGTACTTGGCAGCTGTTCGCCTTTAAGGTTCTACTCTTTCTCCCTCCCTTTGTAGACTCGCTGACTACACCCTATTCTGCAAAGTCTAAGAAGCAGAGAGGAGGGAGTAATGAAAGGGGAAGGGAAAGCTGACACTTGACAGAGTGGCTTTTGCTCTCATTCTGGAAAAAAGATTAAAATAAAGCTCATTCTTTCAGCCTTGTGACTTGCATCCCTCGCACAAGTCCTGGACAGTGGGGCCGGTCTTTCATTTCCTAGGCCCGCTGCTTCCCTTTGAGACCTGACTCACAGTGGCCTGAGGGTCTGGCTGGTGCCATGCTCACATCTCTCTGCACATCCATTCCCAACTCCAGATTCAGGGACTTTAAACCAATATCTGGCAATTTGCCATGGAGATTGTCACTCAGGAAACTGGCAAATGCAAACAAGAAAAATGAAAACATTACAGAGCTTGGGGTTTTTTTTCTTCAGCAAGTGGAGTCTTAAACATTTGCATCCACAACCCTGGGTTCATGTTGCCTGGGCCCTGCTGTTGGGTCCCCTTGCTTTCGCAGTCTTCCTGAGTGGGATTTAACCAGTTCTAACCAAGTCCTCTCTATTCCATGTCTCTAGAAGTCTTTATCATCTCCGTCCTCCCAGATGGTGAGAAGGATGCATACAGTAGCAGCCACTTGCTCCCAGGAATCTTTTTTGATACATTCTTTTTGTCCAACATTCTCATTTCTTTCCGTAGCCTGCTGAGGAGGTGCCATGAATTGCAGAACCACTTCAACCAATCATTTCTTTTGTAAACAATTCATTGGAGGAGACTATCTTGCAATTATTTTAGTATTTGATGTCCATGAGCCTCATTTTAATTCCTTTTCTTCAGCTATTTCTTATTCTGGGCTAGGTTATTATCCTAGGATTTTCAAAATGCTGGGGGGAGCAAGCACAATCCCCCATCATGAGCATGTAGAATGTGTGCTGCTCAATATGGCTGCCACTTGCCTCTCATGGCTAAATTGAAATTTAAATAAATAAAACTTAGCTCTTCAGTTGCACCAAACACATTTTCAGTGCTCACTAGCCATAAGTGGCTTCTCATTGAACAGAACATTTCGAACATTTCAAAAGTTGTTTTGGCCACAGCTGATTTATAGGAACATTGCTATGAGAAGTTTAAACTGGCAGACATCTGTTATGATAATGAAGTACAGCTCTAATTCAAAATAAATGCCAGTGCATATTAAATTAAAGTCCTTAGAGTTTAGTTTGTACAGACTATACAGCATTTCACAATTAAGATTCCAACATCAGGCCCCAGAGAGGGACACAAGATTGAGATGGACTCATGTTGTCGCCTTTGGATGCAGCAACATGGAAAAATGGTCCTTTGTTAATGTCCTTGGAAAATGTCATTTTCCCTTGTAAATTCTGATGTATGCACTCTTGGATTTGTCACTTGCTTTTAAAATATTGCTGTTTGATGATGTCATCCTGCAACGTCTGCTGTTCTGCCTAGTGGTAGAGGTTGGCCTATGGGCTGAGGAAAGGGAGCTGAGTGAGGGGTCTTGACCAAGCTCAGCTGGAAAATGATAGTTTCAGGAGAGCTCAACTTCTGTGGGTCCAGGAAAAATGCCTTCTCCATAAGGATCCAAGAACTTATCTGGCATATGAGAGTTTGCAGGACTGTGAGCCACCTTGGCCATCTTGACTTATGCCATCAACCTCAGTTCATCATGAACTTCGTGAGCAGATTTTTGCAATGAAGGTTGTGAATTTTCTCCAATCACAAGAATGTAAGATATTGACATTCATGTGTTAGTGTGTTGATATGAATAAAAGTGTGTTTTAAGGTAGTTAAATAAGATTTGATCACCAGTTTTGAGATCTAATGAATGGGCCATGCTTGAGTAATATCTCCAAGCAATCACTATCAAAATTACTGTGCAGTACATTGAGGCCTCTGAAGGCAGAGGGCTTGAGAGAAAAATGTCTTTGGTCTTGGAAGTGGCCTTCTGAGGGCCAGCCATCAAGTCCAGTGCTAGAGAGGCCTGTGTGAGCTGTGAGAAATCTTTATAACCTGAAGCAGAGACAGCAGTGAGGCAGTTTTGTTGAAGTATGTAGGTTTAATGGTCTCTATATTGTCATCCTGAGTTATGAGGCTTTTCCAAGGCTGATGGTAGTGCAATGCCTGATGGTAGAAGAGGAATTCAAGGTGAGGCTCCAGCAGTAAATCTGAGGGCTCACCCCTGACATGGGAGAGCTGGCCTTGACCCAAGAAGGCATGTTTTCCCCAGGTACATACACAGAAGACTTCCAAGAAAGAATTAAACCACTGAAAACAAGAAAAGAATGGCCCAAGGAGGTAGATGAGTGAATGGAAGATGGTTTATTTTTTTCTGGGATGCAAATAAGGAATGATCAATATGACTGAGCTTTCAGACACTAGGCAACAGCAGCAGTCCCTTCTATGTTTGTCTTCGAAGGCCATTAGTTCTCTCTGTCTTTTTCTGGTGCATACAATGACGTCATAGTTGCTCTTAGAGAAGTCCAAAATTAAATCAGGTTGTATGCCTTGGAATTTTTTTGCTTGTTTAGTTTTTTGTTTTTTTTTTAAATGTGTACCATCATTTCCTGAAGGAAGCTTTGGAAACGTAACTCAGCCAAATGCTTTCAGGTTCCTGATTCACCTAGAGTGATCATACCAGAATGGCTACTTCATTGTACAGATACCTAGAGAAAGCTGACATCCTTAGTCAGAATCCTTGAGTTTGTTATAAGGTTGTTCTTATCACTGGTTTCTTATATCTGAACCCATTGTCCTGATTCTTTTCTAGGATCTCTTGCTTGCTCTCTTCCTCCTTCTTTTGGGAAATGGAAAGATTTCTATACCATGTTTCAATTTTTGCTATATTTTTATTCTTTCTATACAGACTCCATCCCTGTATTTCCAATATCAAGCTGTATGGTTTCTAGATCTTCAACTAGAATCTATGGTCCACTCATCATTTGCTTTTAGAACTGTTAGACAAAGGACGTTTTATTTACCATGGGCATAAAAGCTTGTTCTCTGCATGTATTCTGGAAACAATCTGTGGGCATTAACCTAGGAAGACTATGAAAAGTGTAAGATTCAACACTATCCTTAAGAAGCTTAAACTTATATTGGTAAATAGGTGCATGTGAAAACTTTTAAAAGTTTTAATAATGTGTCAAATGCCTACTATGTGCCATATAATTTATATTTATTATTTTAATCTTAAAAGTTACACCACAAAGTATGATTTTTCGGCATTTAATAGATAAGGAAGACATGCCTTAGAGAAAAGAAGGAACTTTCCCTACTTAGGTAACAAGTTGGTGAGATGAAGGCCCATCTTCAAAATAAGATCTCTTTTAAATATATTGGCTTTATATTTGTTCATTTAAACAAGGATAAAGATAATCTCTGTGCACGTGAAGATGCTTAGTAAAACAATTATAAAGCATTCTGGGCTGGAGAGATGCTTGGCAGTCTAAGCACCTGCCTGGAAAGTGCAAGGACCAAGGTTCGATCCCATACCACATGCCATGCCAGGCCCAGAACCCTGGGAGTGCCATGCTGGCCCCAAAGTCAGGAATAGTGGCACTCACCTGTACACAATGCTGGGACGTTGAGAATCACTGAGTCTGAACTGTGTAGGGAAACTTTGTATCAAAAACAAAAACAAAAAAAGAATTCTGAAGATGGCAAGCACCCTGTGGTTGGGGTAGGTAAAAAGGACATTGAAGAGAGGTAGACTGATTTTGCCTAGGAGCCAAAGAATGAGTAGGATTTGTTTAGCAAGAGAGAAGAGGGGACAGCCTACCTAGAGGGGGACTATCTTCAGCCACAAGACTGTGGAGAGAGCACTGTGGGTATACTGGGAGGCGTAGCTTAGGCTCATTCCAATTCCATCCAAGAAACTCTGCAGTGCTGGATATCTGGGGACATGACACAGCGATGGCCCTCAACTCCATGGCCCACTTAATCTGAAGCAGCCAAGTTTGCTCCTCGAAACGTCTTTGCGTTTTCTATCCTATTCTAGAAGGGCACTGAGAAAAGATTACCTTGGGATCACACATGACAAAACGGATTCTTCCAGCAGTTAAGACATCAAATGAAAAAAGCAGAGGTCCACAAGATTCTCTTTCCTTTCTAGATTGGGCAGAGCCCCAGCACACAAGTTCTCTGGGTGCCTCCATACAGTCCTGCCCATCTCACGCTACATGCCATGCCCCCACGGAGCTTCTCCTCAGGCCTCGCTCTGTCCTTGAGCTGAGAGACTGTGAACATCAAACGCCTGACACTGGGCACATCATCTCATGGAGCTTCCTTCTGGAAGGTGGTCAGTAGTGTGTGAAGCTTACACAGTGCCCCTGGCCCCTTGCTCTTGTCAGAACCTCAGGAAGTAAATCCTCCCTCAGCCCAGCAATAATCAGCTCACGCCTTGGAGTGTGAAATTTGATTAGCTCTTTTATCTCAGCTGTATCACTTGGACTGTTATTAAGAGTCATAAAATTTATGAAGCCCCCCCCAACCCACCCCTCTGTCAGTGTGACCCTAGTGTAGGACTAAATGACCTCCAGGGAATTAGCATAGTGCTGCTTACCTGCCACAGGGGAAGCTTTGCTCTTTTTCATATGATTATTTTGCATACACAGATCAAAGTTGGGCTGTCAGAAAAAGGAGCTGGCTTTTTGGAGAAGCTCTGAAGGCTCTGAGGTTGATTGTTGCACCTTTTGTGTAGCATTTACATCCAGGACGGAGCTAGCATAGATATGTGCAATAAGACATACCTTTATATTTGCAAGGCAAATTCTGTCCAAAAATTTAAAAAGACCCGCATTTATACTTTAGAAATGCACTGAGCCTCTGTTTCTGGAAATAGCGCCTGTGGTTGTTTCCCAAACTGATTTGCAAACTGGAATAGTCTAAGTAGCTGTTGAAAGGCATGTTCCTAGCTGTTGTCACATTTACATTTGAATCTATATTTCTGAGAATTCAGCTCAGGAGTTTGTATTGATCACTTTGGGCCAGTGCCTGGAATTCACTGCTGTGCTTCCATCGGAATGTCACAGGGGTCAGACACATCGCGGCCTGGGTGCCCTGACCCAAGGATGCTGTTTCAATGAACAAGAAGCAGACCTGAGTAAAGGATTTGTTTCAAGGATTCAATATCCAACAGGGTATCAAGGAGAAAGCAAGAACAGAGACAGAGAGACAGACTGAGACAGAGGGGGTGGGGTAGAGATCCCCTAGACCCTCTGGAGACAGAGATTCCAAGTGGGAAGTGACAATCAGGACCTGTTCTCCCAAGGACCTGGTTCCTTCCGGCTGCTGCACACATTTCAGTCTTTGCCCATGTGTGACCCCACCTGTACAGACGCGCTGTCCACCAACCACACTGACTAGTCTCCGTGTTTCCTAAGAGACAAAAGTGTGCTTGCCTACCTGTGGTCTGCTTCTCCCGAACTCCTGGGTTTATTATCAGTAAAGCTAAATGGTGCTAAGGAAAGAATCTATTAGACTTGTAGGTTTCCCCTTTCAAGTTTCTGAAGATCTTCCTTATTAAGGTACAGAGGGCAATCAGAATAGAGAAGCACATTGCTGGATACAGTCACTAGAGCACAAAGACTGGCACATGCCATTTAATAACCACAACAAAAGGACTGTTAAATGGACCAGAAGCAGCTATGGTGGCACAACCAGCACATCCTCTCCCTGTAGGCAAGATAAGTGGGGGGACAAGGCAAAATCAATGTGTTTTCTTGCTTTCCTGTTCATTCATTGATTCATTAAACAAATATTGATTGTCACATGCTACATGTCCTGGCTTTGGACCGTGGTACTCTTTAGGTAGTTGGCATACTTGTGTGCACCAAACAGACAAGTACTTGATTCTGAGAAGCTTGTGTTTTAGGGCACAGGTAGGCAGATGGACAAAAATCAGTAAGCAATAAAAACAATAAAAAATCCTATAAATAATGAAAACAAATAAGTGGATGATTTTGTATGCTAGAAAGTGATTCACGTTCTTTTAGCAATATATCTATATCTATCTATCTATCTATCTATCTATCTATCTATCTATCAATCAGAGTAAAAGGGGGTCAAGAATGCCAGGGAGACAATTTTTATTTATTTATTTTAATTTTTTAAAAAAGAATGTGAAGAAAACCATTAGCAATGATGCAAAATTTCACTAAACAAAATGATAGGAATTCAACAATGGTTTTGTTATGTTGCACATTGTTGTCTTCAAATTAGTTGTTCAGATTAGCAGATGTAAGCCTGTAAGATTGGTAAAACATATTATAAAAAATTAAAAAAGAGAGAGAAAAAAATTAAGCATTAACTTCGCCTTTCAATAGACCAGCAAAACTCAGCAGTACAATTATCCAAGATATCCTGTGTAGATACATATAGATTTCTTATTCCCTTCCTTCTTCCTGTCTTTTCTCTTTTCTCTCATCCCAGTTGTTCCCTCCCTTCAAACAGTTTCCTTCCCTTTCACAATATCCATTGACCTTTCAGATACTATTTACTCTTTCAGGTTCTTAAACTCGGAGACAATACAGTGTTTGCACATGCAGGCCTGACTTTCTTTCACTTATGAATAAGTTCTCTTGTTGCATCCATTTACCTGTACAAGTCTCGAGTTTATCTATTTTGTAGCTGAGTAAAAGTATTTGTGTATTTATGTATGTATGTATGGAGGGATTGATTGATTGATTGATTGATTGATTGACTGATTGTCTCTTTGAGACAGAGTTTGACTACATGGTTCAGGTTGTCCTTGAGCTCACTTTGTGGCCCGGGATGGTCTCCAACTCATAGAGATCCTCCTTCCTCAGCCTCCTGAGTACTAGGATTATAGACATGCACTACCATGCTTGGCAAGATTGCAGTTTTAAATAAGATGAACAATATGGGCTCAGGATAATATTTGAGCAACGTTGTTAAGAGGATCAGATATGTTCAAAGAGGATTCTTAGCAAAGACAGCAGACTAACCAAAGAGGGAGAACAACATTGTCCCTGGAGTGAGTGAAGGACAGGATAGGAGAAGACATTGGCCTGTTTCTAGAGTAAGGTAGAAGTCCAGGCAAGGGAATAAAGAGAGAGATGACAAGATCTGACTTATTTTTATTTCATTTTAAAAACACAGCATTATGATAATTTGAAACTAAAAAAGAAGACAGAAAAGTCATAAGGCAACCCCTCTCCTTTGTCCATCACACAATTTAAAAATTATTGGCTTTTCAGTCTTCAAGGAAAGGTGTCATCAGGAGATTATCTCAGCTTTCTAAGACAGTGAACCAGTGATGGTGGTTCATACGAATGGGATAGCAGCAAAGGTAGCAAGCAACAGACAAATTATGGTTATATTTTGAAATATAGAATTCCCAAACATATGGCATGTGGGAAGTGTGAGAACAACACTGAAGTCAATAATGAATTCAAAGTTTTAGCTTGAGCAGCTGGAAAGATACAGTTGTTATCAACCGAGACAAGAAAAGATATACTTGACACAGGTCTGGAGGTTAGAAGCCAGGTTTGGGACATGCATGTGGCAATGTGGAGAGATCTACTAGGCAGCTGGATGATTGGGTCTGGAGTTAGGAGAAATGCCAGGCTGCAGACATAAATTTGGGAGCCATCGAGGGCTGGAGAGGATTTGCAAGAGCAAGGCTGGATGAGATTATTAAGGAATAAGAATAAAGGTGTGGCGAGAAGAAAAACAAAGGAGGGTAGAAATGTAATCACTGGGCCAGGAGGAGACACGAAGAGAGAAGACTAACTAGAAAGCCAGGAAAGGTCAGTGGGGTGGGGAGAAAGGCAAGGCGACTCTCACCAAATGCTGCAGGTAGGTCATTAGATCAAAACTGAAGTGAGAGGCGTAGGGTTAGGGCTGGGGCTGGGGTTTGGGTTAGGGTTAGGGCTAAGGTTAGCGGTTAGAGTTAGGGTTAGAAACAAAAACAAAACCCAAACATCAGTCATCATACGTAGGGACGTGTATGCAATGGACTCCTCTAAGAAGAGCAATTGGGGCAAGAACTAGATTGGCATGAGTAAGACAGAAAAGGAGAAAGTACCTAATGAGTACACATAGCACTTTGAAGAGAGCAAAAATGTAAGGCTGTAGGTGGGAAGAAAAATGGTGAGAAGAACAGTCATTTGCTTTAAAGATGGGACAAATAGTAGCAGATGTGTAAACTCATGGCAACGATCCAAAAGAAACAGAAAAACCAATGGTGTAAGAAGAAAGAAAATTGCTGGGAAAAATGCTCAGGTAAGTAAGAAGGTTAGAATCTAGGACCTAAGAGGGGATATTTGTCTTAGACAAGAAAAAGAAATCAATAAGCCCTGAGAAACCAGTGGATTAGCTCTGAAAATCTTTATGGGGACACAACGGGTAAGAACAGATGTCCCGAGTATCTCTGGGTTTGTCAGATTGAGGATGAAGCTCTAGTTCAATGATATCCAGTTATCAATGGCACAGAGCCCCTGTGCTTACTTTTAGCTTTTGAAGATATATTTTCCCCCCAACAGATTTAGAGTTCCAGGGGTTTTTCTTGTATTTGTATATGCATGGATTTGGTCTATTAAAAGCTATCTTGGCTAGATGAATATTAATCCCTGACATTTCTATAGGACTCAAGGCCAAAGATACCTTATCTCTACTTCAGGGAACAGCTCTTAGTTAAGCAAAAGGCCCAGAGAGATGTTGCAGTCTCTTGCTCACAAGCATACACATGATAGTGGCACAGCTGGATCAGGGTCCATGGCTGTGTCACTTGCCACACAGTGCCAACAACCATCACTACCACATCAAACCCTAGCACTGGGTTTGGCTCCATCATAGCTCAGAGCATCTCCTTTGGTGATCGGTGAGCTCTCAGTGCCCCTATTATCATCCCTTATTTTAAGCTGGTTTTCACTGATTTCCCTGATCCTCACCAAAGTAGGACACGGCAAAAAGTGTGCAGGGAGCAGAGGAAACGTGTCTCCAAGCACAAGCCTGTCTGGCTGCCATAAAGTAAGTGTGCATTTCAGTGGTGTGGCAGCAGAGAATAAGGAGGAGGACACAAGCATGCTACATTGTCCCTAGGTAACCTGTGTCCTCTTCTTGCCACTGCTGTTATAGATTGTTTCTAAATATCCCCTCAAAGCCTAATGCACTCCTTGAGGTAGAATATAAAGGGAGAGACAGAAGGGGACTCTGGCTGTTGCTGCCTGCTTGCTGACTTCTGCCTGCCCTGAGAAGCCTTGGGCTGTTTGTCCCCTGCAATGTCCCTCTGCTGTGCCACCCTGCTTTGGAACCAACCAGCCAGACTGAAACCTTTACGGACCGTGAGCTACGGTGAACCTTTCCTCCTCTAACTTTGAGTGCCGGGTGTTTTGAGCCAGCAATGAGAAAAGTAACTAAGACATGCACCAAGCACCATCGTCTGCTGAGTGTACCAGCTGTGCTGTTTATAACTGGACCCCAGGATCTGAGACTTTAGCCTAGCCACATCTCAGCTTTTATGTAAATCAAAGGAGTACAAATAAATGTACAGAAGGTGGCATAACCTAACTCCTGTAATGGTGTGTGTCTAGGTGTCCCCCCAAAGTCTCATGAAGTTGTGGGCAGCTTCTGGAGGTTGTGATTAATTCTTTTTTATATATTTTTTTATTTTATTTTTAAATTTTATGTGTGTGTGTGTGTGGCCAGCTCAGCCCACCAGGGGGCGGGGCTGGCTGGCATGTGGTGCTGGGGGATTGAACCGCGGTCCCTGTGCTTTGCTAAGCTTGCTCTAAGTAGGTGCTTTAGACCACTGAGCCATCTCACCAGCCCCTGTGATTAATTCTTAATCTAATGCTGGGATTATGGGTATGAGTGCCCGGGGGCAGATTCTGCGCATTACAAAGTGAGGAGGAGAGAGAGGCTGGCCAGCTGTCTGAGCTGCTGCCACTCCCTTTGTTCTTGCTTTTTGCTACTGCTATGAAGGGCTGCTCTCTGCCATGTGCCACCCTGCCTTGGAGCCAGCTGAGCAGAGACTGAAACCTCCACTGACTGTGAGCTAAATAAAACTTTCCTTCCTTCATTTTAGGTGTTGTGTATTTGTCCCAGCAATGAAGGAACAGTAACCAAGACTCCTCCCCAGTTTCTATTTACTCAATACATGTAGGATCAAAATGAGGAAGGCTTGATTAAGTAATATAACAGCATGAGGCTAAAATGGTCATTACAATCTTTTGACAAGGGCATCTGGGCCTCTTATGCTTCCCTCTGTCCAGAGTGTTGCTGCGGTGGGCATCACCACAGGTTCCCCTTATGGCTGTTTTTCCTGAATATTATGGCTGGTTAATCCACATTTGCATAATGTTCATTTCCTTTACTCATGGTAATGAAATTAAAGATATGATGGCCAAGATTTGCTGGCCAAGGTGTCAGAATTTTAGAAAGGATATAACTTCATGAAATCTAGAATGTTTACATTAATAACCTGAATAAAAATATTTCATTGGACAGAAATTGATGAGGATTGAAAAACTCACTGGGGGAGGGTATGTATCACTCCTTGATCCTCATGTATGTCTTCTGGATAAATCATGAATCTGTCAGTGGAATTTAGTGATTTTTTCTAAATGAAGTTGTCAATCTGTTTGTTTTTTTTCCCCCCCCTCTGGATCACAAGCATATTCTTATCATAACATGAATTACACAGCTACAGTATCATAACACTATTGTGACTTCTTTAAGATCACTACAAGCAAGATCCTCTTGATACAGACTCGTGGGCCATATGTCTCCTACTCCATGGTCTCTGTGTTGGGTCCGCTGATCTACTAAATTATTCTCCTGCTGGCACTGGAGAAGTGTTCTCCAAGTAGCCACAGATGGTAATATCCATCACTACTGCTTCTTTTTATCAGAAATCCTCCTTTGTATTCTTTGTCCAGATTCCTCTGGCTTAGCCTGGAGTGATTGAAGTTCTCTGAATTCATCATCTATCTGTGATTCTTTCCATGAGAAATGCAAGTAGTAGAAAGAGCGTCTTCCTCCTGTGTCCACTGGGCGTGTTGGTCTGAGTTGTGTGTACAACTTTCTACTGTCCTATTGTCATTCCAAATTCATCTTCCCTTGCATGGCATAGCAATGAAAGGTTTTGGAGTGAAACCAGTGTGGATTCACATTCTGGTTTTTGCCACTTGTGGCTTGGGAAAATTCTTTTATTCTTTATAAGTTTCTATGCCCTTATCATTAAAAATGAGATAATAAGATATTCTTCACCGTCTTAAATGAACCTGAACAGAGAGGCTGATGCATGATTCAGGCTCAGTAAATGATCATATCATTTATTCAGAGAGATTTAAAAGGCTGTCAGAGTCCCTGTGAAACTCCAAGCATACAGGGAAAAAATACCTAATCGGGACCCTAAAACTCAATTTTTTACCATGCTCGGATGTTGTATGGAAGGCCAATCTGTCCAGTGCTGGCCAAGGTAGCAATGTGGCAGACCACAGCACCTGGGGGAAGAGGTTGGCCCTGATCCATCCCCATGTCTCTGCAGGGCACAGCTTGATGTCACAGAGGCCCCTGGAGGAGCACTTGTGGAGTGAATTAAGATCAGAATCATCCAGAATTGAAAT
>NW_004524583.1:16354251-16378986 GCF_000260255.1 Octodon degus
ATGGTGTTTGTAAGTAGGATCACAAGTCTGCATGTTGTACAGCAATTAACCACTAAGAAGAATATATGCAGTGTATTATTTGTTGAAACTGTACTTTCAATTTGATTTGAAACTGTCTCATTGCTTTATGTTTATCAATAAAACTTTGAAAAGAAAAAAAAAAGAAATGCATAAGACAGGCCCCCACAACATGAAGTTTTCCTTCCAAAATTGTCAATAGTACTGAAGCTAAAGGATATGGCAATAGGCCCAAATATGACTCTGTTAAAGATGAGTGACAAATGCTTAACTAGTGCCTAGCACATAGTAGGTCCTCAATTATATTTGATTGTCATTAATTCATTATTGGCTCTTTTTCAGATAAAGTATAGTTGTTATCATGTATTAGGTATACAGAACACATAGGTGAAGCAGAACCTAAGACTGTCTAGGAGAACCAAAATTTTCTTGGAAAGAAATGTGTGACTAAAATTTAAAGAGTAAGAGAACTTCCAAGAAGATCAGCAAGGCGAGGGCAGTCCTGGCATAGAAGAAAACAGATGTGTGAGTGAACAAGCCTGAGAGGGCCACATGTTTAGGGAAATGTACATGGTTTTGAATTTCTTGGTCACAGCATGGTGAGCGAGAAGCAAGAGAGGACAGATAAGCAGGGACCAATTCATATCCTTGGATCAAGAACCTAGGGTTCATCCTATATGGGATTTAAGGCCACTGAACTACTATGACCATAAGTGAGTGAAACATGGTGCTATTTTGAGGCCACTTTGGCAGCAGTGGAAGGACAGATGGAAAGAGAAGGAATAGAAGAAGTGGGATCCACCAGGAGGCAACGAAATGAAGAGAAAGGAAATCAATAGGAGGGATTTAGGAGGCAGAACTAGGAGGAACTGGTGCCTGCTCTGAGGTGAGGGATGAGGAAAGAGGGATCTTGGATGCCTGTTGACCACAGGATAGATATGGATGCATCTTCCCGAGATGGTGGGACAGGTGGGAGGTCCGTGACAGTGGTATCTCAGTTCATGAACTTCGTTATTTCCATGATTCTGGTTGCAAACTGATTTGGATGAGAATCAAATTAAATTTAATGGTTAGGTTCAGTAATGACCTGATGGGGAAATATGATTTAATTCTCATCCAATTCAGACCAGTATTATGAAAATAATTAAGTTTGAGCACTGAGGTAGCTCTGTATTGGCAAAGCCACCTCGCTCAGGGGCATTGGAAGGAAGACGATAGGACAACTGAGCTCTAGGAAGCCCTTGCTTTCTCAGGAAGGCTGAAAAGGGACAACCTGTGGGGAAAAATGGAGAAAGAACAGCCACTGGGTGAAGAGAAGGAGAGCAAAGAAAGTCACTGAAACCACAGGACACAGCTCAAAGGCAGGACAGTGGTCCCCAACACCAGCTCCATGGAGAAATCAAGTAATATGGGCCCAACAGGATCTCATGGAATTTGCCAGCAGGTGGTGGTGTTAACCTTGGTGACAGAAATTTAAGTGATGAAACCAGTGGTCTGATGACAGCAGGGGATAACGTAAAGGTGAGCAAGGACACTTTTAGAGCTGATTGTAAGGAGGAATTACTGCCTCTAGAAGTGAATTTTTTAAAAGATATTTGTAAATCCAAAGTACTCAATGGGAAATGTCTGAAACAGCTGCCACAATAAAGAACAGAATCTCAACTGTAGGAAACTCTTGGGTAGACAGTTTCAAACATGAACCTGTAGTAAATTTCATGAAATGAACAATTTTAGGAGCAATTTTGTAAAGAGGAATGTGATAGACTTTGTTTGCATATTTCTTAAGCTCTAATCACAAATGTACTCTACTATAAGACTTGTGATTTCTATGAACTTATTTGTATATTAGATTTCCTTGGAATAGAGTTCATGTATCTTGGGGAGGCAAAATAGCTAATAAATATATTTTTAATAGGTACTATAGTTTATACCTGTCTGGCAGAAAAAAACAACTGTCAAACCAGAAATCCTTGTAGTGTTAAGTTCTTACACATTTTTATGTTATTTTGAGACATAAACACTCTTATAAATTTGTTTCCCTCAATCCAGAAAAGTAAGGTTCATATTTTGTATGATACATTCAGAATTTATCTCTCAATTCTAAATCCCTAATAAAATTCCAATGGCAATACTTTCTTTAAACCCAGTACATGCATTCATTTTCCTACCTGGAGGTAGGTAAGATAGCTCTCTAAAACCAATTGGGGCTGGGGATGTAGCTCAGGGGTAAAGTGCATACTCAGCATGCAAGAGGCCATGAATTTGATCCCCAGCAACTAAATGAACAAACAAACAAATGCAATAGCAGAATATCAAGGAGACAAATAAGGAAACCTCATACTTAGAAGTTACGTAAATGAACTTGATTCCAACACTAGAGAACTAATCTCAGTACTGCCAACTATGTCACATTGTCAACTATAGCCCACTGACTTTCATAGGAGTCTCCATGGGAAAGATTGTGTTTGATCTAACATTTGGAGAATGACTGGGATTTTGATGAAGAAAACCACTTAGTAAAGAAAACAGCACAAGCAAAATTCCTGAATCTAGTACATAAAAAGTGAGTTGAATAATAGAAATTTAAAATATAGCATCTAGAAACAACATATTTTTTATTCATTTTATTGAGAAAGAAACAGCAACAAGACAGTTTCAAAAGAGGTTAGTAGGATGTTGCAATAATAAAATGCATTGCATATTGTCTTTGTAGTAGTTATGCATAGTACAAGATGCAGACATGGTATCTTGTCTAAACACTATTAGTACAAATCTTTCTTCTCATTGATCTAAGAGAAAGTAGCTGTGTAAAGAAACAACATATTTGTGAAAAAAGTAATGGGAGAGAAAACTAGAATTGATTATTAAAATCAGAGTTTTGAAAATAAGACTTGTGCTTTAGGAGTTCAGGAAATCAGAATCATGTACTCACTAGGGTGGTAATAAGTTTTCTCAAAATTATGTTTGTGAGTCTCAATCAAAGTATAAAGTCTAAGCTCCCTTAGCCTGATGAAGCAGAAATAAAAGAAGTGAATCCTGGCCATCATGGGTACGAAGATGGTGGAGGAGGGTGCTGTGGTCAGGGAAGGGTTCAAAGAGCCAATGGTAGGGGAGGTTCTTGCCCAGTGTAATCACTCTGGGCTGCAGAAGCAAGGAAAGTCCTCTGGTTGGTTGGGGGTGTTACCACCAGCTGTCACTCAGAGCCCTGGCTGACTGGACCCATTTTCTCCTCCACTTACCCTATATATCCCCAAAGGAAGTGAACTTTCATGTTGCTTATCACCTCCAACTTGAACACATTCCCTTCTTTGGAAAGAAGGATTTCTCTTTTAGATAATGCTTACTGATAGATTTTAGAACATCTTTTCTGTCTCTCTTTGCTCTTTGGCCTACATGCACACATGATAAGATAAATCCTTGTTTCTGCTTTTATGAGACCAAGAAAGTCTAATAAAAGGCTAAGTGTTTGCTGAGAAAAAACAAGAGATGAAATTTTGTGGTAGGTATTCATTGTTCATCTTTCTGTTTCCCTCCTATCCTTGTGTGGCACTTCCTGTCCTCAGAGAAATGTCTATTTTTCTATTCCAGATGAAACTGGTAGGACTGTCACTCTGCCTCACTAAGTAACAGGGATAAGTGTATGACCAGGGTCTGGCCAATCTCAGTACCTCATCCTCTGGACCACAGTGATTAAACTAAGACATGGAAAAATGTGTCTGAAACAAGACCAACCAGAGTCCTTCTCTGGGATTTTCAGAGAAGGCTGCCTAGACCTTTATTGGTAACCAATAATTGGAGAGGGAGAGAGACCTGGTAACTTCCTTTTAAACTCCTAGATCTTAGTATATTATAACCTGTGCTCCTGTGTTATCCCTTCCCTCCACTCTCCTCCTTTTTCAGGTTGGTTTGAGCTATATATTGGCCACTTCAACTTAGAAACAAATCGTGAGTTATATAAAAATTGTTTCTTGGCTATTAGCTTTGCTGTTGGCTTTTCCTTCATAACTTGCTTGATCTAGGACAACAAGCAAAGCCTGGTGAGGAGAACCTGTGAGAGTGTTAATTTAGGCTTAGTTTAGGTGGTACTTACACATGTGCTACCTTTTCAGTGCTTTGTGACTCTGTATTCTCAGCTCTGTGAAGTTAAGCTACTTAAAGAAACTTCAAAATATTTGTTAACAATACACACAGGGATCCTTGCTCTTTGAGTTTAGTTTCACAGCAACAAAAATAGACTTTGCAGAGTATTTTGAAAAACAGATAAAAATTTGGTGATAACATACATTGAATATCAAAAAGAAAAGTCATTCTGAGAAAAGGTGTTATTTCTAAGGATATTATTAAGGTGTTTCATTAATACAGGAAACAGGATGCTGTCCTGTTCCCTACCAATTTATGTTTAAGAGTGTGTGTGTGTGTGTGTGTGTGTGTGTGTGTCTGTGCATAGAACTTTGCTACAGAAAATAAGCCAATTTAGATTAGAAAAATGTTCTCTGTCTCTCTCCTTCTCTGTCTCTCTGTGTGTGCAAGCATTTTTGTGTATAACGAAAGAATCTCACATTTTTTCAGTTATATATTTCTTGATCAAAAGTGCCTGCATCTAAATCCAAGCCTGTGCTTCTGTGTGTTGGGACAAATGGAAGGTGAGAGCTGGGAAAGGGTCCTTAAGATGAGGCCCCCTGAGATAATCTTCCCACTCAGGGTTAGGGACCTGGGGAATAAGATGTGGCAGCCACAGTGGCCAGGTGTCTAGGCTGGAGCCTGGGCCCTGTAGAGTCAGTGCTCTGGTTTGAGTGGTTCTTGTCTGTGGAAAAGGACTTGGGTGGCAGCTTACAGCAAAGGAAGATGTGTTCAGCTTACACCTATGTGGTGCAGGTTAGCAGGGCCACAGCAGGCAAGAAAGGTGGGCCAGGAAGCAGTGAGAAGTGATGTGAGATGCCACCCTCCCCCTGTGCGCCCACATTTGTCACAACGACTTCAGAGTCTTATCCAGTTACCTCAGTACAGCCACGGCTGTACTGGAGGAATGTCAGGCCCCCTCTAGGTTAGTAGCTGCAACCCAGCAAAGGGACATACTGGAGTTGAGGGACATCCTGGAGGGAAAAGATGGTGACTCTTGGTTGAGACTTTGTGATCATGTCACAGACAATGGAACAGCAGTCTGTTCCTTTCATCCTTCTGCCCCAGGGATTTTGCAGGGAAGGTGAACCAAAAGCTCGTGCCCATTGGTGAGGAGAGATGGATTGTGGGAAAGCTGGGAAGAGGAGACCGCTTTTACAAGATGCTGTCATTTAATTTTCATCACAATCTTTGAAGTGGAGTTTATTATGTTCATTTTACAGATGAAATAACTCAGTCACAGGGAGCTTAAGTAAAATTCCCAACATGATACAATAAGCAATTTACGTTCCATTGCTTTGTCTTCTCTTCATGCTGCCATCCCCCAGTGCATAGCACTGAGTTTATCACATAGCAAGCAACAGACAGTATGACCAACTGAATGGTTTACATGCTGGTACTTGTTTAGAACCACCAAATCACATCTGGCTTGAGCACATTGTGGTAATGGTAGAATTAAGCAGATTCTCTTGCTCATGATTCTCTGGGCCTTTCTGTTTCTCTCTCTCTCTCTCTCTCTCTCTCTCTCTCTCTCTCCCTCTCCCTCTCCCTCCCTCTGTCTCTCCCTCTTCTCTTTCTGGTCATTATCCTGTTTATTTCTTTCTCCTATATATGAAGAAAATAAAGATGAAATTCCAAAGAGGAGGCGGTTTGCTTGGAGTAGGCCCTTGCTGAGTTAGTTGTTTGGGAACCCACTGGCGTCATGATCTTCTTTGAGGGTGAAATGAACGACAATTGGCTTTGGGCAGGAGTGGAAGAGAGAGGTGGTAGCATCAGGGCACCTGGTGGGAGATTGTATTCAGGGAGAGAATGGAGTAGAATATGTTCCTTTCGGTGCCATTTATCTTTCTTTCCATCAAAGCATCTCCTGCAGGCTTCATTTGAAGATATAGAATTATAGGAATTAGATATGTTACCCTATCTACAGCAATGGCAGGATCATTTGTCAATGAAAAAAATTCAATTGTAGAGTTTCTGGAACACTCTTTATGCTTGACTTGCTTCTGAAATCTTTTTAATTGGTTTTGAGTTTTCTTTTTTGTTTCGTTGGACAGAGTCATTAACCCCTGCTCTGCTGAGCTGAAAGGAGAAATGAAACCCAGTTGTGTTTTTTTTTTTTTTTTTTTTTTTTAGACAGCAAACGAGATGTTGCGGCGTGACTGGTACACAGATATGTATTTTTCCACTACAAAATGGTCTATTTTTATCTCCTTTTTTTTTTTTTTTTTTGGTCAGAGAATCTGAGTAAGATGAAACAGCTAGAAGCTCTGCCCGCCATGCGTAGTGTGACTTCACGCACCTGTTTCCTCTCATTAGCCTCAGCACTGCTGAGGGAGGGGATCACGTAGTCTGCTATGACTCGCATACGCGCTAGATGACTTCTGGAAAATGCAGCACCAAAATCGAAATTGGAGCGTGCTTATCTGGGGACAGGATATAAGAGAAACAGGTCTTCTCGCTAGCTCAAGCTCTGTCACTGAACTGTGGATTCTCACGAGTCAGTGTATGGGTGGTGACAATGTTTTCTTTCTTGTAAAAGAAGAGACAATGAATGAATGAGTTCTAAGCTCAACGCTGGCTCCCAGCTTGGAAAGCCTGCTGTGAAATCCAGTACAAGCATGTATCTGTCCATGCTCTTTATTCCCTCCTCAATCTCTTCCCTTCGTCCTTTTATTCCAAATTGTGTTTACAAAATTTGGAACAGATGAAGACGATAATAAAGATGATGATTGTTATGGTTTTTGTCTAGCTGTCCCCCAAAAGCCTCATGTAAGTTATGGGAGCAAAGACTGGCTTGAGGGGCAGGGCCAGAGGGGCAGGGAGGGGCCCAAGGGGCGGGGCCAGAGAGATATGAACCATTAAACTGGCTAGCCTGTAATTTCTCAGAGATATGGAGAGAGTATCTTGGATTCGGCAGCGCCCCAGCCTCTCCTCCAGTGTCTTGAAACCTCTAGTAACTGCGAGCTAAATAAACCTTTCCTTCCTTCATTTTGAGTGTCTGGTATTTGTCCCAGCAAAGAGAGAAGCATCCCTAAGACAATAATAATAGTAGTTAGTAATATTAGAAAAGCAACACTTTATCAAGTACTTGATATATATAATTATATATATACTATATATGTATAATATATGTATATATATATTAAATGTTTTTTAGTGTCATATTTATATGCTGTGAAATCCATATACATATGACACACAAAACATTTAATGATTAAATTTTAATAAATGGATTACACTATTCTTACTTTAGAGGTGGAAAAACTGAGGCCTAGGGAGAAAAAATCATGTGCCCAGGATTATGCTGAGAAATGGCTGAATCAGCATGAGGTTCTGGGGCTTTTAACCCTGAGCCTACACACTTGATCAGTACTTCATCTTTCTTCCGAGTTTGACAGGACCAAAAAGCCTAGCCCTGTCTTAGACCTGTGCTAAAAACTGGACCTGAAATCATTTTTTGAGAATAAGGCCCATTTCAGCTCTTCATTGAGTGCCCCCAAATCCACGTGCTGAGGCCACAACCAATGCCACCCACAGTGAAAAACTCTTCTGTGCCAATGTTCATTATTCAAGAGCTACAAGCATCCAGCCAGAAGCACTGAAGAAAGCTGAAACTGGCTTGATTTGGTGTTCCAAGGAGGGAAATATTGGTTAGGGGCCCATAGCTAACAGGCTGTGTGGTTCTTTCAGTACTTGAGACTTTCCCACCGCCACTCAGCCTGTGCCTGCACATGGAAACCTCCTCCTTTTCTCTGCAGAGCTACACTAAGCCCCTCTCCCAGAAATCTAAGCCCAGCTGCAGATGTCAGAGAGAGGACAAGAATAGGGGAAGCAGCTCCCATAAAAGTAAAGAATTCTTATAGTTCTGAGTGGTACAGTAACTCCAAGAAACTTCATTGAAGCTATAAGGACAGTAGCTTCTGGGGAAGTGGTTGATGGAAACAACTCCCCTGCATGTATCCACACCAGAAGGAAACGGGCACTATTGTGCTTTGGTGGGAGGACAGACACAGGGAGGGTTTTTTGTTTTTGGGGTTTTTTTTGTTTTACTCTATTGCCTTTCAGAAATGATACAAATACTCTTACAGTGCTTTTGAGATGAAGATTTTTTACAGAACTGGACCAAGAAAGCAGCTATTATTTATTGAATATTTATGATGGTACAAATAGTGCTAAACTCTTTGCGCAGTGGTCATGCGCTTTCCACAATCACCTCCTTAGTTATAAGCTATTATTATTTCAATTCCACAGATGTGAAGACAAAAGCACAGGAAGATTTGCCCAAGGCCACAGCTAGCAAGTTCCAGAGTCACAATGGAGAACAGATAGTATAGCTGCATAGCTCATCTTTGTAACTACTTAACAGTCTAAGGGGAGGGGAGGAAGGATATTTATTGCTTCTTGTGTTTGGTAAGTAACAATTCATTCTGTAAATGACATTCATATTGCTTCTTTAGGTTATAAAGAAATAATTTTCCCTAAGCATGGGCTGATTTATGTCTTCACAAAACACCTTTGGAAGAAGACAGTCTTGCTCTTTGTTCTTATGTGAACCACGTCATATGGCTTAAAAATGACTCTTCCTTTGTCCCATCTTAACTAGCTCATTTGATAAGGTCCATTACTGTAACCCAGAAACAATTACAGTATCAGGCACCTTTTATATATTAGATAGCATGCAAAGAAATGAAAGTGGAAGAATAGATGAAGCTGACCTTCTTCCTGTTCCCATGGAGAAGTTGACTTTGCTTAAAGAATGGCTTTAAGCAGTAGTTTAATAAGAGAGTATTCCTAAAGTAATCTTCCATTTAGCTGAGCAAATTGCCTGAAGAATTAGACAGGGGCCTTTTACTTAAATAATAAAGGGGGTAGAGGGGGCATCCAACTACAGAGTAAACTCTGACAACATGCAGGAAAGGGGGTCCGTCTCAGGTTGATCATTTGTTGCTCTTGTTAGTAGAGCAGTAGCAGATGGAATTTCTGGTGGATTTTTCTCAGAAAAGTCCCAAGTGCCTTTAAGAAGCCCTGAAAGCCATTTCTTGGTGTCAGCACCATTGGCTTCCAAGCCAGTACAAGCCTTCCCATGAGCAAAACATCTTGGGGACATCTCAGAGGAAGACTCCTGGAGTAGAAGAGTCCTTTAATACCTACTAATAATGATCACCCATTGCTCCAGTATTTTGCTTAAGTGGATACAAATTGTGAGCTGGGTTAAAGTTAGTTCCATTTGGGGTACATTAAATGAATCCTGATGAGACACTGGCCCAACTGGAAGAACTTAGATGAACTAAGGAAGAAGTAATTTCTCTCCAATTAGAGTTTAATATGGAGAAAACTAAGACCCTGCTTGCTAAGGTACTAAAGCCCTCTCAGATGTAGAGTTAAGGCCAAGACAACTTTTAATATTTTCCTGATAGCTAGTGTTGTGGACAGTCTGGGCCTCAAGATTGCTTTCCATCAAGCCACAGGGCAAAGCCCATGATAAGAGTAATTGACATTAGATGGAAAATTTTAATTCCATTAGCTGAAATTGAGAAAGTTATTATTTTTTTTTCTTTCATTGATGCCAACTGCTTGGGGACAGTTAGAAGGTGCAGAGGCACCATGAAGTCTGAGCCTACATTTTCTTGATGCCGAGATAACTGTGATGGTGTCCTGCACCACACTGATGAGATGAAGACACTGGAGCTGTCCCAAGGGGAGTGACACATAATTCACCAACCTGTGCACCTCCCCTGGCTACTGCTGGGACATGCAGATGAACACTGATGGAACTTCCAAAATTATAAGCCCAAGCTTCACTAACTCTAAGAAAGACTTCTGAAGAGTATAACAGCCTGAGAACAGAAATCATGTGGCCTCAGACAGCACGACTGCTGAGACTTCGCATGTCTCTCTTCCCTGGGACAATCCCCTGTAGCTTCTTGCTCCCATTGGCACCATTCAAATTCTCCTGCAGCCACCAATGGGTAACTTGGCCCACAGGGACTCTAGAGTCACATTCTCGCCTGCAGTGCAGGCAGAATCCCTACTGCGGCCTCCAGATCCCTGGTTTGACTAATGCGAAGATCACTGATCTGACTTAAACAGACACTGAGGGAGGGGAGAAGGAAAGGAGGTAAAACTCCTTGTATCCTGGGAGATTTCCCTTTGAAGTCCTCTTTGCTATGTTTTTGGGTTCTCCTCCTCATGTTACTATCTTCCACTGCCCAACTGGATTAATTTGGAAGAAAGTTCAAAAGGATTTATATCTAGAAGTTGAAGTAAAGTGGACCTGGGGAAGCCCAGGTCTCCCTTCTTGCTGGAAGGGAGATTTCCCTGAGGGTGACCTATCATAAGGGCCTAAAGCAAAGCAGAAGACAAAGGCCTGAGTAAGAAATCCCATGTTTTGGGGGTGCACCTCTTTATATCAATAGGGCAATTAGAGTCAGAGTTGTAACTGAGATATAAGCCTTGAGGAGGAAGCCACTAATCTGCCTCTGGATGGTTTACCAAGTGAGGATGGGTTAAGCCGAATGCCCAGGGCCTCCATGCATGTTGGGCATTTTGTGATGGGGGACACAAAAATACTAGGCAGAGGGAACAAAACATGGAGGCTACATCCAGTTGATGGTTCTTCAATTAGATGAAATCTGCCTTGAGGAAGGGCTGCCCCAACACTGCAAGCCTGGGGCCAAGTACCTGGGCTGCTGGGAGAGGCTCCTTTTCTAATTTTCACAAAGATGCTACCTTGGCTGCCCTTGGAGTCCTAGGAATCAGGAGTGACTTTCATGGATGTCCACCATGCTGTGGGTGACCCTGAGAATCCTGCAGCAGTTGTTGGAGAGTTGGGAGCTCAGTATCATTAACTCTCTTCCTAACTCCAGTCTTCATAAACTGCAACCACTCTCACCTTGAGCATCAAGCTTGGGCTTTCCATGGGGACTGATTACCTTTGCAGGAAAGTTTTGGACTTTATGGTTCTCTTCCTTTATGCATTTGACAGAGATTTTCAGCATCTTCTTTCACTTGGCAGTGTGAGAATTTGGAGAACTGATTTTTGGAGACTGTAAGCATTCCCAGGAGAAAAATCTAGGGTATATTCCCCAGCAAATAAAGAAACAGAAGCAAAACAGGACTGGTTTGGGTGGGTAGATGCTAGACTCTTTTTTTATGTGTCATACATATCATGAGGACTTGGATCTTGTGGAGTGTCTATTAGAAAGTAGAGTCCATCCATGGTGTGGAGCCTCACAATTGCACGGGATTGATGGGTTTTTTATTATTATTAATTTTATCGAGAAACAAATAGCAATGAGACAGTTTCAAAACCAACTAGTAGGACAGTTTCAATAATTAATACATTGCATGTTGTTGTCTTTGTAGTGGTTATTCATAGTATAAGATGCAGACATGATATTCTGTCCAAAAACTATTAGTACAAATCTTTCTTCTCATTGAATTAAGAGAAAGTAGCTGCATATCTATCCTAACTATTTTGTATATGCAGATACAAAATGGTCCTTCCTTTGTATCCCCTTTTTTTTTGTTAGTTTTGTCCGAGATGGGTATTCCATTGTCATTTAAATATTGTAGGTGTGTGAATTCAGCAAAATAATCCAGTATAGTCCAGTAGTCCATAATGGTAGTAGTGGGTTATCCGTAGGACTCACACGGTATCTCTGTTGAGCACCTTTGGGTAGAAATGCAGGGCCCAGTCACATTAGGAAAAGGAAAGGAGTGATAAGCTGGTATTCCTGGGCCTCAAGTTTGGAAACCCATCTCTCATTCATCCTCCCCAAAAGGAGCGACAATTGGATCTCAAATCTATATTCTGACTCTTTTAGAACATTGAAGAAGCAAAATCATCAAGGAAAAAGTTGAAGGGACTAATTCTAGTACTATCTGATTGTAATTCAATGTTACCTTGAATAGAAATTTGCAGGATTTTGTTGCAAAACATTTTTGGATTGATGTGTGTCTCTTCTACTTCTGAACATTTCAGTCACTGTCTTATGGAAAGAATTTTATTGATTTGTGGCTTGGCAAAGAGAAATGATCTACCCCTTCAGCCCAAAATTGTCTTGTAAGGAATATGTGACTTTTTAAAAACCTTTTCAGAATACTTTTTGTATCTTATCTCCAATGCTGTAAAATTTCATGATTACGTGCCTTGGTCTGTTCTGTGTATTATGCAGAGGGCTCAGTGAGCTTTTTAATCTGAGAACTTGTGTCCTATTGCTTGAGACATTTTGTTCTTTTACCCTTCTTTGCTAATCTTACCCCCTCTGTATTGTCTTTCTGAATCTCATAATATTCAGATATTGGGTTTCCTGGCCTAAGCGCCTCACTCATTCAAAAATCTTTTCTTCTACTACTTTTTAAATTTTGATTAGTACATATTTGCAGTACATAATATTTGTACTTCTGTTGTGGAGTTGGTGTGTGTACGTAGCCCATCCAGGTTCCTTTTCATCATCATGTATCTCTTCTCTTCCCTCACCCTCTCTCCATCTCTCCATCCCCCTCCTGTTTGAGAAAGATCTACATATTTTCTTATTTAATGTCTATTTATTTTATTTTGCTCCTTATTTATAATTTGTGTTTCTTATAAAAGATAAACCATGTTTTTATTTTAAAGAGAATAAAAATATAGATAATACATGGGAAACAATACACAATTTCAAAAAAAAAAGTGATGATAGTTATTCAACAAGGGTTGGTATTTAAAATCGTGTATCTGATTTATTTCCTATAACATTATGGTCTCCAGGTGCTTCCCTTTTCCTACAAGAATCTTTTCTCTCATGATTTCCCTATCTTGATCTTTTTATCAGTTAATTAATTCTGAAAGCTTTCAAAGAAGCCCAAACCTTCCCCCCCACATGGAGTAGTAGAAAGAATAGGCCTTGGCACAAATGCTTTTCACAAAGACTTCCACCAATCAGGTTGTCCTCAGCCCTACTGCTCATACCGGCCCTCAGAGGGGCCTCCAAACCCAGAGCTTTTCAGAGATCAGGTGCCACAAAGCCCCTTGGTTCTTGCTGGCCACCCTTCTCAAGTTAGTGGGTTTCAATTTTCTCTAGCAAGCTTATCACTCATGCACGTGCTTTAAGTTAACTTGGTTTCTGTTGTCTCCCCTTTTGGAAGGAATCTTTGTCCTGTGATTCACTCCTTTAGATTTCTGTACTTTTAATTTTATTTCAGTGGGGAGCAAATATAAATGCATGCTTTTGATTTCCACACTTTCCTGGAAATCCTTAAAATATTTTGTCCCATTTCTCTGAACAGAGCCTCTGATCCTCATGCAAATTGGGTTAGTGCGACCTTCTGCCATTCAGGATCCTGGAGGTACAAATGGAGATTAAGTGTCTCCTTCAGGAATATGCAACCCCGAGGTTCTGGTTGTTAAGAAGGCCATCTCTTCATGAAATTTAGAGAGGGTTTCATTTCACAAACGGCACCTGTGGAATACTCAGGCACTAGACCTCAGGGTGTGTTGGACAGGTTGCTCTCTCCAGGGCCTCTGGCACACACAGGGCTGCTTGGCTGAGACTTGACAGCCACTCTGAGAAGGCAGGGGAAGAAGAAATCGGAGGGAAATGAGGACTTGGCTGGGAGCATGTGATTTAGTGCTAGGCCCATGTGGGTTCAAATCCCTTCTCAGGCACTTGCCTTCTGCTTATTTATTATTATTATTATTATTATTTTGTGGTGCTGGGGATTGAACCCAAGGCCTTCCTAGTGAGATACATCCCAAGATCATTTTTATTTTATTATTTTTATTTTTGTTTATTTTTTATTTTGAGACCAAGTCGCCTTAAAAATCCCCAAGTTGCCCAAGCTGAGCTCAAATGTGTGACCGTCTTACTTCAGCCTCCCAGATTGCTGAGAGTACAGGTGTGTGCTAACACAGGTTACAGGTTGTGGTCTCTGCATAGCTTTAAATTATTTATTTATCTTTTAATATCTTCAAATTATCCATGTACCAAATGGCTATAAAGATACTTAATTGTTCGTGATGAGGATTAAGTCATATCATGTATATAAAACACAAGCCATATTAATTTTATTTCTATTGCCTACTAAGATGCTTTACTTATTGGTTCTTCCCAGCATGATAGGAACAAATAGTATGGGAATAAATTCTCGTGTTCATTCAAGAGGTGAGCTATGGTAATTGTGCTCCCTGGAACCAGGCAGGGAAGCTGCTGAGCCACTCAGCTGTAGTAATCACCCCCTCCCCCATGCCTCCCTTCAGGTGATGCTGCTGCTTCCCTAGCGAAGCGGAGTGCTGTCATTCAAGGCTCTGTGCCCACAAGGTCCACTTCTGTCCTCCCACCTGAAATCCTGTCAGCATTAATCCCATCTCCTTCCTTTAGAGGTTAAAACTCATGCACATCCTTGTTGTAAAGAGCTAACACAAGACCCAAGGCCTTCCTGTTGCTCCCGATGGGAACCCAGGCCTGGTGGAAGCAGCAGGGGGTCCGCCTGGGCAGTGGGGCCCACTAGGGACCATCAGATATGAGGAACGTTGTTCAGGGTCTTGGAGGGTCTCCCCCATTCCCTTCTAGGATGGCTCATAGGAGAAGGCCTCTGCCATCCCCCTCCTCAGAGCTAGCTGGTGCCTATCTGTGCTCTTCTGGATCACACAGAGGTCAGAGCTTGGCAGACTCTGCTCTTCACTTTGAGTAGCTTCCCTCCAGGGAGGTTGTAAGGCCCATCTCAGTGCTGCCAAGGAAGTTCCTGGTATAACAATAAGAAAGAACAGCTGTTGCCTCCAGGACTGTTGTTCCAGAACCTCCTAACAGCATGAGATTGATTTTAATATTCTTTTATGGAGGAGCTCAGAGAAGACATTTTACAGCTGGCAAATGTTTTTAAACATATCAGGGTGTGTGTTTATAAAGCAGCCCTGCAGCAACCAAGAGGCTGGTGCAGTGTAATCGGAAGCCTTGCAATTTCTATAGAGAGCAGAGTAAGGGAAGAGAAGTGGTGGTTGTCTTCGAAGGCAGAAGAGTTCATTCTTTTAAGAGCCCATTTTAAGGGATAAGATAGTCTTTCTCGCATACAAATATTTTAGAGAGCCTGACCTTTCCTTTAGCCCATGGTTAAAGCTGCTTAAAGGAACCTGAGACTTCCTCTGTGCAGCCTGGTGACTATTACAAATTCACTTCGTAAGTGTTGTTCTTTCTATTACAGGGGGAGCTTCTGGAGAGCTGTTCTCAAGCCACAGAAGATGGCTTTGGTTCAAATAGATGTGTGAGTTTCTCTCTGTGGCATGAACAGAGGATTTGGGCTCAGGCTTTTGGCTTTGAGGTCCCAGAGCGCCTACACCATACTTCCTTCGCCAATACAAAGACACTAGGCAGGTGCTGTGGAGTAGCTCATTGCACTTAAGAAATATCCCAACACTCCTGTGACTGTATAAAGTTGAAAATTCAAACACAATCAGAGAAAGATCTGATTAAATCAGATCAATCCATCTTGACTCACTGTGGTCCCCAACATAAATGAATCTAAGAAACATCTTAGGTTAAATAGATGCTAGCTATTTAAGGTGTTAAATAGCTATTAAAATTAAGGAAACCAAGATCCAGAAGTACTGCAAGAAAGCATAAAGAGGCTTAGCTGGCTGCCCAAGCAGGGTTTTTGGAAGAGCTCTTGGTGCAGACATCTTTGTCCCATACCTGAGTATCTGGCCTTGTGTTTGGGAATTTACTTGCTCCAGCACTGGAAGGCATGTCCTAGCTTTGCATTAAAGAGAAACATTTCCCAACTGCTAAGATACTAACAAACTCATTGGTATAGAGCATGTGCAAGGAGGTAGCTTGCAGTAGTCAGGTACCTGTGCCCACCTTCTGGGGCATACCTTTTTGGGTGAATTCACGTTGAGAGAAAAGATCTCCTAATCCCACAGCACCTGCTTTGATAGACCCGGAAGAGCTGTCCCAGTGCCACTGGAAAAGATGCTTTTATGGCAACCAGAAAAGCACATGTGGGTCAGGCTACTGGTAGACCTACTATAAACTCCTGACCAGACCTCCTCTATTCACTTTCTGTCACCAGGCTCCAGGTCGAATTTTCATTTGCATTCATCATTAGCATATTTTGATTTTCAAAACTGTAGCTTGTTTCAATAAGCTAAACTCCATTGGAGTAGTATCTTATAGAAATACAGAAGCTCCCAGGGCCCTTGGCAAGATTTGGGAGACAGCTAGGTCTCATGTGCAATGTTTGCCAAGTCTTTCTTAGGGTGGATGACACAGGGGAGATACATAGCTGGAGGTGAGCTGGAGGGGGACATACTGATTTTTGTCATTTTCAGTTTTAAAGGACACTGCTTTCTGACCTTGCTTCTAAATCCCACTGCTAATTTTAGGGACTTCTCCATTCAGAATTATTTTTGGTAATGTATTTTCCAGGTCACTTGGGAAACAGCTTGTAATTCTACTTAGCCAAACTACATACAAACAAAATCAATAAAATGAAATAAAACAATTCCATGGCTTGCCCCCATCGGCTTGATTCATAGGTGTGCAGTCACTCAGAGATTCTTCTCTCTCATTTGAAGTGAGGACTGGGGAAATCTTCAGGCTATGTTGCAGATGTCAAGCAGACATGTTCAGGATGGAGTGATCTTCCATTCCTGGTGACTCAGAAGCCTGAGATGTGTGGCCCATCTGGCTAGCTCTTTCTGGAGACTGCAAGGCCTGTGAAGCTCCCTTGGGTCCATTTCTTGGACATGTGGTGCTGAAGCACTGAGGAGGACTAGCGCCTGATGGAAACTTTGAAAAATGGATCTGTAAACACTCCGCTTTGCCATCTCATGTAAGATGGACTGAAATGCACAGAGCAACAGGAACCCTGGAAAATGAATTAAGCTTTCTTCAACTCTCCACTCATTCTGGATTCGCTTATCTCTGAGGAGCTGAATATCTTTCTGTGTTCTGGAAAAAAGCCCAAGAACTTCTTTCTTTTTTTTCTAATATATTTAGTACAGGGTCTATAGGGTCTCATTATGCTATACTTATCAGACCCATAGTGATCCTCCTGTTTTCAGCCTCCCAAGCACTGGGATTACAGGTGCGCACCACCACACCCAGTCTCATTCGCCTCTCAGTTTGCCCCTGGTGCAGGGCTGGCACAGCACACTGGGGATCGAACCCTGGTCCCCACACCTGCCTAAGCACATGCTTTAGTCTGCTGAGCTATCTGGCTGGCCCAGACCAAGAACTTTTACCTTAAACCCTAAGCAAGAATTTGGTCCAGAATACGGGAAAAAGGAAAGGCTTTACTTTTAAAACTTCTACTGATTTTGTATATTATAAGTTAATATAAAAAGTTCTCTTTGATCCTTTTGTTTATTTAAAAAAAAGCTTTATTTGTTAATACTATTGCCAGAGTTACTCAAATTTAGTAACAGAGGCTTCTGTTGGCTGTGACAGTTTGTCAAGATGTCCTCATTTTTTATGACCTTGGCATTTGTTGAGGAGTGCTGTGCAAGTATTTTGTGAGATGCTCTTCTACTAGAATTTGCCTGATGTTTTCTCTGTGATTAGGCAGAGGTTTTGGATTTTGAAGAAGGAAATCATAGAGGAAAAGTGTCATTTTCTTTGCATCATATCAAGGTTACAGAATATCAATGTGATTTATGATTGTCAGTCTTAATCTTGATTACCAGACTGAGATGTTTGTCAGATTTCTCCACCGTAAAATGTCTTTTTCTTTCCTTTCATCTTTATTTCCACACTATACTCTTTGGAGGGAAGGCATTAAGCACAGCTGCCCTTCCTTAAGGAGTGGAGGATGGTGTTCCTGGAGAGCAGAGTAGGTGTGTAGATAATATGGATTCTTTTTCTACATGGGAAATGTCTCTTTCCCTCTCTCCAGCATTTAGTAATTTAATCAAATACTTCTTTTTATCAGCATGGACTCATAGATATTTATCTTATTTGTTGGATTATTCCACTATGATTTTATTATATTGTTCAGATTGTTCTAGAGTTAGCCATTGAGAGTTCTGTCAGCTGGTTCCTGGGCTTATTTGCCATGCTTCCATCAATGTGAACTTTTTTTTTTAATTTCATCATGCATTGCATAATAACATTTTGATCAATGACAGATCACATGCATGACAGTGGCCCCATGAGATAATAATGGAGCTGGAAAATTCCTGTCTTTGAGCAGTTGCTGCAGTGCAGGGCACTGCACCTGGGTGTGTGTGGTGACACTGATGGAAAGAGACCTACTGTGCTTGCGTTCATATCAAAGTTTAGAATATTCACATACCATACCTCATGCTTGGCAGTGATGATAAGTGGCAGCAGTTCATGTGTTTGGTACTCTTTTTCAATTTTAATGGTATTTCTTCTACTCATAATAAACATTTCCCGTAAAACTGTGTCTTAGTCACCCTTATCTCATTGCTGAGACAAAATACCCACCACCCAAAGTTGAAGGAGGAAGCTTTTAGTTAGCTCCAGTTTGCAGAAGTTTCAGTCCATAATCAACTGGCTCCAAGGCAGGGTGACACACAGCAGAGGGGCAGCCATTATGGCAGCAGAAAACAGGAAAAGCAACCAGGGAAGAGACAAGACACTTTCTGTCCCTTATATTGTATGCAGGCTCCAGGCCTAGGGCACAGGTAGCACTGACACCCTTAATCCTAGCCAGAACTGTACCAAACCAACCAGTGGACTGCTCTACTAAACTCACACCCTTAATCCTAGCATCACATGTTCTACATTCAACCACCTCTGAAAAAGCCCTATGACTACATGAGGCTTTGGGGAGACATCTAGACACAAGCCATGACAAAGAATATGCTCCGCTTAGCCACAAGGGTTTTCGACATTGGGTGTTTCCTTCATCCTTTTTTTTTTTTACCCCCCCCCCCCCGGAACTGGGGATTGAACTTAGGCCCTTGCTCTTGCTAGGCAAACACTTATTCTACTAAGCCATCTCCCCAGCCCCTCCTTCATCTCTTAATTGCTACAAAATATCATGTTGAATGATTGAACTATACATCTTGGCTTGCATAAGTACATTCCATAACATTTACACAATGATGAAATTGCCTAATACACTTCTCAGAGTACATCCATCCCTAAGCAGTACATCATTGCATTTCTTTACTTGCTGCCATTATGGGATGCTCCACACGTATGCTTCTTGCCACACTTTTGGATTCTGCTGTTTCCCCCAAGGAAACTTGCTTCATTTTGTTAGAGAATAGTATTAGAAATAAAGACGAAGACTTTCCATGGTGTGGTTTTAACTTACTCACTTTCACTGCATATAGTGTACTGTTGTACGAATGCATCATGATTTATTGATCCATTCCACTGTCAATGGACACTTGAGTTATTTTCAATGTGTGCTACTGTAAATGCTGCTGCTATAAATATTCTTATGTACATATTCTCATATATGTATCCCCGTTGGGTAAATAACTAGGAATGAAATCACCATGTCACAGGTTCTGCATCAGTTTAAATAACAATGCCAAACAGTTGGAAAGACAGAAGGAAGGATGAGAAGGAAGGTGAGAGGGAAGGAGGGAAGGGGGAGGGAGGGAGGAAAAAAGACATCTGGTTTCTAGATGCTCTACTTCTATAAGGATGTCATTTCTTCCAGGCTCTCTCAAATGATGGAGCAGATATATGTGTGCATATCAACACATAAGTATATAGAAATATATAAATATGTATACATATAACTAGCTGTATCTACATAAACTAAACATGAGTTGCTATTTATGTCTCCAACTCCAATCCACTATTATATAGATCATTCTAGCCTCATCTCCTAGCTCGTCTATGAATTCCTTGCCCAACAGAAAGAAATTTAGTTCTTTGGGAAATTTATATACAGATAAACCAGTGTTAAAATTTTGCTAAACATTTTTCAGACACCTTAGGCTTTGTCTCTGTCCATGCTTTTGCCTTTCTGTCAATATTTTTCTAATATACATGTATACTTTTTTATTTTCACATAAATATTTTAATTCTTACATATAACTTTGCATTGTTCTCTTTTTCATGTAATTACAACCCAGAAGTATCAATTTTTTTACATAAGTGTCTTTATATGTTAATAAATTCAGATGGGTATCTCTGTTTTTAAATATATGTATTCCATAAATTAACTAGTCCCTTATTAATGAGTGCTTTAGCTGAGCCTGTTTGTCACTATTACAAACAGTGCCACAGGGCACAATTCTTGTGCACATTTCCTGTGTTTGAAATATTCCTAGAAGTGGAATTTATCCTATGGAGATAAAGAGCCTTTTGATGCTCCGGAGCATTTCCGGAAGGTAATTTCATTTAAGCCAGACTTCCAGCAGGCCCTGCGAGGAGCCTACTGCCTTTTCTTGGTGTCACAATGAATAGGGCTGACAGAGGGGCTCTGGCTCATTTCCTCCTCTGCCACAGGACTGAGTCCTCCATCTCTGCCATGCCCTGGGTATCACTGGCCTCCATCAATCGGTGGCTGAAAGCTTCCTCAAGTTAGGGTCTGGCTCATTGTACTTGATTGTTCTCTGTCCTAGTTCAGCCCTACTCAGGGGACAGTCCTTCCAATGAGCCCCAAGCCCCCTCCAAGCTCCTCTTCCCTGAATTTCTAGGTCAATCCAACCTGACCTACTTGATTATTGAATGCTCTGCATGCAGCAGCCGCTACTCTATCCCCAGAGCACTATTAGCACATTTCTTTAAATGCCTGAGATGGGTAAACCCCTTTGCCAGTCTAACAAGAAAGAGTAGGACTTGAACTAAATCTTTGCTCAGATTTTTTACCTCAACCCAGGGCAAGACCTACTGAAAAGAAAGAGGCAGAGGAACGGTATTTAACATCCAGGTGTGCCGTTTCTACTAATCTCTGCCCCAGTGTCAAATGCTAAGATCAGTGCTAAAAAGCCTTACAGACCTTTCTTACAGGTATTTCTTTTAAAGATCGAAAGTCTAAAGGCTTAGAAGTCTCCATGATGGAGTAAAGTTATGACGACATGACCAATAACAGCCACTAGGGCTTGGGACTCTCCGGAGGTGTACACTCATTTCCCCATGCATTTGTTATGATGACTGAAGAGAAGTACAGAGATGTTGGCATGTAGTATACAATGACAAGCAGTAACAGCCTTCAAGAACTGTTTATGAGCACTTAGAATACACCAGACTCTGCTCTCAGTATTTTACCTGAGCTGCCTAATTTCATCTACTATAATATTGTGAATCAGGTGCTATTCTTTTCTTCACTTTTACAGATAAAGAAATGGAGGTGCAGAAAGATAAAGCAACAATGGGCTGAAAGTAAAGGTGGTGGTGAGGAGCGAGGCTAGGATTCAGCACAGCCCTCTGTCTCCAGAGCTTGCACTCTCAGCCCACTCCCCTGGGTCGTGTGGGATGAGTTTCCTGTAGCAATAGGAGGGGGCTGCCTTTGGCGTTGAGAGCAGATGCTGCTGGATCCTCCCCAATACCCACTCTCCCCTTTGTCCTTATTCATTGAACCAGCGGTGCTCTGGAGTGCTCATATGACTGTTTAAAAACAAGCTCTTCCCCAGACTCCCTTGCAGCAAGGGCGAGTAGGTGAGTACACTCTGGACAAAGACATGTAATCCCAAGGGACAGATTCAGGTGCCAGTCACCTTTCCATATCTTCTCCTTCTTGCCTTTTCCTGCCTGACGGGTTGTGATGTCTGGAATCACAGGAACTTTCTTGAAAATAAGAGGATGAAAACTGGTTGTCAAGGGTGAAGGACCAGAAAGACAGAAGGAGGCTGGGATGTTGGCAGCATTAGAAAACCACTCAGCCATCCTGGGGTGCTTACATCTGACTTTTCCAGGAGAGAGATAATTATGTCCTCTGTAGTTAATTTACTTTAAGTCTGGTTTCTGTTATCTGTAGTCAATAGCAATCTGTATTGAAACAAAGCCCCAGCTGTCCTTCTGGGTCCTTTTAGTGCAGTGGTGTGTGCGTGTGTATGTTTGAATGTTTTGCCTTGTTAAGCTCTGAGCCTCAATTTATTTTAATATTTTTATTTCTCACGTTATTCCTCATACCCTCTGGAAAGGCAGATATATAGCTCATTTACAATAATAAACAAAAGAAGAGAGGAAAAGTGGGGACTGAAAAAGGAGAGAGAGAAAGAGAGAAGAAAGAAAGTATTATAAGCTGGTCATGAACACCAAAATCCAAAGAAGGGTGGTACAAAACTATCTTTTCTATCACCCCACACAGAGCTAGCCTCGGATGGATACCCAGAATTTTGTGCCTTCTGGCCTTGTTTCTGCTTCCTCTTTCTAGCCTTTCCCTCTCTGTGACTCCAATTTTATCTTGCCAAATCCCCCGTGATCAGAGAACCTCACTTTTGAGTCTATCCTACAAAGGCAGAGGGAGGCATTCCTACAGTTGTTTGTGCAGAATCAGCTCAGGAGCTTCTGAGCCTTGCTACATTTGTTAGTCTTAAGAGCACACAGCCGTCAAACTACATAAGTTCAAATCGTACTTGCTCATCCTACTCTGTCAATAGCTAGCTGGATGACCTTGAGAAGTTACATAGCTTAACTGTGCAAAGGATTTGTAACTTTGTATATAAAATATTTAAAATACTGATTCCTTCCCTGGGCCTGCTGTGCGGGTCCCGACCCCAGGGCACACTGATATGGCAATTGAGACTGGGCATGGTGGTGTGTGACTGTAATCCCAGTTCTTGGGAGGCTGTAAACAAGAAGATCACCATAAGTCAGATCTAGTAGTGATACCCTGAACAATCTGTAGACCCTTCCCTAAAATAGGAAAAAAAAATAGTGATTCCTGACTGGGGGTGATTTTTTTCCACAACACCTACCCCTAGGGACATTTGCCAGTGTCTGAGGACATTTTTGGTTGCCACAAGTGGAAGAGGAGAGCTATTCACTTTTATCTAACACTACAGGCTGGGGATACTTATATATCTTATGATGTACCAGACAGCCTCGCAACAAAGAATTATCCAGCCCCAAGTATCAACAGTGTCAAAGCTAAGAAAGCCTGACTTAACACTATGTTAGTGATTGATGTTCTCTATGTAAGGTAAGGGTGGTGTGATTCAACATGTTACACTTTCCACTCAGATGAAGAGAGGAGAGAGCAAAAGGGGAAAGGGGACCAATATCTCTCTTCTGCCCTGTATGTAAAGGGGAACACTGGCGAGAAGTTGAAGAGGGGTACAAGTATTTGGGCTGTGTCTAACGTGTCGTGTCTAGCACAATATCTAGTGCTACACACATAGTGCCATTCTGACCACTCTTTATCATTGGTCACAGTGATGTTAGTCTTTTGGGGAATGGGAGCTACTTTGTAGTTTCTGGAGGTTTTTTGGCAACCTACAGGTGGCGGGTAGATGAGTATAAATTTGCCATGAGTGCAGATGGAGAAAATGCTGGAGATAGACTCTTGAACTCAGTGTTAGTGAAGGGTGTCACAGGTGGCTGAAAATGTTTCCTTCATGACTGTGTGGTTGGGATAAGGGTGGTGGGAAGTGGGTAGGATGGAAGCAAGAGCGGCTATTGGCAGAGGAGTTGGTAAAAGGCTTCCGGAAAGGACTACATAGTCAACTGCCTTTCGGCCAAGAAGAAAAGGAAGTATGTTACATGCATAATCATATAACAAGAGAAAAGACAAATTTATTTATTTATTTGTATTTGGTACAAGGTCTCACTACACAGCTCAGACTCATAATGATCCTCTTGTTTTCAGCCTCTCCAGTGATGGAATTACAGGTGTGTGTCACCACACCTGGTCTCCTTGGTTGGCTCAGTGCGAGTGAGGGTGGGGCTGGCACAGCATGTGGTGCCAGGGATCAAACCCCAGTCCCTGTGCTTACCTAAGCAGGTGCTTAATCCACCTGAGCTATCTTGCTGGCCCTTAGAAAACACAAATTTCTATAAATTTATTGAAGATGTGAAAAAATTTTGTGAACTCTAAATTTAAATTTTATATAATTTTCACATATTATGAAGACTTATTATTTTGATTTTTTTTAACCTTCAAGGAATGCAAAATCCATCATTAGCTCCTGAGATATACAAAAATAAGTGGTAGGGCAAGGTGGGCCTGTGACCTGGGGCTTACCCATCCCTGGCCTACAGTATCATTCCCTCCACCATGGCCGGGTCCCTCTGTCCCAAGAGTGGTTTTGTCCCTTGGAGTGTGTTTTTCACAGCAGCTGTATCATTTTATATTTCAGGTCACTCACTTCCCAAAGATCTTAAATTACTAATTCCTACCATTGGGATCTTTCTTTCAGGCCCTTTTTCCAGAAGAACTGAAAACACCACACCACAGCAATATATGTGCTCTCATGCTTACAGCCAGGCAATTGGTCATAGTTAAATCTTGGAAACAACCCAAATACTCATCAACTGAGGAATGGATAAAAAAAAGTGGTATTTTTATACAATAAAATATTGTTCAGCTGTAAAGAAAGATGAACTTGAGGCTTTATAGGTAAATGGATGCAATTAGAGACCTTACTCATAAGTGAAATAAATCAGACCCACATGTATAAACACAGTATTATCTTTGTAATGTAAAAATCCTGGAATGGCAAATAAAATGTGAAAGGTACAATTGATA
>NW_004524583.1:16379181-16385238 GCF_000260255.1 Octodon degus
AAGGAAAAAGAAATATGTATGTGTATACACAGAACAGTCTGGATAATTGTACTGCTGATTTCTGCTGGTCTATTGAAAGGAGCAGTTAATGCTTAAATTTTTTTTCTCTCCTTTTTAATTTTTTGACCAACCTTGCATGCTTATAACTGGCAATCTGAATAATTTGAAGACAACAATAGGTAATGTAGCAAAAATCCTTGAATTCCTCTCATTTTGTGTAGTGAAATTGTTTATCATTTTTAATGTTTTTACTGTTTTTTATTCTATTTAAAAAAGAAAAAAAAGCCATAATCAACTAGTTAATCATGAAGTCAGAGTCTTCAGTCTGAATAAGTAGCAGCCTCAGGGTGAAAATGAGCTGACCTCTGAGCTTCCAGTCATGTGGCCTCAAGGTGTTCTTCCTGCGGGAGCACACCACAGGGTGAGTGCTGATTAGAACCACGGGCTCATCATAAGCCCAGCCCCCTAGGGCTGTCAGGTACAAATGTTCATGGGAAGCCTCTGCCCTATCTTACACTCACAAATCAGAAGGAAGAAAGACCAAGAAAGCTAGTCCGAATCTCACTGGCAAGCAGCAAGGAGAAAACACATGACAGATTCTGGGGTGCCATCTTATTGCTCAGAAATCAGAGTTTTTATCTGGGGGAGCCAAAGGATTAGAGAATCCCATAGGACAGGGAGAGTGGGCCAGCAGGGACACAGAAGGACTGAGCACCAGGCAGGCAAAAACCCTGTCTGGCAGGCCGAACCTAAGGCTAGGTGATAGGCAAAGGTATGCCAGGCAGGCTTGAAAGCAGCAGATTGAGCTCAGCCTCAGTTGAGAACCAAGCCCAGGTTGGTGAGTGACAGACAAGAACAGGCAGAGTGTTGCCTGCCACAGAGCCAGGCTTATGGGCCTTTCTGCTTGGTTCTGACTGCTGGTGCAGCCTGCAGAGCCTGTTACTCATCTTCCTCAAACTGAAACATAGAAGAAAATCATAACAAAGAAGTCCAGGTCTCTGAAAGTGAGGTGTCCTGTCACTGCATTCTTCTATCCTTTTCACATGTGGTTTTCAGCAGCCTGAAAATTTATACCCCTGACAGATAGTTTTAACTGTCAGCTTGATTAGCTTGGGAGTTGCCTCAGAGATTAGTATGTATTAGTATTAGTACTTTTCTGATTGTATGTGGGTAGGCTGTGGAGGGGCCTATATTTGGTCCCTCATCCCCTTCTTCTGTGGTTCTGTTCCTCTGCTCTGCTTCCAGGTCCCATGAGCTAAGCAGAATCCCTCTCCCAATCCCTTCCAATATAACATTTATATCTTGGAAGAAACTAGCCGTGAACCAAATAAAACTCTCCTCCTTTGAGAGTTTTATCTATGGATGTCAGGTTTAAGTTTTCCCCAGAAATAGGAAAGCTAACCAATATATATATAAACTTGCTACTAGAGATAGAGGATCCTTTCTGTGACTACAACCTTGTGAGTCAGAAGCTTCTGGAACTGGTTGGTGAAAAGAAGCATTTGGGTAAACAGGTCAGAGAAAGCCTTCACTACTGTAAGCAGAGACTGATGAGTGATTCTTGTTGGAACTCAGAAGACCAAAATGCTGACAAGAATTTAGACAGTAAAGGCCAGGCTCAGGATGTTTTATTTGGGAACAAAGGATTCTACACTAGGAATTATCTTAGAGGTCATATATATTACATATAGCAAAAATTTGTCTACATTTTGCCCATGTCTTGAGATTTTGCAAGAGGATGAATTAAGAGCTACAGACTAATTGACTTAGCAGAGAAAATTTCAAGGCAGCCCAACATTCAGGCTATGATATGGGTACTGATGGCTGCTTTTAGCTAAATTTATAGTGAGAAGAAACATTTGAAAAATGTAAAATTTGGACCCCAAAGAAACACATGTAAGGTAGCAACCAAGGGAGGTATGGTTGCTGGAGAGATTGAAAAGACATAAGTACTTTGAACTAGGACAAAAACGAAGATGCCTTGAAGGTATAAGAATCAACAAGACCCCACACATCACAGGACCATGCGTGTAAAAGTATAAACCTTTCATTTGAGAAGAGAGCCCCTGGGTTCCACTATGAGAGAAGAGCTATTGGGATTTTATTTTACTGTATTTAACCATGCAAGCACTCAGAGGCTGCTACAGTCATGGTTCAAGGAGACCTGCCCACCCTCACATTGGAAGAAGACCTGAGAGTGATACATGTGCTGCTGATAGTGCAGGAATGCCAGAGTTGTGAGGCCATGAAAGGAAAGTGTGCAAAGGTGGGCAATGTGCCCACCTTAAGAAAGGGGTGTGCAAAGCTGAGGGAATGAGGTTAAAAGTGCTGTAGACACCAGAAATACCAGGGGATACCAGGAGGTGCATTCAGCCCAAGAGACAGGCCATGCAGGCTATAAACCAGTGACACCATAGAGGTGGGGTCACTCAATCACACATCTCTACCATGTGCCCAGGACACCAGACAAGGTGCTATAGGACTTATGTTGGCCCTTCTGGGCTTCATTCTGGCTTTGGTTTCCTTCTTTCCTATCCCCCTATTCCTCTCATCTGTAATGGGAATGTTTACCTTGTGGCATTTTACCTTGAGGTTATATAACTTTTTATTTGATTGTTAGAGTATCATAGTTAATGGTTTGCCTTGATAATCATACAATTTGGACTGGCACTTTTAAAAGTGCAGGACCATGAAGACCTTGAAGGAAAGGGCTATTGCATTTTTGGTCATAGACATGATAGTTGTATCACAGAAGACAGGATTATGAATTTATTGTGTCTACTTAGAGATTAAGTATGGATCCTTGGCTCTGCATGCCGTACCAGCCCTGCCCCTAGGGGTGCTGAGCTGGCAATGGAGTCTAGGCGTGGTGGCGCATGCCTGAAATCCCAGCACTTGGGAGGCAGAAATCAGCAGGATCACTACAGGACTGGGCTGTGTAGTGAGACCCTGCACACACACACACACACACACACACACACACACACACACACACACACAAAGAGATTAAGTATGGTTTAAAGTTACATGTTTGGGTGTCAAATGGGCAAGGAGTAGAACATGATAGTTAAGTTAGACTGGATCATCCTTATCAAAGCACACTTCTGGAGGGGTTTGGGTAGGTCATCGAGGTGGCTTTGCCATGGGATTCATGTCATTCTCTCTGGCACTGTTTCCCTTCTCTGCCCATAAACTAAGCAACTTTAGTCTGGCACACCCTTTCACCATGGTGAGTTTGCCTTCACACTGGCCAACCAAAGGCTAAATCCTGTGAAACCATGAGCCAAGTAAATCTGTCCTCCTTTTAAATTATGTGTATCAGGCAATTTTCCCCAGAAACAGGGAAGAGATCTAATTCAACACCCTGCTACCCTCCATTACCAGAAAATGCCCACTTAGTCTTCAGGTCCAGCTTCAGTGTTTCTCCTCTGTGAATGCCCTCTGATGCTCTCTTCCACCCATCTGACACTACATCACAGTGTCTTTCAGCTTAACTTTTTCCCAGTTGTGCTCCTAGACCCTCAGGTCCTAGGTGATGAAAGACTATTTTGCAGTAAGTTCAGCTCCTGGACTGTTGGATGGCAATTCAGCTCCTAAATCTGGGGTCCCAATAGGACCTTTTCCACAGTGACTATTTCCTCAGAAATGAGGGGTCTTTAACAATAGTTTCCAATGAAAAGTAATAAACATTTGACCCAGCAATTTTAACCCTAGGTGTATGCCAAGAGAAATGAAAGCATGCAAAGCATGCACACACATTTATGGCTGCCAAGTAACTCTAATAACCAAAATGTATAAACCACCTCAATGTCCCTCAACTGATGATTGGATAAACAAATGTGGTATATCCATACAAAAAAATATTTATTAGCCACGAAAGGGAATGAAGTTCTGGTACATGATATGACATAGATGAACTTCGAAAATATTATACTAAATGAGTGAAGCCAAATACAAAAGGCCCCATGTTGTATGAGTCCATCTATATGAAATAAACTGGTCAGAATAGGCAAATTTATAGCAATGACTGGTAGACTTGTGGCTTCTACGAGGTGGGAGGAGAGGAGCATGACTTGGAACTGCCCCAAGCAGATAGACAGGCGGACAGATAGACAGATAGACAGATAGATGGATGGATGGATAGATACATAGATACATACATACATACATACATACATAGATATATTGATACACAGAGTTATATTAGTTCATATGGAATTCACTGTGGGCATTCATGGTGTCCCCTTGATCTGGAGGTCCAGAGTTTGCCCAGGCAGAGCTCCAAGTCCCCGAGGAGAAGCATCTTTCTGCTTTCATTTCATCGAGTTCCACCCCTCTCCCCTCCCCTACAGCCATTCAGAAGTCGCTTCACAGTCTCTTCCATTGCAGGAGGGAGCCATTGACAGCACCATGTATGTCAAGGGCAATGCCTTGGGCTTGAATAGTAGGCATAGTCCTGGGTCCTGAACATTCAAGGATGAACAGGATACAGTTACTGCTCTCCAGGAAGGAGTGCAGAAGACAGAAAAGGGACAGCGCTAGTGCAACTCTTTGTGGCAGAGCAGATGCATGAGGGAGTTGTCTGAGGCCCAAAGAGGAGATACACGAGCTGGATGTGGATAAATGGAGTTGATCAGAAAGATAAGATAAAGGCAGATTTTCAAAGCTGAGGGTGTGGGAAATATCTTGGGATCTTGTGAGGAGTTGAGAATGAGGCCAGTGTGGTAAGTGGATGAACAGATGAAGTTGAATATATACATAGGGACAAGGCTTGGAACGATTTATCTACTGGCCTGAGTTTGAAATTTATCTCAGTAGTGGAGGAAAAGTACTCAAGGGTTTCAAGTAAGGATGATCACATTCGTGTTTTCAGAGGTAAACAATATCTGGGAGCAAGAAGAGATTGGGTTAGATCAATCTGGAGTGGTGCTCAGCCAGGAGGCTACTGTAGGGGTCTGTGCCAGAGATGCTAAGATCTGGTGGCCATCACTGGCAGCAGGGATGGAGGGCACAGGGGCAAGATGGGTCAGCAGGTTGAGTAGATGTGGATATGCAGTAGGGTAGGGATGCACGGGAGGCAGAGGAATCATTATGCAAGAAGCACAGCTTTGGAAGGACGACAGGCTGAGTTCAGGTCAGAGTGGAGAGGACAAGCCGGCCATGAGTGGTTGAGGCTGGGGCTGAGGGCAGAGGCCTCACGTGCCAGGATCCCTGCACACGTGCCCCGCTTCTCCTCAGAAGTTCATTTTTGGGAGCCATGACCCGGAAGCTGCAGACAAATGCACCTGTCAAGGTTATTCTGGTTTAAACGCTTTTGCCTTGTTGGCAGTGATTTTATGCTTTTCAGTTCTCTCTTTAAATGAAAATGCATAAAATGATCTTCACCCTCCATGGGGATTGATTTTTTTTTCCTCTCTCAGCTCTGACACCTGTTACTGTGTGCCTCACTATTAAAGCTCTGTGTGACCAGGCAACATGCTCTAGCAGTGCTAATCAAGGTGTGGAAGGGCCCAGAGAAATGTCAGGAGAAGGTGCTAGAAAGTGACTCACAGCAGCAGGAGCAAATAAAGACACATTACATGGGCCCCGGTGTCTTGGCAGCACCTCAGGACAGAGTGTCACCAGTGTCTTCAATCCAGGGCTCTGCCACTCTGATGCCATCTGCTGTTTCCCACTCACCTGCCCCAGCAACCTCTGGGCATTTCTTAGGCTGCAGGAGACCTGCCTTGACTGGGTCCCACCCCAGAAATGCCACCTAATCTTGCTTGAGGAAATCCTCCCCACCTGTATTAGTTTCCTATGCTGCTTTAAGAAATTGCTACAACTATAAGCTTAAATAATAAAATCTCACCATCCTGAAGTTCTTCAGGTCAGAAATCTGACATGACTCTCCCTGGGAAAAAAAAGTAAAATGTTAATAGTCTCTGCTCTTCCTAAAAGATCTTGAGAAATGTCTATGTCTATGTCTATGTCTATGTCTATGTCTATGTCTATGTCTATGTCTATGTCTATGTCTATGTCTATGTCTCTGTCTATGTCTATGTCTATGTCTATGTT
>NW_004524583.1:16385338-16429703 GCF_000260255.1 Octodon degus
TATATATATATCCTTTTTTACCTTCTGAAAGACACCCTCATTCCTTAGCTTCTCACCTTTGCCCACCTTCCCAGCCAGGAACAGTGGGCTGAATTCTCTCACAGTATCTCTCTAACCTGCTTCCTATCTCTTCTTCCACTTTTAAGGACCTATTTGTCTTAGTCTGTTTTGTGCTGAGGAAACAGAACACCTAAGACTGGATGATTATTGACCCACAATTCTTTACATCACACTACCCTTCAAGGTATACATAATTTGAGCTTATCTTCTTCTGGACTATTTTCCTAATTATTGTAGCCATACCAGACTCTTACAGTGTTGCCTTGATAAAACTCCATTTATGGCATTTCTACTGTCCTAGTTCTCTCCCTTGTCTTCTTGCTATGGTTGGACCTCAAATGTCTTCCAGCCCATGGTATTATTAGGAAGTAACAGTTACATGTGGCATGAGAGTTTAGGGCTTCAACATATGAGTCTGGTGGTGTCTTAGTTACCTTCTTGTTGCTGGGACAAAATACTCAGCACACAAGTTGAAGAGGGAAAGGTTTATTTTAGCTCACAGTTGGTATAGGCTTTTGTCCCTAGTCAGCTGGCTCCAATGCAGGGTGGCAAAGAAGAAGGGTATCACAGAGGAGAAACAGCCCCTGGCACAGCAGACAGGACGTGACAAGCCTTCCTCCTCTTCCTTTTCATTCCATCCAGCTGCAAGCCTATTCGTCAGTACCACCAACACACAGAGTGCATCTTTTCTCTCCACTCAGTGTGTCCACTATAGCTACCAGCTTGTCCAAAAGTCACACAGTTTGCAAGTAGTGGAGTCAGAATTCAAAGCTGGGTTGCAGATGGCAGTTTGTGCTCTTTATTTTTCTTCTGTGGTTACGAGAGATGGTCCCAGGACAGCCAGAAATAAGGGAAAATGTACGTCTGCTGACTGAACTGGACCCCAGCTGCCTACAGGCATGCGTGACTCAGGAGGAGGTGTCATCTGCAGGGAGTCATGAGGACAGAGCTACTGGGGCAGGGGCATGGCAGGGGTTCTGCCTAGCCCTGTGTCCTGAATTTCCTTGGGCCCTGCACCCACCTTGGGCTTCTCTTCCTTTTCAACAGGTTCGGGCTGCAGAGTGAGGCAGAGCCATCTTCCAGGCCCAGCTTGTTTGCCAATTTATTATCATGCAAACAAATCTTGCCTTGTGGTATTCTTGCTATAATAGGAAAGAAGTTCATCTATTTTCAATTCTGCAGTGTGCACAGACTTGTAAAGGGCCTGTCTGTTTTCAGATCACTTATTAATTTGCCTCATGCCACAGCTCCAAATAGCCTCTGCTGCTAAATCAGGGCCATTTTGCTCAGGTGCAGGGAGTGGAGTAATATTTTGAGGGTAGATATTTCCCAAACGAGACAAGGTGAAAAGGAACAAAATCTGTTTCTATCTCCAGACAATAAGCCTGAAGGAATGAGGGAAGAATATTTAAATCCAAATCGTTTACTTGTAAAAACTTTTTGTTCAACAGAGCTGGTAAGAAACACACAGTATGTATGCGTGTGTGTGTGTGTGAGTGTGCGTGTGCATATGTGTGTGTGTGTGTGTGTGTGTGTGTTAAAGCTGTTGAAATCTCAAGATCATCATGGGACAACAAAGTTCCTTGCTAGATGTGTAGTCTCAGTGAGCCCCATGGCTCCCTTTTTGTCTGGGGAAGCCATGTGTCTTGAAAAGTTTAATCCAGCACACAGGATCCTTCCCTTGCTCTTGGGGATGAAGGAGGGTACATTTTCAACATCTTCTTCTAGTTCCCTAAGGATGCTGTAAGCCAAGACCCCGCCAGTTACTGTCCATATGACACTTTGTTATATTCTCAAGTTGCACAAATGGAAAAAGCACATCGTCTTCATCCTCATGGGTAGACAGTCAAGATCAGGCAGTAAAATCCTTAGCTGGACCCAGGAGTTCTGCAGACATCACTCTACTTTGTGTCTAAGGTCCTGACCAGGGTTCCCCTGGGGATGATACCTGCTGTGTTTAAGAATATAGAGTTACAACCCAGATGAGGAGATTTAAATGTCCTTATTCTGTGCCCTGCAACATTGTTCATTAAAGCCCTAGTGTTTTTAATCCCTTTTTGAGATTGTATTTCTTGATTTATCTTCCCCCTTCCTGTATGGGAACCTAGTGACTTTCAATTACCATTATCTGCAAGGAGATGTGTCTGTGTACATAGCCAGGGGCTTTGATGTGCTTATTATTTGCAGTGCGGTTTTTGAGCTCTCCCTGGTTTTCCCTTGCTTATGTGATGCTACTTAAAATCTTCTGTAAGTCTTCACACTTAGTCCCATTTGCCTTCAGACTACTGGGCCTTTGGACTCCTGTGTCACCTGCTGAGCTATGTATTATTCATGGATGCACCTGTTCTTAAGTAGAGAGACAAATACAGCCTAATTCTTATTTTCAGGTCAGGGTGCGGAGGGTAGGTGTGAAATCACAGTTCTAATTTGTAAACCTGCCGCTCTGTCTATTCGTACATTGTTCCAGAAACATCCCTAGAAAGCCCATTTCCTGCAGGAGAAAGAAGGTGCAGATCCCTGCTGGGGACAGATCTCTGCAACCTCAAATGCTGCTCAGCTTTGTTCTTGCCTGGCAGGAGCGGGTGAGTGGAGAGAGCAAGGATACATCATTAGAACCCACTTCATTGTGCTGAAGAAATTTGCAAACTCTGGAAGATGGAGCAAATCTCATGCTACTGGAGGATTTTGCAAGGCTTACATTATTACTGGGCTTTAACCTTTCCTCTTCTTTTCTGTCTTTTGTTGCTGCTGCTTTGGTTGTGGTGGTTGTTGTTTTGTTTTTTGAGACAGTTTCTGCTATGTAGTTCAGGCAAGCTCTGAATTCAGTGTGTAGTCCAGGCCGGCCAGCCTCACACATGATGATCCTCCTGCCTCAGCCTCCTCCTGGAATTATAGCTGAGCAACACCACGTCCAGCTAACCTTTGCTACTATTGATTAGTTTTGTTTCTAAAATTCATTTTCACAGTATTTCAAATGGCCATCTGGTTGAGGATTATCCTGATCTTGCTACTTTAGTATGGTCAGTCTCTGGGCTTCCTAATGTACTGGGACTTGAGGGACACCTCATCCTGGGGAGATTTTTTTTCTCCCTGAATGGCCCAGCTGCCATTTGTGATTCAGATCAGTGTAGCCGTGGCTGTGGCACCCAAAGCAAGAAAATCCAAGAAAGATTTTGAAAGCAAGTAGATATTTTGAAGCTAACAGAGCCTCAGAAGATTTTGTAATATAGTTTAAGTAGTGAACATGTGGTTTGTTGGGTTAGGAAAAGCCTTACTCCGTATAAATTAGCTGACTTTGGGCAAGCTCTCTAAATCTAAGTAAACTCAGACGGACTGGAACCAAACAGGGAGGGTTAAATGAGACATTACATTTAAACACATATTATTACTACTGAGTCTGTGAGCCAAGATTTCCAAGGAAGACATTGAATAGGAAATGGCTAGAAACCTGACAATGTGTGGGCAGATGCTGCCCAGGATGGTTTGCGTTGAAGACAGCCATCTCCATGACAACCACAGTGCCCTCTTCTTAGCAAGTCCCCTGACAAATCACCTACAGCACCATTTTGCTTTAGCTCAGTGGTTCCCTGGCCATTTCAGGTATTTTAGTAAGGATGAAGAAGGTTTTTCTTCTCTGTAATGAGTAGCTTTAATTAATTTTCATTCCATGCATAATGCACCAATGTATTCTCTTTATTTAAAAAAAAAAATAAGCATTTCAGGTAATGCTGAAATCCCCTTTGAACACTATCTCTAATCCTTATCTCTGTTTCAGAGGTATCTCTCATTACCAGTCTGATATTCCCTATGCACTTTAGCACACATTCAAGATCCATTTATCTATCCTGTATTAAAAAAACTATTACGGGGCAGGGAAGATGGCTCAGTGGAATAAGTGCTTCCTTGGCAAGTGCAAGGGCCTGAGTTCAATCCCCGGTTCCACAAAAAAAAAAAAAAAAAAAAAAAAAAACATATTATGTTATATACATAGGTTTTTCTTGAAAAGTGTGTAAGCTCTCATATTGTGTGGTCTGCATCGTGATTTTTGTTCATTCAGCACAAGATCTTGAAGACATTTCCATGTTGATACATATAAGATATTTTTTAAAAAACTGCGGTAAAGGGGGCTGGAAGTATAGCTCAGTGGTAGAGGGCTTGCCTGGGGCCTGAGTTTGATCCCTAGCACTGTGAAAACAAAGTCTTGTTATGTATGATTGTGGCATGGATGAGCCATAGTTCATTTAGACAAGCCCATATGGATGGTCATTTAAATTATTTCTCAATTTAACAAAAGACTTTTTAAAAAATTTTGCAAACAAAGCTGCCACAAGCATGCTCAGAACTGGCTCTCTGGCCTCATGGATACGTATTTGTCTAGGGCAGATATGGTATGGGGAAGCAGGGCCAGTGGACCATACACCGGGGGTTTTTACACTTCAATAGATGCTGCAAAACTAGTATGCAAAGTGATGGCATCCCTTTACTGTGATACTGACAGAACGTGGAAATATGCTGTTTCCCACAGCCTTTTATGTTTTCCAATTAAACAGATAAAAAAGATGTCTCCAATTTGCTATTCACCTACCAAAATGAGTATTTCTGATGCATATTTATGGAACATTCATATTTCCTTTTCTGTAAATTACTATCTTCATAGATTTAGTGTCTTTCTCTATTGGATGGTATTGTCATTTTCTTTTTATCTATGGAGGCTCTTTATATATTTTAGATACTGATCCTTTGCTGCAAGTATTTTCTTCTTTTGTCTTTTAACTTCCTTGGTGATATTTTCAGCTGTACAAGAGTTTTTGCTTTCAATATAGTCAAATTTTTCAGTCTCATGTGTTTTGGTTTTTGTGCCTTGTTTAGAAATCTTTTTGATACCAAATCATGAAAAAAAAATCTTCTTCCATGACAGTCTACTTTTTTACATCTAGGTTGTCAGTGTGAGAGGCATACCATGTAAGGACCCCCAATCCGCACGGGCATACCCAATCCAGGTAGAACTGTGCTCCTACAGCTCCAAACTGGCCCGACCTGCTGGAGGAGTGAACAGCCCCGAAGCGTCCAGCAGAGGGCAGTATATGAGCAGCTCTGCCTCCACAGGGGCCCTGAGGATTCAGAAATTATCAAATTGCGACGAAAGAAGCACGTATCTTAGCCGGGGGGGAAAAGACCAGAAGCAAAGTCTATTTCCGAGTGTGCTCCGTCGAGGGAGAAAAAATTTAAAAAAGGGCTAAGGGGAAAATGTCCTGGCAGACTCTGTGTGTCTGACTCCATCTAGGAAGAGAGCAGATCAAAGCAAGCCGGGATCACAGTGTTTCCTCTGAGGGAAGCTTGGCTGTCCGCTTCAGTCGGGCCTGCACCCCTGAGATGACAGCTCCAGTTTTACAAAAGAAATGCTATTTACTGGACAAACAACAGGCAGGACAGAGACATGCAATCCCCAAACTTATCCTTCTGACTTCATCAATAATTTAAGGCCTGCTTCTTTTGCAGGGAGAAGGAAGAGGCCAGCAACCAGAGGGACGGTTGCCTTCAGAGAGTGTGTGACCCAGCTCCCTCCTCACCCCACCCCACCCCCAGCAGCCCAGGCTGGCAGATCTGTCTTCTGCTGTTGGTTTATTTAATGCGATCGGCAGGAGATTAACCGTATCACGAAATCAGAAAAACAGTGGTAGTGAAATGCATAGATCTGCATAAATATATTGATCCACATGAATGTGCAAATCCGAGCCAGACTCTGGACTCGGGGGCTGGGTTTCCTCTGCAGATCCTGCAGCACCCCTCTGCACCTTTCAGTGGCCTCCCTGTATGCCTGAGGGGGGCTATGTGGCTGTCTGGGGTGCGGGAGGGGTGGCACCAAGACCAGGGCCTCTGTGAACAGGGGCTGTGTGAGTCAGTGGGCTGCTTGCTTCTTGGTTTCCGGTTCAAGAGAGGGGGAGCGCCTGCTAGTGGGGAAACCTGCTGTTTATGTTCCACTCTTCCTGGGCTGGGCTATAGCTGCTGGTAGTTTCACTTCTTGGAAGATTAAGGACAGCTCCTGCAGTGGGAATGTCTGCTACTATCTCCTCTCCCCCTTTCCCACCTGGGAGCGTTAGTGTTTCCCCAGAGGTTGGTGCTGCCCTTTCTCTGCTGTTCCCAGGTTTGCTCGCACTCATAGAACCAGTCCAATCTTTACCTCCAGTCATCTGTTCTGAGGGTGCTCTTTGATCTCTGCCCAAACCCTGGCTAATACAGAAAATTAAATCTGACTTAATCCTGAGGCAGATCCCATGGATAATCAGAATGTAAGCAGGGTTCTCGACTCACTTTTCCAAATGAATAATTTCCAAGCACAATGCGGTGGTTGCTGTCTTTCTACCTTTCCAAGAGACACGTCAATAAGGCATTGCAATCCTTCCTGGAAAGCTTCACCCACCAGAGAGGCTGAGGGTGTCCCTCAGGATACAGCATCTGTTTAGTGTACATGAGGGTCTGGGGTGGTCACCAGCACCACCAAGGAACCCCCCAAAACCCTGCCCCCTGGATTCATTTTCTGCAATTCTCTAGCACTGAATTCACAAATACTCCTTTCCCTGGGCTAAAAATATTCTCCGATTCAGTCAGAAACTTTAAAGGCAAACAAACTGGAAGGTGACAGGATCACAGGAAGCTATTTGGATGCCATATTGGTTTGGCCAATTCATTAAGGGATGGCTGCAAGAAGTTGCCAGTGATGTAAGTTGTGTTTCTACACAGCCTGCTGGTTGGGGAGAAGACTGCTGTTCCGTAAGCTAACCAGTGCCACCAACCTTCTCTACCAGACCTTCGGGCTCATGTGAGCTGGTCTCCCAACCCACTTCCCTTCTCTCTTCACAGCTGGTGCAGGCAAAATGAAGGGAGCTCAGGTGCTGCAGCTGGAGGGTCAGAACTCTAATCAACGCGTTACGTAACCTGAGCTACTGGGAGTTGTTTGGACACAATGTTAATTGAATGCTGACTCTTATTCCCTCACGCCATCCTGGTTTTCATCACATGTCCTCGCTGGCCGCGGAGACTGTCTGTTCCCCAGCACAGCTCCAGCCCAGTTCTCTGCCCTTGTCTGGTGGCCTGAGGGAAGCCTGGCCATCTTCCTGCACTTTTCCTCATGTGCAGCTCGTATGGAAGGGCTGCAATTGCATCTGAGCCCTCTCTGATCAGCATGCCTCTCTCCGCCCTCACCAGCAGGATCTGGCTAGAGTCCTGGTTCCAGAGCTCGCCAGCACTCCAGCCACCTCTATTTCCCTCCTCTGGCACATCCAGGGTGAGCTCTAGAACATCTAAGCCTGTCCATGATACTTGTCAGCTAGAAACTCTCTGAATGCTATTCAAAGGCTAAAGATATTCGGGTAAAGCCCCAGAGCTTCATAAATCTGCTCTGGATGGTCCTGCCCACATGTCTGGGTCACCTGAGGCCATGCTTCCCTCTATCATGATCTGGCTGTCTTCTTGTTTCTTCATTTTAGTTCTTAAATTTACTGCACTCTGCCCCCACTCATGCCTTTTCCCTTTGTCTGAAATGTTCTCCAAGCCATCAGTATTTGCCTTCATCTAACTCCCATGCAACCCATAATGGAAGCAACCCCCTTTCTCAGAGGTCCCTTTTTTGACAGAGTAGGTTCTGTTTCCCACTACACATTCTCTCCAACGCAAACAAAAGTTGTCATTATATATTTGAGAGATTAGTGTCCATCTCTTTCACCAGAAGGTCTACTCCATGATGTAGGGAGTAGGGCTGTCTTTGTGGACCTAGCAATGCCCCTGGAAGGTAGGGCGATCTCAATAAAAACATGCATGCGTGCATAAATGAATCAACACTGTCATACTCTTTTTGCATATCAGTGAGTGTTGCGGATAGTCCCACAAAGTGAAGAAATGAAGGTCTCCAGTCTGGAGAGGAGAGGCAGGCATGGCACTACTCAGTCTGGGGAGATTAAGGTGTTTCTGACACACCGTTGTGCTGTGCTTCCAGGTGTCTCCCTGCCTTAGTCTAGTCCCTTCCCTGGCACCTGTGACCTGGCAGAGCCCTTCTTCCTCGTGGCCCCATGGCCTTGTGTGTTCTTCGGATAATAAACTGAGCAGCTTGGCTCTGCCTTGCCAACCGTGCTTCTGACCAAACACAATGCAGTGCTTAAAAGCTGCAGGCCTCCTGGGACTTCTCTCCTCCCATTAATTATTGGCAATGCAAATGAAGCATTAAATTACAAGCAAGACAGGTTTTATTCAAAGGTTTAAATCTGTGATCAAATGGAAAGGAGGGCAATCAAGCACAGGCCTGGTCTCTACAACCTCTGTGACATGTCAGGGACAGGGAAGCTGGGACTTGGAGAGAAAATCCCCTATACTCAGGTTCAGGTTCCTAAGCTTTACAGGATTCAGATCACCTGGAGGAGGCACTAGGGAGCTAGCTCAGTGGCTTAAGTGCCTGCCTGGCAAGCACAAGAAAAAAAAAAGGCAAATCATCTGGAGGATTTACAGACAACTAGACCCCTCCCTTGGAGATTCCGATTTAGTTGGCCTGTAGCAGGGCCCCAAATGTGCGTTCCCAACATCCTTTCCCTGGGGCACACACTTAGAGAACTGCAGCACTTTGTTCTTCCTACTCGCTGCCCATGTGCTCTGGCTCAGTGCTTCTCACACAATACACTGGTGTGCATTTCACTGCCCTGGAGATCTTGCTAGAGCCCGGATTCTGATGATGGGGTAGGTCACACGCTATTAATCAGCATCCTAGCACCGAGGATGCAGCTGCTCCAGGGAGGACCACCTACTGAGAAGCACAGTTGGAGGAGATACTGCAACTTCAAGGAAGAGAGGTTTCTTTGGCTCATGGTTTACTCCACAACCAGCCACTCCAAGGCCAACGCCATGACAGAGGAAAAGCTGTTCACATCTTGACAGGCAGGTAGCAGATGAAGAAGGGAGGAGCTGGAGAGAGATGTACCCTTCCAAGTCACATCCCCTGGAGACCCACCTGTAAGGAGCCAACTCCTAACAGCAAGGCAGCTGGAGTCGCCTCCATGACCCAGTCACCTTCCAAAAGCATGAGGTTTGAGGGGTCATTCATGATCTCAACCCTAACACTGGCATATCAGGAATAGATGAGGAGACCTCAGGAAGAGTTAGGTGTCAGGGGATCTCCCTCTAAGTTTTCCCAGGTCTCACTAGCCTGGATAGTAGGAATCAAAATCCCACATCTGTATCCTAGAGGAGAATGTTGTCTAAGCTTCAGGGGAAAACCTGGCCTTCCTTTATCCTCTTTGCAGAAGAGGCTCTTACCTAGGATGTGGATAGATGCGAAGAAATGCATGGGAAGAACTATGCTGGCAAAATCACACTTTCAGGCCAGGTAAATAGAAAGCCTTTCCACTGAGAGTCAAGTGTCATGAAGACTTTTCCCTGGATTGTACCATATGCTTAAGAATATGGGCTCTGGGGTTAAGAGATAAGGATTCCAAACTTTACATGAAGCAGCATGCATAAAGGACTTTCCATGGTACTTGGCATTTGGCAACTACTTAATGAATGGCAATTGTTGCCATTTTAAAAGAGGAACCAATAATTATAGTAGAACAGAACTCATACGAGAGGAAATTGGCAGCTTGGCAGTCTATAAAGTAGTAGGATTGTTGGCCACTGGGATTTCCTAGTTTCTAGCCGACTCATTGTTTGACTTATGGAGGCACTTAGTGCATATTGGAAGTGAACCACAGGAGTGGGTAAATAGGCAGGTAGGGAATTCCAAAGCACATGGAAACTGTCCAAAAGAACTGGGGAAACATGAATTCTTTGCTGGAGGATTTGTTTCTTTGAGACAGGGTTTCACTATGCGGTTTAGGCTGGCCTTGAACTCACTTTGTAGCCCAAGCTGGCCTCGACCTCACATAGATCCAACTGTCTCAGCCTCCCAAGTGCTGGGATTATAAAAGTGCAGAAGCATGAATTCTTGAACAGGAGTACTGTCAGGTCCAATAGAACCTCACTCAGTCTCTTTACAAAACTGGTCACTGTCTTCCTGGAGTGTTTTTGTAAAAATTGTTTGGTGATGTATGCAAAAGCGCATGGTTAATATGAAAGCATAAATAAAGGACTCACTGTCTTAGCAGTGAGATAATTACCTAGCATCCCTGGAGTTGCAACAACTCTAATGATAAAATGAGAATGAGGGTATCTAGCCTTCCGGTTTTACATTAGATTCACCTTCAAAGTGGACTGTTATTCGCTAGAAATAGGTCTCAGCTTCTTAACGCTGTTTGTTAAATGGGAAGCAAGCCTCTCCTGAAGCTCTGAGCAGAGGTGGGCAAGCAGGTAAGGCCCCCTGAGCAGGCTCACTTTGGCTGACCAGACGGAGCTGGGAAGCAAAACTGGAAAGGAAAAACCTCAACTCTCCCTCACCACCCCCTCCTCAGCTAATGCATCTCATTTATTGTTAATGCTGTTTCCTCAGGCTCATTTGCAAATAGCCTAAATAAAACATCAGAGCCAAGTGGGAGGGGCGGGCCTCTCCGTCTTCCATTACTGCTTCTGCCACATTCCTGCCCTCTTTTCCCTTCCTCTAGACCCTTCATTACTCTGATTAACAATCTTTATCTAATTGGCTTGTCATCAAACATCCAAATAGGACTCCAGGGCTCTTGCAGGGATGGTGAGGAAAACAATTGTGGCCAGCCTGGCATTTGTTTTTGTTTTCCTGGATGGAGGAAAAAAGAAAAACAGCAGCCACTGAATTTTCTCTTGACTTGGGTTGCAGAGGGGAGCGGGGAGGGTGCGGGGGAATGTCTGCTCAGCTCAACCCAGAGAGCTGCTGCTGCCCATAGGAAGGCAGCAAAAGTTAGCCCAGAACAAACCGTTTGACTCAGGTGAAGCCTCATGGGATAGAAAGCCCAGTGGCTACTACTGCAGGTGACATAATCTGGCTAGTGAGGCAAACCTATGCCCAATCCTGAAATAAAGCAGATTAGAAAAAGTACTACCCTAAAGGCACGGAGCGGGCACAACTCTACTCACATGCACAGAGTTGCATAGAAATGCAGTTCATTTTCTTTTCTCCATTCAACTTAATTATTAAGTATCTTGAATCTAATAGCAACCACTCCCTTGAGGCTTTGTTTTATATTTTCCCCTTGTGTTTTTATAGCTCTACCAAACACACACACACACACACACACACACACACACACACACCCTAAGAGACCATCATTTAGACTTGCCAGTTTCTAAGAATTGGCTGTGTCTTAAATTGTCTTTAAACCTACATGTTCCACCTAGATTTCCTCTTATTCTTATGAATTTTCCATGTAGGAACCTGAGCCTTTAACGTGTAAAAGTTTCCCACAGTCTGGATTTTGCTGATTGCATATTTAAGGAGCCGCTCAATACATTCCTTTGAGCTCTGTATTTCCTGCAAATTGGTAGCTAGATCCACAGGCTTGATTAGACTTAAATTTGATCCCTTTGGCAAGATTATAGATGGTGTTGTGTTTTTCATCAGGAGGCAAATAATGTCTGCATGGCTCCCTTTTTGCAATGTTAGCAGCTGTTGATGCTCAATGCCTAGATCCATTAATTCACCAGGGACTGCATAATGGTAATGTTGTAATTCCATCATTTCTTTTTATGAGTTGAACACTTCCATAAAGAGATGTTTTTCCTCATCTATGATATGGTTACCCAGTGGAATTGTTCACAAAGGAAAGACAGAACAAATACTCGATCCTTGTTATTTATGGGTTTTCGAGATAATGAATACAAGCTTTTCATTCTCCAAAAGTGGCCAGTTAGTTATTTTCAAACATCATTACAACCCATGGATTTAAATGCATTTGATAGATTTAAATACATTTACACAATCTTGATCCTTATAGAAATACAAATGTCCCCTGTTTGGCACCAGGAGCTTCTCGCTCTGCTCTGGTGTCCTTGTGACTGGACCCTGCCCATTTTTGCTATATTATTTAGGAAATAATGACAAGAAAAAAAGTCTGTGTTCATACAGATGAATTTGCTTTTTTAAATATATTTGGTTGTTACAGAGTCTCACTGCGCAGCTTGGACTCGTGGTGATCCTCCTGCTGATCCTTCTGCTCCTCAGACTCTGGCCATCTCAGCCCATGTGGGGGCAGGGCTGGCATAGCATGTGGTGTCAGCGATCGAACTGTGGTCCCTGTGCTTGCCTAAGCTTGCCTAAGTAGGCACTTTATTCTGCTGAGCTATCTCACCAGCCTCGCAATTAAGTGCCTTTAAACTGGGGTTGAGGGGCTGGGGAGATGGCTCAGTAGAATAAGCGCTTGCCTGGCAAGCACAAGGGCCTGAGTTCAAATCCCCAGTTCCACAAAAACAACAACAACAACAAAAAAATTGGTGAGGGTTAAACTGGGGTTGATTGAACCTACAGAACCTGCAGCAGAGCCCACAACTAGGGAGGGCCGACTGTATCTCACTTCTTGGCCCATCTTCTCTGGAAACATGGACAAAGGCAGTTCAGGAAAATCCCTCCTGAGCTTAGCTTCTCATCATGGCCAGCCGTGTTGCCTGTTGTCCACCTGGGGTGTATTCCATCTTCCAACCTGCCCGCTTTCTTCTGTCTTCTCCTGCATATTTACTGGTGCCTTGCAGATCTTGAAACTATGGATGGTTTGCTGCTGCTTGCTTGTTAGGGTTCATTGGGATTTGGTCACTTACCTTATTTTATTTATTATTATTATTATTATTATTATTATTATTATTATTATTTTGGTAACAAGGATTGAACTCAGGACCTTACACTTGCCAGGCAGGTGCTTCTGCTACTGAGCTATATCCCTGGCCCTAACCTTATTTTAAATGCTCACGGATTTTTAGTTTTTCACTAATGCCTGATTATTTTTGGAAACCATTGGTGACTTAAAAACTGCGCCATCTTGAAGCAAAACAAAACCAGGCCATCTTCATTACTATCCTTTTAGAATACCTGCCTGATTACCATTTTCATTGTTTATTTGTCTCTGAATATAAACATTGATTTTAATATAAATGTTTTAAATTTTTATAAGTGAAATCTATTTAGTCTTTTCCCATTGTGTGGATGTTGAAAACATTCTTTGCCATGAAAATGTCAGATAAAAGTCCTTCTATGATTCTCTTTGATATTCAAAACTTTATTTTGTATATATTCCTCCCTTGTCTATTTCATCCTCTTGAAAATTATATTTAAAACACTGGGAAGAAATAGCCAAATTAATCTTTTTTTCCTCAAATACTAAACTTTTCCAACTCTGTTTGTTGAATTTTTAATTCCTCCCTTGTTATAGATTAATTAGAAATATCAAAGTCTATATCTAGGTTGTCTTTATCATGTCTATCCATTTTGTAATTATACCATAATGATTATATATTCAACTTAATAGCATGTTTCAGTTCTTAGAGTATATTCCTCCAGTGCTGGGGATGCTGAGACAGGAGGATCACTGTGAGTCTGAGCTGTGTAGTGAGACCTGTACCAAATAAACAAATAAATAAAATATTTTTTAAAAATTAATTGTTTTGACCACGTTATGTTTTAAAGACTTCTAGCAGAAGAAAAGTGAAAGGTCCATTTTGGAGGGTAGATATTTTGTTGTCAAAAAGTTTTCGTATTTAAAATGTAGCCATGTCTGCTTTTTGACATTTTCCAAATGGCACGCAACATCCCAGGAGGTGCTGGACATGGTAATACCTCAGGATGGGCTGGCAAGGTTCATGACAGCTTATTCCAAGCTGGGAAAATGCATCTGGAGGAAGGCTTAGGATCTGACATTAGACCCACTTAGTGGGAGGATAGGATGGCCACTGAGCTGGGGGCACCCTCTGAAACATCAGGGTTCACCCAGGTAGAGGAGACTTCTTGTGTCAAGAGACTTGCCTTCCTAACTGGGAGCCATGAAGTGGAACAGAGCTACAAGGAACGCAAATTCAAGATCTTGATCTCTCAGAGTTGCCAAAACTCACTGACTTCCACAGCCCTGAGTCTGCAGTAGTGACACATTACATTTATATCCTGGAGCTGATTTTTTATAAGAAGCTTTTAGCCCTAACCTTGTCTTGTCTTCCTCTCTTACAGATAAACTTGGAAGAATAGTCTGAAATGTCTCATAGAGCATCAGCCTAGAGCCTCATCTGAGATTCAATAGATTTTATTTAATACACAGCCTATATTTTAAAGGGATGGAAGGAGCTAAATAGTAAAACTCAGCCTTCAGGAAGGTGCAGAAAAACTAAACAGAAGCAGGCAACTCATGTCTATGGGTCATGAATCCTCCAATGACTGGCCTACCACTCTTTTTCTGTTTTTGCTTCATTTTGCTTTGCTTTTTCTGCTTTCAGCAGTTAGAACCTTCCATGCACCCCCAAGGAAACACACTCCCTGACTGCATGAACTCATTCAAATTTAGAGCTCCGTGAACCCTTCAGGGTAACCCTTTCGCCTCCCCTCTCCTCCCTGTGCCCTTGGGCAGGAGGCTGCCACCCTGGTTAGGTGAAAGGACTTGCTCAGAAACTTGTGTGTGGAATAGTCAGAGCCCACCAGCACAGTGCTGTCAAAGGGCAGTGGCACACACAATTGCATCAGCTTCTCATTTTGCACATGGGCAAATGAGGCAAACAACAAGGAGACCATGTGGATCTTGGGCTATTCTGGGAATCCTACTAGTAGGAAAAGCATCAGGCTGTAAGGACCAGTCTAGTCTCTTTTGTATAAATGGCTTTCCCAGAAAGCACAGTCCTAAAAACAGCCACAAATAGAATAAGTAAACTGCATCCTAATTACCTAAAGAACACAATAAGGAATGATTTTAAGCTAGGAGGGCTGCCACAACATCATAAGCAAAGTCAATACATTGCTCAGTATATGGAGTAATTAGTATTTAAGTAATAGAAATGACTATGCATTATAAAACATTACCACAAATTACTTGCTGCACAAACAGCTTCTTTTGCTATTATTAATAATTTCAGCTACTGCTTTTCTGTAATTGTAAGCCACAGTTTTCCTTTGGATGCACAGACGAGCAGGATTACAATGCAAATTTGCAGTCCCACTCATGCCAATAAAGAGGTGCCAGTGCCCCCTTCCCTGCCACTGACTCCTCAGAGCTGGCTTGCTTTTCAGCTTCTGTTCTGGGCTGTCACAGAAACCTAAGAGAATCAATGGCTTCGCATTTGCCCATTAAGGGTAGGACTAGCTTTGGTATTAAAATCAAGCATCCAAGGAAATGCCTGGGGCAACATTTTCTATTTCAGAGCATGGTTTGCTCGATGAAATGCTTCTACCTTGTATGACCAGCTCAGCACCGTGGGAACAGATCTTGCTGGGAAGCAGATCACAGGTGATTTATTAGAAGGCCTGGGCCTGTAGTTCAGCAGATCAAAGTTCAGCCCTCTACTTCACAATAATCTCCAGTGTGGGACTTAGGACAAGTCATTTAGCCAATCTGAGATTTCATTTCCCCAGTTATAAAAGGACAATGGTGCTCCTAGCCATTTATTTCACAAGAACATGAATGTGTGTATTTTTGGGGATGGGAGTTACAGCTGGCATGAAACCTTAAATATAGGATGGATGATAAAGTGGGAAACACTTCCCTGTCTTTTTCTCCTTTAAAATAAGTTGTTTGTTAACTTTTGGGCTTATTAGGATTGGGTCACCATCTATGCTGTGTGGCCAGGAGACACACACACACATACACAGAATCAGGTACTGCCAAATTATCAGAGCTGGCACTTACTGAATGTCCTTAGCATAAAGTGCCATCTTTTGACTTGTCATAAAGTTTCTCATCCAGTTTTCTCAGCAACCCGGTGAGGTAGGGCATCTGTGCCCCTTTTGTACAATAAAGAAATGGATACGACGTGTTGAAATTATCAGTTCACTGTATTCACCAGCTCTCCATCACGGTGATGCGGCACCAGCCATCTACAACTGAAAGGAAGAGAGGTCTAACTTAGCTTAGAGTTTCAGGAAATTTAGTTCATGGTTGGCTGATTCCAAGGCAGAAACCCTGTGACAGAAAGACATAGCAGATGGGGTTGGGGAGATAGCTCAGTGGTCTAAGCACCTGCCTGGCAAGTGCAAGGACCTGGTTCGATCCCCACTACCACATGCTGTGCCAGCCCCAAAACCAGGCATGGTGGTGCACACCCCTAATCCCAGCACTGGAGAGGCTGAGACAGAAGGATCACTACAAGTCTGATCTGTGCAGTGAGACTCTGTAACAAATAAATAAAAGATTTTTTTTTAAAAAAAGAAAGACATAGTAGGACAAGTGTGCAGCTCATGGCAGCCAGGAAGCAGAGAAGGGAAGGAAAAATGGTCCGCTGGAGTAACCAGGGTCACAAACTCGTGGCTTGCCTAGACAGCCTTAGAAGTGCACCTATCAATCCCCAGAGAAAATCCCAGAGCCAATCAAGATGTCATTCCACTCCAGCCATCACAGTCACAGTCGCAGTGAATGGCAAAGGCAAGATATGAACTCAGGAAATTTTTAACCACTCTGCTAAACTGTCAATCATACCATTGTCATTCTAGAGGTCGGCTCCTGTCCTGAATCCTGGCCTCTGTTCTTGTCTCAGGAATATGGATCTAACTGCATGGAAGAGAATGTGCTCACCCCCAGGCATCTGAGCAGAAGTCAGCCCGACTCTACTTGTCCTGGGCAGGGCAGTGCTCCACAATGCACACAGAGAATCTAGCCCTGGCTCTCAATGACCCACCAAGAGAGGTGCTTCTGGAGAATTCGGACAATTCACTATTGGGTCCCCATCCTAGAGTTTGCTACCAGTAGGTAAATGTTTGACACAGCCAATAAATCTTTCCCTCCCACATGTGCACACAGGGGCCAATGACTTTTGGCCATCAAAAGCTCCAGACTGCCTCTGCTGAACTCCTGCTCTCTGGCACATTGGCTATAGTTGAAATTCCTTTGGCAATTTGAAATTCCTTTGAGTGATCTCTTCACTCAGACCAAGCCCCTTCCCATACCTGTCCTCCAAAACAACTGCTGGGGGCTGGGGACAGCATAGAGGATGGCTATGCCTCTCCTATTCTCCTGCATTTGCCTCTGACATGATGGGGGTACTGGTGCTTCTTTGTCATGGCCCCATACTCCCATCTGTCCCAGGACATTTGATATCATTTGCAAAGCCCTCCCTCTAGGAGGACAGATGACTGAGGAACAGATAAAGTCCCTGAGAGCACAGAACCCTTCTCTGCTCAACCATACCCCTACCTGCTGCCTGTGAGCTAGCCCCAGCACCCTATCTTGCAAGGTGGCTGCAATAAAACAGGAAGAGAAGCAGAGAGCCCATATTCTTTGGCTGATCAGACTTTGTAATAAATGCTACAATGTGGAACAGAAATAAATTTATGAACTATCTGAGCTGCAATTTCTTGATTTCCAAGCAATCCATTTGTGGGGAAATGTCAGCTCCAATTGAAGAGGAAAACAAACTTCAAGTATCTGGCGTTCCTCATGCTGAGCAGTTGCCCAGGCAATAAATGCAGTAATTGTGTGAGAGCCCAGCTAGCGCTATGCATGGTGTGGTGGCAGTTTGTGTTTGTGCATCTCCAGCACAAGCCCCATGCTTGCTCCTCTCCTGCTCATATGCCATCCCCCCCCCAGCACTGTCCCCTACCATGCTTAGAAGGGGCAGTGGTACTTCAGTCCCAGTGGTGTACAGACTTCAGAATCCAAGGGCAAGGAGCCCACTGTGTTGCTGAGGGTAGACTCTTCCATGGATTTCAATGGCAGAAGCCGGGCTAGATGGGAAAGAGGTTTCCCAGCCATTCAGAAAGTTCTCTGGATCAATGAGAAACAAACAGAACTGAGAGGCCAGTGCAGGTATCAAGCAGACACTGCTTTGTATGCTAATCAAGGGCCAATGCTTCTGGGTAGGGTGACCTGGCTGACACCTCAGTGTCCTTCAAGAAAGGTGAATTCTGTCCCAAAGCAGTTGTCACTCAGAGAGATCCAGACAGGACAGTGACCCCAAAGCCTTGGCTTTTGCTTTTTATATGTTCTCTGGGTATCTCAGTAAACCATAGCACATAATCCTGTAGCTAGAGCTCTCTGGCACATTGGCTACAGTTGTTGAAATTCCTTTGGCAAAAAATGTCTTTCTCTTTTGCTTTTTTGATTGAAGGTGAATTCCTTGTGATTCCTTGTGCATTCTTTTTCTCTTGCCCCATAGCTTCCTATAGCATGGACTGCATGGTCCTTTTTGAAGCATTCATTCAGGCTGCCAGAGGCAACTTTCCCTGGGCCTTTCTCCTTCCTGCCCCTGGTGGCTTGCTATGGTCTCTTTGAAAGTCCTTCTTGAGTCTTTGAAGACCAGCCTCTCCAAAGTTCTCTCCTCCACCACATTCTTCTAGTTCTTTGCTGCCTTCCTGAGTGTCCCTATCTAGGCCCAGTGTTTTGGTGTCCACCAGAATGGTCCCTGATGACCTAGCTGTGACCCTTTCCTTTGTTCTAGTCCCAGGTCCCTGGACAGCTCCACCTGGGTGTCTCACAGGCCTCATACACAACACAGCTGAGTTCACCCTGTCTCTTATATTCCATTTGTATCCTTTATCCACAGAAGAGTAGACATTCTCAATGAACGTCTCTCTACATGACTGTGTCCTGACAATTCTGTTTTCTAAGCATCTTTTGAATTTCTCCACCAGCTACCCTGTCTCCTAAGACACATCTTTGTTTCTAGCTTGGCTCTCTCTCAGCTTCAGCCACAATAGTGCTACATCCTGCAGAGCCTCACCATTTCAGGGGCATACAAGTGAAACATTTCCTCCTCTATGAGTTTTTGGGAGCAGCTAGACCACCTCAACTTCAGGCTGTAGCAGCTGGGGTGGTTCTCATCCATGTGCTTCCCATCTTCTGCTTGGGCTCAGTAGGTTGGTCACAGGATGTCCTCCTCATGGCCGTGGCAGAAGTGCAAAGCAGAAAATGGAAACAACCCAAATCTCTTAAGCCGGGGCTTAGAATGGCACATGGTCACTTCTACACATGTGCCAATGACCCAAGCAAGTCATGTGGGCTGGCCAAAATCAGGATGCAGAGCAGGGAATTCAGCTTCCCCCATGACCACAACAAGGGCATAGATTCAGGGAACAGTGCACGGTGGGGCCAATATAGCAACCTACCCCAGTCCTGGTTTTGACCATGAAAACCTGATTACATCATGCTTTACTGTTTTTGAAATAGAGCTAAATTCACCATCTGACCTCAGTCTAGCTTTTTTTTCAAGCAGATGTCATGTGCTACTCCTGTATACTGAATTACACTTGTTTTCCAATTTTTCATGAGCTTTATTATCTCTAAGGCTTTGCACAGCTGGTTCCTTAACTTGAGCATCTCCTTATCCTCTCCCCATCCCCAACTTATTCCCCACCCACCACTGCTTCACTGCTCTAATTCTACTTGCTGTCTCTTCAGACATCACATCCTCCAACCTCTTTCTGGGCCTACTGTTGGGCCAGGTTCTCTTTCCATCATGAGGAGCATTCTTTTGTTCCTGGCTCCTGTCCTGTTGTAACTGTTTGCCAACCACATTGGAACTGTCCAAGGATGTAGATGAAGTCTTGGTCCTGGTGCTAGTCTCAGTGCCAGTGCCAGCCATGGTGTCAGTGTCATGCCAGTGCAGGTGCACTGGTGGCAGTCTACCACATGAGAATGTGTCTATGAATACTATGAATATAAAATTTAATACCTTTGTCTTTTTCATTTCTTTTTTTTCTTTCTGTATTTAGGAACAGGGTCTACAGGGTCTCACTGTGTAGATTGGATTCATAGTGATTCTCCAGTTTCAGCCTCCCTAAGTGCTGGGATTACAGGCATGCATCACCATGCCCAGTTCCAATCGCTGTCTCAGTGCACCTGGGGGTGTACCTGGCCATTGCACTCTGCCTAACTGGGTGCTTTAGTTGTCTTTTTCATTTCCACAATAAAGTAGGTAAACAGCTTACATAACTATGTATCTAAGGACTGAAAAGGCTCTGGTCCAGTTGATGAGAAACTTTTCAGACTTGAACATAAAGTCTGCCTTATTTGGAATGGAGATCTACCTATATGTATTAGAACATTTAAAAATACATAATGTTTATATGACAAACACAGTTGCTTACTCCTTCTTAATAGCAATAGTACTTAATAGTAATTCTCCCCTCTCTTCCATCAGAGCCTGATTCTGCTTGGGGACAATGTACCCATCCCAAATGATGACTCCCAGTTGGACTGAGCCAAACAAAGCATCTCATTCCTATTTCCAGAGTGTGTATGTGACCTGCCTGGCAGGGGATTGAGGTAAAGTTCACAAGCTTTACCACGCAACATGTGCTCTCTGATAAAAGGGAGCAGCTGGAGCAAGAAGGCTCTTCCTTTCCACACTCATCTGTTGTGCTTGGGAAGGTGTTTTTGAGGTCATGCTTCTTGGAATTATGGCTGTCGGCTTACTACCATGCGAGGAGACATTAGTGACCTCCTGAGAAAGAGCAGAAAGGTAGAGCCAGGAACCTTGCTACTTCTGAGCCACAGATCCACCCTGAGCTTTCTGTTACAGAGAATAATTAAATGCTTATGCCACCATTAGGTGCTTATTTGCAGCTGAAATAATTCCTGGCACAGAGGGCATTGAAATTTATTTCCAAATACCCTGAATTGCTTATTAATATCAGAAACATCAAATCACTGTGGTCTGTTATTTAACATAGTTTTCTCAGGGCCTGAAATGTTTTCACAGCTGGCTTTTATTGACTGTTAAGGCCAGTGTGGTAGAAAATGGGCTTCACTGGCATGAGGATTCTGCTCTTCTTTTTATTTACTCATCAGTGTTATAATCCTTTACTTCTTTCTTATTTTATTCTCCAACTCTACAGAGAAACTGAAAGAGGTAGGACCTCTTCCTATTCATCTGTATTTTGAGATTATCCTGGGACTATTCACATGTGTGGTAGGGAGAATGGTAGCCCCAAAACCAAAAGAAATAATTTTCAGAACCTGTAAATATTTTACGAAAGTTAAAAAAAAAAAGCATTTTGCAGGTATGATTAACCTAAAGCCCCCTCAATGGAAAGATTACCTTAGTTATCTGGGTGGTCACAGTATAATAACAAAGGTCTTTAAGAATGGCAAGAAGAACAGAGACAAGGGATGTTTGAGTATGGGGGAATGACCAGTGCTGGAACATTGTCTCTTCTGATGGAAGAGGAATAAGACACAAGCCAAAGGGTTCAGGCAGCATCTGGAAACAGGGAAAGGAAAGGGGATTTCCCCTATAGCTTTCCAACAGCAGCACAGCTCTGCCAAGACCCAGACTTTAGTCTAGTGTGACCAACTTCAAATTTCCTACCTCCAGAACTACAATTCTTAGATGTGTGTTGTTAAAGCTACTAAATTTGGGGTGATTTGTTAGAGTAGCATGGAGAACCGCTACAGTGATCTGGCCTTATTAACCTTGAAACTTGGCCCTCCTGGTCCAGGCAATTGTCTGGGTGTGGCCTGCCTGCAAAAGCAACCATGCTTATCACCATGTACAAAGCTACAGTCAAAATGGTTCAAAGATTTAAATATGAAAGCAGAAACACTAAATATTCTGGAGGAAAATGTAGGTAGAAATTTTGAAGACATAGGAGTAGGTAGAGAGTTCATGAACAAAAATAGAACTGCATGTGAAATACTTCAAAGAATCAACAACTGGGATCTCATCTTTTTGAAAAGTTTCTGCACTTCAAAGAAAATCTCCAACAGAGCAAAAAGAAAACACAAAAACTGGGAAAAAAAATTACAGCTGACCATCCCTCTGAGAAAGGCCTTCTACCTAGAACATATAAAGAATTTAAAAATCAGGGCCCCCAAATTCAAAGATCCAATCCAAAAATGGGCATCTGAGATGAATATACATTTCTCAAAGGAGGAAATACAAATGGCAAGTAAATATATGAAAAAAAAATGTTCAGCATCATTGGTCATTTGAGAAATGCAAATTAAAACAACACTGAGATTCCATCTCATCCCAGAAAGAATGGCTATCATAAAGAAGTCAGCCAATAACAAATGCTGGAGAGGCTGTGGAGAAAAAGGAACTCCCACTGTTGGTGGGAGTGTAGACTGGTACAACCACTATGGAAATCAGTGTGAAGAGTCCTTCAAAAGCTAGGATAAGAGATCCCATTCAAGCCAGTTATTCCCCTACTAGTTATTTTTCCAGAAGAACTGAAAACCTCATACCACAAAGATATATGTGCATCCATGTTTATAGCAGCACAATTTGTCATAACTAAATCCTGGAAACAACCCAGATTCCCATCAACTGAGGAATGGGTAAGGAAGATGTGATATTTTTACATAATAGAGTATTATGCAGCTATAAAACAAGATAAATTTGAGTCTTTTGTTGATAAGTGGATGCAACTAAATAACATACTCTTAAGTGAGATAAATCAGACCCGCATGTGCAAACATCATATTGTCTCCTTAGTGTGAGAACCTGAAAGAGAAAAATGGGATTTGAAGGATACAATAGATACTGGGAAAAAGGAATGAACTTATTCAAAAAGGAAAAAGTTACTGAGTTGAGAAGAAGGACAAAAGATGGAGTCGGGGAAAAAGAATTATCTGTGTAAGCAGGATGGTTTGAACAACTGTACTGTGCATTTCTGCTCTTCTGTAGAAAGGAGCAGGCAATACTTAATTTGTTTTGTCTCCTTTTATCAATTGTTTGTACTTTTTTCTTCTTAATTTCTTATACATTTTTTCTTTCTTTTTCCAATTTTACATGCATATATCTGGTAATATGAATAACTGGTTGGAAGACAACACTATATATTACAACAAATACTGTAAAATTCATATTATTTTGTAAAGTGAAACTCTATATAAATCACTTGTAATTTTCTTCTGTTTTAATTCTAACTTTTTGTCTCTGTAAAAAAATTGAAATAAAATAAAACATAAAAAAGGAGCAACCGTGAAGTGTCATTTCAGGCTACTTGAGAGACTTAGCTTGGCGCTGGAGTAGACTGTTTTGGAAAGTATTGAAAAGTAGGTCACTTTCCCTAAAGAAGAACAAAACCCCCTTAGTATCAGAGACTCAACATCAGCCCAGGCTAGGTTGGCTCAGAGTTTCAAAGGCTTCCTTTATCACTTAGGAACCAGGACCTCCTCCTCTGCTGCCTTCTCCTTCCACCCCACCGCTTTCCCCTTGCTGATGCTGGCAGCTGCCTGAGTGTTTCTCTCACAGCAGTGCTAAGTGTGGTGAATGAGGCCTCAGTTCAGGTTTCAGGGGATAGCGGCTGCTCCAACCCCAGCCAACTGGAAAGATACATGCCTTTTCTTTCATCAACAGCAGTGACCAATGGGTCAGTCATTGTACAAATATGAATTAAATGCCAACTCATACATGGTATGAGATGTTAGGGAGGTGGCTTTGAACAAAATAGATAAGGCCCTCATCTTCTCACTCTAAATTCTCTCGAAGAGACAGATACTGACCCAAATGACAGTGAATAATTATAAAACAACATTATGTTAAGAACAATGAAGGAGAATGGGACATAACGAGAATAAAAGGTCACTGATTGAGATTGGAGGGGCCAAGGATAATATTTCTTAGGACATGAAGTATAACTTGAAACCTGAAAGAGAAGAAGAAATTCAGCAAGGAGGAGCTTGGAGGAGAGATCCAGTCCCAAGGAAAGAGAAGAAGAAATTCAGCAAGGAGGAGCTTGGAGGAGAGATCCAGTCCCAAGGAACAGAATATGCAAAGGCCCTGAGGTAGGAAGGAAGGTTCAGGTTGCTATGGCAATTGCATAGTTACTAAGGGAGAAGAGGAGCATGAAATGAGCTGGTACCACTTAAAAGGCTGTGGAGATTTTAACATAATTTTTAGTTTTATTTTGCCAACTTTTCTGTGGCAATAACTATAGATAATCATTTATTGAAAAAGATCAATATAAACCAAGTCTGAGCACCCCAATGTCCATTGTCCCAAATACTCTGCATCTTGCTCCTCTCTAGAGAGCAAACAATGGGGCAGATGGAAAGGGAGCTGGCACCATCCATATCATTTCTGTTTATTTCTTTATTCCTAGAGCGACCTTTTTGCTATAACCTCCAGAGCTTTTCAAAACAAGAATCATTACCTGTATGGGGAACTTCCAGTGCAAATCAAATGATAGGCTTCAGTGGGCTAATGAAGGTCAGTGATCTGGCAATTTAATAAAAGTGAACAACTGCATTACAGGAGAGGGTGGTTCTGTTTCATGTGTGCATGGAGTAAAATAAACTCAGCACTGTTTACTGTGCTTTACAAAGGAAGTAAAATTTAAATATCTATGTGTATCTTCATAGCCATATCTATCCACCCACCCATCCATCTGTATTGGTCACTTTCCTGTTGCTGGGACAAATTCTTGATATCCCAACTTAAAGAAGAAAAGATTTATTCTGATTAATGGTTTTCAGAGGATTCAGCCCATGGCTCCAAGGAAGACTGGCATGATGGAAGGTCATGGTGCAGGAACATTGCTCACTCTGTGGAGCTAGAAGGGGAGACAGAGAGAAGGAGGGAGGGAGGGAGGGAGGGAGAGAGAGAGAGAATGCAATCCCCCAAGTTTCACCCCCTGTGACCTATATCAATCAAGATCCACCTCCAACCTGCATAGTCAGCTAAGAATTCACTAAAACATAAAGGCAAGATAAGTATTACACCCTAGTCATCCAATTACTTTCCAAACACATAAGACTGAAGATGTGTTTTGGATCTAAACCATAGCACCCATCCACCCACCAAAGTGGTGGTGGAGAGAGAGAAATAATATTTAATAATATTTCGAGGTCGTGGCTGAGTGAAGCACTGTTCAGATGTGGCCAAGTTAATTGAGTTTTCCCCACTTCCCAGCCAAGCCTCAGTTAATGAGATCATTAAAGGATCAGAAGCTGATCTTCCAGGGGTAAAATGGTAGAGTGTGCTTTGGAATAGCCCTACTGATGTACACATTCAAGCTGAGGTGAAGATGTTAGATAGATAATGAAAAACAAACAAATAAAAAGACTGTGTTCTTTTCAATGTAATAAAATATTAAACATAGTGCATATAGGCTTGACAACCCTGCTGGTTACACAAACATGGAAAGCTAATTGATTCATTTCATTTCTTGAGAACCTGGTATGTGCCAGGAACCAGTCTATGAATAGACAATTTTTCTCAATCTTGCATGTTTGAAAAACATAGTTTGCTTCTGAATTTCTCTTGGCTTCAATTTTTGTGACAATTTTGGAAAGCACTTGTCAATATAATTGGTTAAGTATCACCTTCTGAATCTATTTTAACAGCTTTTTCAATTTGGGCATCAGTAACCTCCAGTGCCAGCAGGTTCGTAGTTGTCTGTTTCCTTGACAAGGTTGTGAGGTTTTAGGATCTTAGTTTCCTGGAATTTTACTCATCCAAGAAATAGTCACAAGTGCAAAGATAAAGTGCTAGGACACCATAGTGATGACAACAATCAAGCTTGCAGCTCTCAGTGAGAATTCAGTGATCAATCCTCAACCTCAAACATTTTCAAGAAAATCCTGGAGGCTCAAAACCGGGAAACATTTGCTCAAAAATCACTGACTTGAGGTGCCTCAATTAAGCTTGCATTTCTCAACCCATCCAGTTCCGATGGTAGCTTTTGTTAGTTCATTTTCATGGAAACCAGGCCCTATTTTTATTGTGAATAAGTTAATTGACTTTATTTTTTTATATCTTTTTATCCCAGCTCATAATTCTTTATGTTCATAGATCAATATTAGGGGAAATTTCTTTGCCAACTAATGATCCATGTAAGAGTAATAGAAGGGAAATTTTTCCAAAGGTTTTCAGAGTCAAAAAGAATTACTGCTGATTCACGTGGTTCTATAACTGTGTTGTCTAAATGTCCCCCAAATTTATTAGCCATTTTCAGCTCTCTTATGATTGAGAACAAACATCTTTTAACTGAGGATGGGAAAATAATCTGTTGCATTTTCAGGCTTCAAGAATATATAGCCCAATTCATGCACTTAAGGATAAAAAGATTGATGTTGAACTGGTGACAGCTCTTACCCACTCAGAATCTTCTAGGTTATGGTCACTGGTTTCACAAATTACACACAGGATTTTTGCTTACCCACTTGTGTGAATTTATCTTAAATTTTACTGCTAATCTTAAACTTGCTCTTTGAGCAAGACAAATACCAAAAGAGGTTACTTTGCTTCAGACAATGTAGTTATCACAAAATTAAGATTAATTCATTAAAATTTGCAACCAGAACCTCTGCTGACTTATTCTACCTCCCTACCACTTTTCCCTTTCCTGATTATGGTGGCTTCCCAGAATCTCTCTCTCACAGCCTTGGGGTAAGTGGTATGTGGCCAGTGAGACTTGAGTCCAGGCTGTAAGGTGGAGAGGGTGCTCTAACCCCAGCCCACTGGGAAGATGCCAACCTTTCTTTTTATCAACATCCAACAATGAATGGATTATCATTCAACAAATATGAATTAGGTGTTAACTCACTGCAAGGTGTACAATACCAGGGATACAGTGCTGTGCAAAATTAATATTATCATCTTTCCCCCTAATTCTTATAGAAGAGCAAGCATTAAACCCAAACACCACACACTTGTGATAAGTATACTGAAGCAGGAGGATAAGATTGTGCCAGTCAGGGTTTACTAGAGAAACAGGTATTACACAAGATGTACAAATGTATAAGAAATTGCAAGATTGATTTACGTTGCTTAGCCATAGAGTTGGATGAGGAAGTGTGCAGAGGCCACCTGCATACTGGAGACTGAAGGATTCAGTCCAGGGTCTAGAGCTCACTGCAGTGTTCTGTGCAAGTCCTGATTAGGAAATCAGTGGGTCTGCAACAAGGCTGATGAGTCTACACCAGAAGGCTGAAGGATCCAAGTTAGAAGCTGAAGAGTGCACTAGAATCCAGGAGATGATGTCCAAGCTGAAGGTGAAGACTGGAGCTCCTCTGAAAATAGAAACCCATCTGTCCTTCTGCGTTTTCCTTCTATACCATCCAGGGGCTGAGCTGCCCTAGGGTGGGTCCTCTACAGTCTAGGATGTAGAATTGCTGAGCTGATTTAGTTAAGCATTTAAATTTATCAACTTGATACAACCAACTACTACAGATACTAAAGAGAACAACACATAGGAATAATTTAGATTGAAAGACAATGGAGGTATTTCTTTGAAAGTGACCTACAACTTGAGATCTGAAAAATAAACAGGAAATGATTACAGATTGTACTAGAGAAAGAGGGATCCAGGCTCAGGAAACATTATGTACAAAAGTCCTGAGGTCAGCAAGCAGATTTTGGGTCCTCTCTGAGTTCCTGTCATATAAGAAGTGGTTATTAGAGATGGGGGAAAATGGTACTCAGCAAAAATGGAAGACTGGGCAAATAGCCCAGGATGTACTACCTCTTACTGTAAAATTTTGTATGCCTGGGAATTTTATTAGAATCTATCTTTACAGTTAACAACATGAAAATGGGACTTTTGAAAATTATTGAGGCAATAAATGCTCTATAAAGCAGAGAGAGAGACATTCTCTGGTGCTGTTGGGGGTCTCTGCTGTTGCGAAAGAAGATAAGAGAATCCTGAGGATTTTAGAATCCAACTCTAGCATTGTCCTTTTCCTCATAGGACAGGGTAAGTGAATGTCAATTGGTTTGTTGGTTGTGTCAACAATGCCTTGGGCTGTTGGTCTTCCTCCTCTTTTCCCTTCCTGGGTATGGAGTAATTTTTTTTAAAAAACAAAGAAAAACTATTCATTTTTTGTATTATTAGTTTGTGAACTTCTTTTTAATCTGGCTTACAAGGGTAATTGTTATGGGGGGGTCACAGTTCAGAAAATGAAGTGATTTAGCCCCTTTGTCTCAGACCCTCCACTCCCCTGATCAAACTGAAGTTCTCACGCAGGTTCAGAAGTGGAGAAGATAGAAACTATTCGTTACCCCCAACCACCTGCTTTTAAAATACAGTTTTACTGGAGCAGTTATGACTGTGCCTGTTTATTTGCCTGTTGTCTACTGCTGCTTTCATACTTGCCCAAATGGCCCACAAAACCGGAAAGAACCACCTGGGTCCTTACCAGACAAGCTTGCCAATTCTGAACTATGATGCATAAAGAATTAAGTGATTAATTTTGCTCTAAAAGTTGTTCACACAAAGTGAGCAGGAGTATAAAGTAAACGAGATTCTTTTCATTTGACAAAAAGGGTTCTATACTTTTAAATGAGGGGGAAAAAAGACTTGGCTTCATCTGATCAAGTTATTTGTCAAATAAGAACACCAGGGTCTGGGGAGATAGCTCAGCAGCTTAGGTACCTGTCTGGCACATGCAAGGTTCTGAGTTCAATCCCCGGTATCAAAAACAAAACAAAACGAAATGAAAAACCCAAGGTCAGAGAAGTTCCATGACCTTCCAAGGTCAAACAGCTGGTTACCTGACTTGTGCTATAACAGGTACCTCTCTGGCAACAGGGGCCTGCTCTATCACATTGCCCTAACTGCAGTGTAGATGCACACAAAGGATTCTACACCTTCCTTACTTGGGAGGTGCTGCAGTTACTAATGGCACACACCTGAGCCCTCTGACTGGTCAGAGAGCTTCTGGATTGCTAAGTCTCAGGACCTTTTCTCAGTTGCAGGGGCAGGCAAGCCACCAGGTTCTATGTGCTTGGCACCAGGTGTGGCTCTGTGTGGCCCCAGCGGGTGAGAGCTGTTATACATACGCCCCTCTGTTCCTGGACTCCTCACATATGCATGATAACATGGATTAGGCTTCCCAAGCAGGGCTGATGTTTCTGAATAAGTAACTTCAAGTGCCCTGAATGCCAACCCTCCGAATGCAGCCAAGCTGAGAAATACTGGAGCTGTGTGTCGCACATGCCACTCAGCTCTCCTCATCTGCCACTGTCAGCAACATGTCAGCAGCTGGAAGTGCTTAATCCACATGCTTCAGTCTCCCCTTTCCTCTTGGTGCTGGGAAGGATTAGACAAACTCCCACTAGACCCAACCAACATGCATGAGGCTATGCCATTTGTCGGAGGATCTGCCTGTGGCCAACTGCATCCCCTGTCCTCTGTGAAACAAGTTACAAGAGGGAGTCTGGCATAGACTCGTTTCCTCCTGAGGCCAAATTATCAGAAGGTCGTGGAGCAGTCTTGTAACTCATGGCCATTACTACTGCCCCCTGCTACTTCTTGAACTTCTCTCCACTGCAGAAACTGATCCTGAGCATTAGTCTTGGCCCCCAAATAGCCCCAGCCATGTGTCTACCTAGCTGCCCACTCTGCTGCTTCATTTCATTCTCCTTTCTGGAGTTTTGCTGGAGGCCCTGTGAGGCTGAGTTGGTAGGCCTTTGAAGGTGAATAACTCCCCACGTGGCCTGATCCATCTCCCTACGAGGGACAAGCACATGATGACTCCCTTTCCCCTTGGGGTGCACCCACCATCTCATGCCTCTTAGGACTGCCTCTTGACTGCCCTACTGCACTCAGACTTCTGAGGCTGGAGTAGCCCTTAGTCATACAGGTCCTTGATACCCTTCATTCTTCAAGCTCTCCTTAATCATATTTCCAAGTAGATCAGACAGAGAGGACTTCTAAACACTTAGTCCCACTCATGTTTAATGAACTAAAACCATGCCTTGCATGGGGTTGGAGCATTTGGTGTAGTATTAGGCTTCTCCAGACACCAAATCCAGTAACAGAGACCTACACAGAGCCACATCTACGAGGAGCAAAGCCCGCCTCCGTGTAGTCTCCTATGGGCTCGTGTGACCCTTCCCCATCCTTGCTGTGGATAGATGATCTTGTCTCTAACTCTCTTGGAACACTGAAGCCATCAGACATCTTCTACCATTCCTCACTGCACATCTCCCTCCCCCCAGCATCTGTACCACTTACTCCGCCTTTGTGTACTTTAGCTTAGATGAATATCTATTTTCTTTTATCTTTTCAAGGACACGCTTCAAGCAATTTATCTTCTTTCCCCCTACATCATCAATTTTCTCTCTCAACTGAGTCATTCCCACGAGTATACAAGCATGAAGTTATTATTCTCATCTGAAAAGAAAAATTACCAAAAATTAAAAAACCTTATCTTTACTCTACTTTCCCCCAGACTGCATCCTGTTTCCTTTGCTCCAGCTTGTAACGAAGAATGTAGACTAAGTTGTCTTCAAGTCCTCTCCTCCTATCTCTCCTAGTTCTTCCAACAAAAAATTTTTTGTAAGAATCACCGATAGCCTCCATTTGGTTAAATTCAAAGATACTTCAGCGTCCTGACCTTCCTGACCTATCTGTATCATTTGACACAATTTAGCATTTCATCCTGCTTGATTTTTTTTCTTCTGGATTTTTGGGGCCCCAAGCTGTTCTGACCACTTGTATTGCAACAAGTACCTCTTCCCAGTCTCTTCTGATTAAACCTGTGGTAGTCAGCTTTACATCACTGGCCCCAAATACCGAGCAAAAGGCCTGCGAGGGGAAAGATGTATTGTGGCTCATGATTCCAGGCTATGGCTGGTAGCTTCCATTACTGCAGGCCTGAGGTGAGCAGGAATATCCCAGAGCAAGGGTGTGATGCAGCAAAGAGATCACCCACAACAGCTAAGAAGAGGAGAAGGGAAGGGAGAGGGGAGAGGAGACCCGGTGAGAATGGGGCTGGGAACCAGATATGGCCCCCAAGTTTACACTACCCAGATCCACCATGTTCTATTCATCCCTGGCTCTTGTTTCTATGACCACACCAACAGTACTATCAAATTATGATTTTCTCAATGGCCAATCCACTGAAGAAGGTAGGGAGAGCCCTGCAACCCGATCACCTTCTAAAAATCATCCTTTGAACACATGAGATTTTGAAGAGATGGTTTAGGTCTTAAACCATAACAATCTTTTGGTATTGAAATGTCCTGGAGCTCAGTCTTTAGCTCTCTGAATTCATTTCCTTGAGTACCTCATCACTTCTCTTGACTTTAAATCCTGTTTATTTCTACCCTAGACTAGTATAGGCAACTGCCTACTTGACATTCTTCCTTAGATCTCTCAGTACACTTCCGCAGCTATTGCTGCTGCTGCAGCAAAATATTTGGACCAGGTCATTTCTAACCAATAGAAATTTATTTCTCACAGTTCTGGAAGCTGGAAAGTGATTGGATCACAGGTTGCACCATAGATGACCCAGTTGCTATGTCGCTGCCTTGCCAAAGAGGGGAAGGCAGCTCCTTTCAGGCTTGTTTCTAAGGACAGTGATTTCATTAATGAGGACTAGAACTTCATCTCATCACTTCCCCAAAGTCCCCACCTTTTGGCACTGTTGCATTGGGTATTCGTTTTGAACATAATTTTCGAAGAAGCCAATATTCACACCATGACAACGTCTACCTGGAACCTTGAATTTGTCCTAAACTATGCATCTTTTTTCTGTATTTTTGTTATTTATGACAAAACCTCACTAAATAGTCAGGCTGGTCTTGAACTCCAGATCCTCCTGCCTCAGGCTCCTGAGTAGCTGGGATTACAAGCATGTGCCACCATGCCTGGATTGTTCTTTTCCTTTGGTTTGACTCACCTGCAGCTCTGTCCTTCCTGCTCAAAGGCAGCTTCATTTTTCTAGTTATTCAAGTCTCAAACTTTGGAGCCAATCTTGACTTCTTTTTCTCCTTTCACATCTAATCTTTTTTAGATATTATCAATTCTATCTTCAAATAAACTCAGAATTTGACCATGTCTTATCATCTCCATTGCTACCTCCTTGACCTGAGCCGCTATCATCTCTCACCTGGAACATCATAAAAGCCTGCCTGCTACTTTGTTCTGCCTGCCTCTGTACTTCCTTCTGCTACCAAAGGGATCCTTTATCATTTTAAAACATAAGCCAAGTCAGGCTTGCTTGCTTCAAACCCTAAAAGGATACCTGTGGTAGAAACAGCCCCAAAGGGATAGCTAGACCCAGCACTTTCCCCCAATGTAAGCAAATTCCATGCTCAAGCCTCTATTACTACACTTGCAGCCACCCCCAAATTCCAGGTGCCTTGGCCTTTTCCTGGTCTTTGTCCTAAAACAAATGATGGTCCCACTCCACCCTCCTGTCCTTTACGAATTTGCCCTTCACCTAGTGTTCAGCTATCTTCCTCTCTTCTGTCTTTGCTCAGATGCACTCTGAGCACATGAACATGCCTGCACTTTGCCACCCTTCCTGATCCCCTTTATCCTTATTTGCTTGTTTCTTTTTCTATATACTCATCTCCTTTTAACCTGCAATTAAATTCACTTGTTTATCATTTATTCATCATTTATTCTCTTTATCCTCTGCTAGATTAGAAGTCTCAAGGGCACAACTGTATCCCTGCTAGATCCCAAGCCCCTACACATATTTATTAATTGATACATCAAGTATTTGTTTAATGTGTTGGAAGCAGGAAAGAGCATCCTTTGAGTTCCTGTGGTAAACACACAAACTGATACACCTCAGCCTGCAGTAGTAGCATTTGCCTCTCATCCAAGATAGTCAGGATGATGGGGGCAAGGATTAATTGAGCCCAGGAGTTTGGGGCCAGCCTGGGCAGCATAATGAGACCATGCCTGATAAAAAGGAAGAACTAAAAGTAAAGGAAAAAATTATGTTGCTAGAGTGTAAATTTAAAATGTTCCCCAAAGGTTTCATGTGTTTGGAAGATGATTGGATCATGGGGGACTATCTTGGTTACTTTTCTCTTGTTGGTGGGACAAAATATCCAACACTCAAAATGAAGGAAGGAAAGTTATATTTAGCTTACAATTAGTGGAAGGTTCAGTCCATACTTGGCTGGGTCCAAGGCAGAATGGCACACAGCAGAGGGAAGCCATTCATGGCAGTGGAAAACAGTAAAACAGCAAGAGCAGAAAGGCAGAAGCAGAGACAACCATGGCAGCAGGAGAGGAAGAGACAGCATCTCTCTCTTACTTAAATTGCATTTAGTCAATAAGCCCCAGGTTGGGTGTAGCACTCACACCCATGATCCGAGCACTGGATCATGAATTAATCACAAACTCTAGAAGTCTTCCCCATAACTGCATGAGGCTTTGAGGGACAACTAGACATATACCATAACAGGAAGTCATCCATTGATGAGTCCAGTAGCTCAATGTATTGGTAGGAGAGGGAATTCATTGAAAATGGATCACTGGTGGCACAACCTGGAAAAGTCTATTCCTGTCCACAGCTCCTCCCTTTTCTTTCTGCCCCAGGGTGCCATGGATTCAGCACCTTTTCCTGTACCAAGGCCCTCTGCCTTGGAGCCAGCTGCCTGTGAACTGAAACCATGAAGAGAGGTCATGACCAGTGATGGGAAAGTAACCAATACTTCTCTTCTCCCCCAGGACTTCTCCCCACTCTTCTATCATGACACTCGCTGTATTGACAAAGAAAAATAATAATAAGTGCAGAGGATATAGCCTAGTGGTGTGCCAGTCTAACATGTGGGAGGCCCTGGGTTTGATCACCAGCACTTAAAATAATTGCTGATTCTTTGTTTAAAAAACTAGACCATCAAAAGTTTCTATTTCCCTCTACTTTCACATTTTGTATTATGCACTTGTATCTAGTGCTCAAGTCCTATCATAATTTTTGTGGCCAGCCTATGGAATTATTTATGTGGCAGAGAAAATAATTCCAGACCACAAAATTCTACTGTCTAAAACATGCAAATCTTAACATTTTTCTTGAGCTATATTGAGTCCTATTCTACATAGTAAAGGAAACTCTGTCTTGTTGATTGAAGGTCAATTCAGTCACTTCAAGGTTATTTCTTTTACTCATTTTCCCTGGCCTGGGCCCCTGTATAGTATCATGGGTCAAGAGTGTCCACAGAGGTGCCTGGCCAAATCACCTGCCTGTCACTTCTTAAAATTCTCTCATTCCTCTTTATTTCCAGGGAATATGGGTCACACTAGATTCACTGAGGGCATCGTCTTACCCTGGATAGGAGGCCAGATCCAAGCATCACATCTGTACTACTCTGAATCGAAACAGACAAAGCACCTCTGTGTCCCAGGCATTTCCAAGGGCAATGCACAAATTTGAGAGTTCCTGTCTGTGACAGATTGTATTCTAAAGAAGGTAGACAGGTATAGATACAAACACAGATAAATGCGAAAAGGTGATATGAAATACTGTGAAGGGAGCCAGAGGTGAAGAACATCTTTCTTTTTTAATTTTTTTTTAAAAAACATCTTTTATTTATTTAGTTAATTATTTATTTATTTGGTGCAGGCTCTCACTATGCAGCTCACAGTAATAGTGATCCTCCTGTCTTAGCCGCCCCAGCACTGGGGTTATAGGCGTGCTCCACCACACTTGGTTTCAGGGCTGGCATGGCACACCTAGGATGGGGCTGGCATAGTATACAGTACTGGGGATCAGAACCTGGGTCCTTGCACTTGCCAGGCAAGCACCTAGACCACCAAACTATCTTCCCAGCCCCAAGAATGTCTTTCTAAGGCACAACATTTGAGCTAAGAAAAATGATGAGAAGAAAGCAATCATGCAACAATCTGAAGGAATGGATTCCCTAACGAAGAAATGGGAGCATAAAGGCTCTAAAACAGGAACGAGTTTGGTCTATTGGATGAACTGAAAGATGGTTGCATAGTGGAATATGAAAAAGGGAAGTGGAGAAAGCTCCAGTCATAGAGGTTGGCACAACCAGGGCAAGTAGAACTTTCCAAGATGGCTTGTGCTAAGGTTAAAGATACTCTGAAGCTACCTCTAGGCCCTCTCTACATCTTTTCTGCCATAGTCTGTGGGAAAATGTTATGAGGCTTTCACCCTTCTATGCAAACCTTGGGGAAGCAGGCACTTAGACTGTACACCCTTCAGGTTGTCAAACCTCCTGGTGTTTATGTGGCCCTATGATTGGCTTAGTTGGGAATAGGGTAGGACACATGTGGGCACACCCATCATACCTAACTGCACTGTGGGGAAAAACTGTAGAACTTGGAAAGAGGCAAAATGATTAACATGTAGACCATTGATAGCATCCTTCTGACTCATCTTTATGAAGTCAACTGTGAAAATATAGAATTCTGCTATAGGTGCAAGTGAATCTTGTCCATAGAAATGTAAGTGGTGCCCAGTGAAAGAAAGTTGATTGTCACCCTGTGGTTATTGATCAATTTTGTGTCTGCCTGTATGATTTCAACATTTATGATGATAGTGATGACGATGGCGGTAGTGTGTGTGTATGTGTGTTTTGAATCCTCTTTTAAAAGTTGTAAAATCTTACTGCTGTCCTCATTAAGAAGGACATGTTCATTTTATATTAGTATGAATCAAGAGTTTACCTTTTACAGGGCCATTTCTTTTTTTATTTTGTTTTCTTTCTTTTTTTTTTTTTTCATTAGTTTTATTGGGAAACAAATAGTAATGAGACAGTTTACAGGGCCGTTTCTTTTGACAAGTTTAATCTCCTCTCTGTTCTTTCTTCCCTGCTCTTGTTTGCTTGCTTACTTGTTCTGAACAGCCATAAGCCCTGGAGGTAAGTCGAGAGCAGGTGGCCTTCTCTTCTGTGTACAGGGGACACCTGGAGCTTGGAAAAGTAGAGATGCACTTGGTTTGCTGACTCATGTTACTTGAGGGCAAGTGGGAGGAAACACTACACCTTCGTACTTTGGAAAATGCATTGAACTATTTTGACAAAGGTGTGAGATCTATTTGGATGGATGTTGTTATGGTTTGTGGCTAGTTGTCCTCCCCCCTCCCAGAAGCCTCACGCAGTCATGGGGTGGACTTCCAGAGTTTGTGATTAATTCATGATCCAGTGCTTGGATTATGGACGTGAGCCCTACACTCGGCCTGGGGCAGACAGCCTGAATGCAACAAAGAGAGGCAGACTTGCTCTCTATTGCCATTGTTGTTGCTGTTTTGCTGTTTTCTGCTGCCATGAATTGCTGTCTGCTGTGTGCTGTTCGCCTTGGAGCCAGCTGAATATGGACTGATACCTCCACAAACTGTGAGCTAAGTAAACCTTTCCTCCCTTAATTTTGGGTGTTGGGTACTTTTTTCCAGCAAGGAGAGAAAAGTAACCCAGATAGATGTCAATGTCCTGCAATATACAATACAACCCTCCAGCCCAAGACAATCTGACCCAAATCGCCAGAAACACTCCTAGGAAGAACCATCATACTTGAATAACTTTGATTTACAAAATATTGTTCTTGTGTGTGAGGACCTAAATAACTGTCCCCCAGCAATCCTGCAGGGGCCCAGACAAATGTTCCCTTTTCATTTCCAAATCACTAAGCCAGAACTAGGTTTATAGTCATATCCTACTCCCATCACTGGCATGCAAAAAAAGCTTTATGTCCTTTGATAAAACATCTTTCTATTGAGAACTTAATTGGGTATTCATTGTCTTCAACCCTACCATTCTCCAGTAAGATTTATATTCTTGTTTTGTTAAGGTTCACATTTTAATATAGCAATAAAAACAAGAGAGATGGTCTTATTGCAAGGAATCTTTAGTTAATTATCAGGTCCCATGCTGAAAATCACTGGGTTAAGTTTCTAGTACCCAGAAAAAGCCGATGTTTTTCTTCTCTTTCCAGGAGTCACATGAGCCTTCTAGCCACGTTGAAGAGAAGAGAGCTGGGACTAGAGGTGAAGCTTCCTCCAAACCTACAAAGTATGGATCTGTTCAGAAGGCAGCATGCCTGGTGAACAATGTCCAGAGTCCAGAATCAAATCTTGAATCCCAGCTCTGCCATTTCCCAGCTCCGTGACCTTGAGCACATTATTGAACATCTCTGAATTGCTAGTCTTGTCTCATACCCCCATATATATAATGATGCTATATCAACCTCCTGGCTTTGTTTTGAAAATTAAATTAGGTAATGGATTTAAAGAAGCTGGCACCAAAAAAGGCAGGCAATACATGCTGTATCTTTCCCCAGCAGAGGCTGACGACATGGGGAATCATTCAGCACAATGTGCCTGATGCTTGCCAGGGGTCACCAGAACTCTAGGCAAGTAGCCAGGTGACTGGGGGAGGACCGGCAGATGTAGTGGAGACTGTCAGGGATTTGGCAAGCATCGGAGTGGTAAGAAGCAAGGAGCCAGGCAGAGTTGGGATTAAAAGAGGTCTGAAGGAGCCCAGAGAAGGGGTTGAAACACACACAAGTAAAGAACAAGCATGGGTTTCAGTCCAGTAAGATTCTACACCATCACCAGTAAGGCCAGAGGCCCTACATAGAAGATATTAGGCACCTATGCTTGAAAAGTGTGTGGGGTGAACAAAGGGCTGCCAGACAGCAAGCAAAATAGGTCCTTCTATGGAGCTCTTGAGCATAAATGACCTGCCCTTAAACAGACCTTGGTCTCCGGCATTTTCCACCTTTAGAGCAGGAGGGCATTGCTCTGAGCTGTGCTTAGGACAGCATCTATTATGCATAGATGACCCAAACATCAGTCCAGGGTGACTACTGTGCCTGAACAGTGATTTGGGTGCCCTTGTGGGTTTTAGCTCCAGTGTCAACAATTTTACCTCTGCTGTCAACAATTGATAGGGGCTGCCTGCAACACTGTCTTGAAAGGTGTTTTGGAGGCCACTTTTGGGGAGAATGCTGTGCTTGATTATTCATGTTGGCCAAGGGCTCAGAAATGATGAGTGAAGCTTTGTTTGCTATCTTTTAGCTTGAAGCATTGCGGCAGCTAGCAGATAGGCAGCTGGAGTAACCCTCGCAGATATAAGTGGAGGAATTTACTCATTCATGTATTAATTTATTCAACAGCCTCAGAATAGCCTCCATACACAGTTTTGCCACCCTGGGGGAAGTCAGGAAATGCAAAAGAAGAAGTTCTAGTAGTGTCAGAACTGTTTTCCAGTTTCAGACATGTTTTGGCACCTCGTTTACATTTGACATCAATAAATAACTCCAGGAAGTAGAAACTATTAATATCAATAAATCTCGATTTTGTTCTAGAACACAAGGGCTCATATCACAATTGGAAACAACAAGTGTAAATAAGTCCTACTGTAACAATTATCATGTCTTTAAATGCAGTCTTTACCATCTTTCTATGAAGGCCAGGAAGAAGAGGGGCCATGCTGTTGAAGCCGTTGGCCCTCTGGGCCATTCAAGAGCAGCTTTCCTGACACACTGCCGGCCCTCAGCCAGGCTCTGAGTGTGCCCTAAGCCCAGAGAGTGTGTCTGCAGTGAATTGGCCCATATTTTATCTCCTTACAAAATAACTATTTAAATATCCCTGGAGTATGCACTTTCTGAATCATTAAGACTACAGGGTGCATCAATTACACTAATTTGAGAAAGTGATCAAATTCATGCAGGGCTGTTATTTTTAAAGAAAAGACATTTCAGTATATTGATGGGGAATTGGTGTCCGGAGTATATAGATTTCCAGTTATGTCCTGTCATGGCAAGAATCCATCGGTTTCCTTTAAGAGACAGAGAACACATTATGCCTGGTATTAACAAAGATCAATTTCAGTAAAGGAAGACATTCAGCACAAGGGAATTGAGCTGATCTGGGAATAAATGACGTAATGTTTGAAACGATAAGGAATAAGTCATCCTGGGACTCCAAGTTCTTTTCTAAATGATGATTAAATGGAATTTTTGCCCCTGCTTTTTTCACTAGAAGTGTTTTTTTTTTTCCTATAAAGTATAATGTATCTATTTTGGCATTGTCAGCAAAGCATGCAGCTCATAATTAGGCTTCTCAAAGATTTCAGATTTTTTTTTGGTCCTAACTTGAAGGGAGGGTCTTATCTTTATGCCAACTTATTCTACTTTTCAAACCAAAGTGACAGTCTTTTATAAAAATTTGACTCTGGGTGTTATCTTTCAAGAAAACTGTATTGCAAACTTCAATACGGTGAATAGAGTTACAAAGACGCCACAAGGATAATACGAAAGATTTTGGAAATAAAGATAAGCTCTCCGCTGAGATGTGAGATGCAATGAAAGAAAAATGTTGAGATGAATAGCAACGGCACCGGCCCTGGATTCCTATCAGCACCTCTAAGGAAAAAGTCATAGCAAGCCAGACTTTCTCTCTTTCTCCAAGAACAAATTTCTTCAGGGTCTATAAAAGCTACTTAAGTATATTCCTGTCAATATTTAGAACTGGAAGAGACCTGAAGTATTTCAGCAAATGAGCAAACAAATGCTCAGGGAGATGTTAGTGGCTTGCCCAGGTTCATATCTTTCCTTCCTTTTGGTTTGTCAATATTTCTTAGCAGCTAACCCAGAAAACTTTCATTTGTAAAAGGGACACTACTTCAATTCTTCCTATTTTGTTCCTTCCACAATGATATTGATTTTTGAATATCCACTAAAAACTAGACCATGATTGAATGCCAGATGTTCTAGCCTGGGACTAACTTGAATGCTAAGATTTGGATTATGCATTCCTTGTGGGTGACACAGAAATTATACAAAGGGCACATTTCCATGAAGTAATACATAGAGGCCACAAAAGGGGGTGGGCAGTGAGCTATCAGCAGACTAAGCACCTGCTTAGGCAAGTGTAGGAACCAAGGTTTGATCCCCAGCATCACATGTGTGCTGGCCCTGGTCCCTGGTGCACTGAGTCAGCCACCGAGACCAGGTGTGGGACACCTGCCTATAATACTAGTGCTGGGGAGGCTGAAAACAAGAAGATCACTATGAGTCTGAACTGCACAGTGAGACCCCACACAAAATAAAAAATAGAAAAGCAAGAAAATATTCATGCCTCATTGGATTTGTAGTTTGTTTCAAATTTCAACTAGAAGTTTTACTTTCCTTTCTACTGGAAACTCATAAAGTGTCCAAATCACAAGTAATTTTGCCCTGAAAGGCAACTTTGGATATAGAGAGAAAAGATGCTGTGTAATAAATATGTTTTTATATTGAGTAAGGCTAAGGGAGTCCCTGTCTGAAATTACCTAAATCAAATAGAGTTCTGAACCAATTATTTGTACTTCTGTTTTCATCACCTGGCTTCTCAGCAGGTATGCAATTTTAGCCTAAAGAAAGATTCTTGGTCAGGCAGCCTGCTCCTGTCATGGAGTTTTGAAGACTGTGCTGACAGAACAGAAGTATGTTGGGCATGGTGAGTAGCCCTTTTGTGGTTGTTTTCATTCTGCTTAGTTATGGGTGATTTACAGAATCCCTAAGCAGGATGGAAGAATGTAATGACCCAGAGAAAAGAATGAGTTATTCCACTTCTCTTAGCCATAAGATTTTGATGCCTTCTGGCTCTTCTCCTATGCAGAAAGAACCAATAGCAAGTTATTTTGTAGCTTCAGCTCTTGGGAAACAATTCCTCATTATGGAAGCTCTGTGTGTGTACAAACCAGTTCCAGAGATCACACAGCCAGTGAGAAGGATTTCATTCTGAATGAAGATCCCTGGATAAAATATAGTTGGTGTGAGTTTTTCTTGCCAGGAATATGTCTAACTGTCATGAAAGAAAAATCACAAAGTAGACAAAAGAAATATTCTGCACTACCTTGTAGCTCCGTCAACAATCCTGCACCTCTACTTGATCACTGGGCCACCCTTCTCAAAATCTGAATGAGAATGAAGGAGGATGTAGACATTGGGCAGGGACCATTGGGCAAATGAACTCACTGCCAAAGGCATGAGCTATTGGACAGCAGAGATGAACCCACTGCTCATGCCAGGAGCAGGTCAGGGAGAGTTGTGGGCCAAGACTTCCCTCTTCAGATATATTCAGTGGAGCTCTAGCATGTTTAAGTTTCAAGAAAAAAATAAACAAAAAGTTAAAAATTTCAAATATGCTTCTGTTATAGCTTGTATCTAGTTGTCTCCCCAGCACCTCATGAAGTCATTGGAGCAGCTTCCAGAGTTTGTGATCAATTTATGATCCCAAATGTTGGGATTATGGACATGAGTGCTACACCCACACTGGTGTGCATAATCTGCATACAATATAAGGAAGGTAGACAGGCTTACTAGCCGTCACAGCCACTGTTCCTTCTTTGCTATTTGCTATTTTCCACCACCATGAGCTGCTGCCCTCTGACATGTGCCGCTCTGCCTAGGAGCCAGCTGATTATGGACTGAAACCTCCGCTAACTGTGAGCTAAATAAACCTTTCCTTCCTTAAGTTTGGGTTTGGGTATTTTATCCCAGCAGTGAGAGAAAAGTGAGACAGTTTCTATGCTTTAATGAGCCAGAATAATTAGTATTTATTTATTTAATGTATTTGTTACACAGCCTCATTATGCAGCTTGAACATGTAGTGATTCTCCTGTTTTTAGCCTCCCCAGCTTGAGATTACAGGCATGCACTATCTTGGCCAGACTCAGTGGCCAGATGAGTGTGCCCAGGAGTGGGGCTGGCACAGCATGTGGTGCCAGTGATCAAAACCTGGATACTTAGTCTGCTGAGCTATCTCACCAGCCCGATGTTTAGTATTTAAAGAAGCCTGGAAAAGTTATTTTGGATCAAAATTGCTAAATGTTGTTTTGCCTGTAAATACAGTTCTCCATTAGGTTATTTATCATAGTTATCCATACCTACTCAAAAGCAGTTTAGGAGCTGGGTATAACTCAGTGGTAGAGCATGTGCTTTGCATGTAAAAGCTTTGTATTAATCCCCCAGTGTGTGTAGCACCCCCCCCACCTACATATAAGGACTTAGAGAAAAAATTAAAAAGTTAGTCATAGTAGCATTTTTCTACCTCCTTTCCCTTGAGCTTTGCTGAAGCAGGGCCAGTTCCCTAGAGCAGATATACCCTCAGTGACTTTGAGTGACCTTCCTCATTAACTATGCTCTCTTAGGGTTGTGGTAAGGGTCATGGGTATAGCACTGGCTCTCATGCCTAGTGCTCAATATATCGTATTGGTTCTCTAGCCTGCTTACAGGGTGGAGGAACTTGTAAGGCAGTTCTTACTTGAGTCTCCTTATTGTTTTCTGCTGGGTCTCTCATCAACATAATCTCCAACTATCAAATTGTAACAGCGAACACAACCACTGTCATTAGACAAAGTACCACACAAATAAAAAGAACCCTGGTGTAGTGCTTTGCACTCTTATAATACGATATTGATTAAACTTCTGATTCTTGCAGCATCCCTAGGGAGATTGTAGGGATTATTAATCCTATTATGGGAAAGAAAGTGAAGTCATTGTCTGTTTGAGAATTTACCCAGTTGGGGCTTGGCTGGTCAAGGACTCAACCCTCAGCTCTCTGTTCTAGTCCAGATCGCTCTGACCCACCGGCAGCCAAGAGAAGTTGAACCCCATGCTGCGTTATTTATCCTTCATTAGTTCCTAAAGACCTAAGAGCAATGTTCCTGTCTGAGGGTTACCTTTAGCATAACTTCCAAATTTAAAACAATAGGTCTTCTTTTAAAGACATGGAGTCTTCTCCTTTGCTTCTCCACAAGCACACTGATTTATTTTAAAGCATCAAACTTTTCTCACTTAGGTGTTATTTCAAAGATCTTTGAGAAATCCTAATTGGAAACAGGCAGCCTGAATCTAGCAGAGAAAAAGAGCACAAATTTAATCATCTCAAGTATGGGAGAGAGTGACAAATAATCCTTTATATGTGGAGGTGTGGGGACACTACCAGCCACAGAAAGCCATGACTCATCCCACGCCCAGTTAGAGCTGTAGTTGTGGAAATAGTCTGCAAGCCCCTGCTAGAAGAATGATATTGAACCAAGGAGGGAACAAACAGGAAACACGCTGGAGTCCTTTCTCTCGCTCATTCTCCCTCTCCCTCACTTCCCTCCTATTTTTATGATTTCTGCTAGTGCTTCCCATAAGCCCAAACCAAATGTGGGCCAGAACCTCAGGAGCTTGGGTGTTGTATCCTGTAGGGAAAGGGACAGAGACTGGATAGAAGCCATAGCAGAAGGGGGAACCAATAGAGACTAGCAAGCAGAGGGACAATGTCCCCTGACTGGTTAGTGGGATGAATGAAAGCTATTTTACATTATCACATCAACTCCCCCTGCCATGGAAATATTGATTCCTTTTTGATGAGTTTTAAGGAAACAAGACCCTGCTGCCACTTTGGTTTTTGTTTTGTTTTGTTTTTAATTTTAGGGAAAGGTCTACAGGGTGTTCAGGGTCTCACTACTAGATTGGACTCACAGTTATCTGACTGTTTACAGCCTCCCAAGAGCTGGGATTACAGGTGTGTGCCACCACACCCAGTCTCAATTGCTGTCTCAGCACACCCCAAGGCGGGGCTGGCATGGCAGGCCCAGGGATCAAACCCCCAGCCCCTGCGCTTGCTTGCAGGCACTTTAATCCACTGAGCTGTTTGGCCAGTCCTACTCTGCATATTTTATGTCTTCCTTATTCTCTTTTTCTTTGCATAGTGTAGAGCTTGCTCCTAATACCTTGCCTTTCTCTGTATCAGTTGAAATGGAAGCTGTACCTCTTGCTTCCTCTTGCATTCTTTTCCTTCGCTGAATGTTATAAAGGAAGTCTGGTTTCCATGGTAGAGACCTGGCTATTCAGGTTGGAGCTACAGCCAAGATGCTCCTTGCAGTACATCAGTCTCTCACCTGATACAGGAGACACTCCTCCCGTGAAGTGAATGAAGTTTAATCCTTAGCATCTCCTGCCTAACACACATAGGTGCTAAGAAGAGTCTAGAAGTTCTGAATCCATGGTTGCTATTCTTCTTCTTAAGGAAGGTCTTCCAAATAGCATGACTTCAGGCCTCACAAAACGTGGCTCATCTTTTCTTCTTTTTCTTTTCCCATCACTCACTGCCAATGTCTATAGCAATACAAAACAGGTAATTACTATGTGACTGGGCAACTGGCCAGGACTCCAAAGATGTATGATCTGGTCAGTAGGCCCAAACACAGGAGGAAGTACGAGGTATGATTGCACCTCCGTAAATCTGCTTCACAATTAGTAATGTGAATGACAAGGGTGGCCTTTGGGGTCTGGCTGGTCAAAAAGTTCTAGTGCACTATGGTTCAGTAAACTTCATGTGTGACACCAGAGGGATAGCCACCACCCCCTGCCTTCCCAGTGCACACTTCTGTTCTCAGGGGAGGTGTGCTGAGGAGACAGTCGAGAGGGCCTTCTCTGTGGTCCTTTCAAACACAAAGGAAGAAGACTGCATCTGGGCATCCTTGGAGACTCCAGCACTGGGATATTGTACCCAGGCCCATGTCACCCACATGAAGTTGTAGTTATTAGTTTCAGCCCCTTTCACACTGCCAAGCCCTAAGGTACATCCTAGCCAGTAGATTA
>NW_004524583.1:16430273-16434431 GCF_000260255.1 Octodon degus
AGACAGAGACAGAGACAGAGACAGAGACAGAGATAGAGAGAGAAGAGAAAAAGATTGAGGAGATAATAAAAAAGACAAAGTATAAAGGATTAAGAGCAAAGGTAGGAAAAGCTTTGTTCCTGGCCACTTCACCAGTTCTTTGATCTCAGGTAAGAAATTGTCTCTCAGGGCCTTAGTTATCCAATGTGTAGAATAACAATGAAGGGAGAACCTACTCCCTAAGCTTCTTGTGAGAGTTAAATAAGTTACATGTAGAAAGTCCTTTGAGCTCTTCTCAGGCCACAGGATGAGCTCAATTGATCTTAACCAATGATATTTTGAGTCCTGCTATAGCTTCTTTGGCTAGGAGCACCATCTTTGTTAAATGAACTTCTGTATTTGTGAAGAGCCAAGGCTCTGAGCTTGCTAACCACTGACGCTCAGTCCCCTACACTGTTCCTTCAACATTTTCCATCTGCAGAGTGAGAATACCAATAATCTCTTCCTCACCAGTGTTGTTCTAGGAAGCAACTGAGGCAGACCCATGGGTGGGATTTGATCATCTCTGAAGAACAATGGAATGGCTGGATTATTTGAAAATCATCAGTTACTAAGACACCATGGCTTTGCCATCTTGTTTGATCATATGTGAACCTCTCTTACCATCCTTCCTTCATCATGAGATAATTATTTTTGTCTTTATGACCAAGACCCTTGAAAAAAATGAATCCAGTTCCCACAGCCTCCAATATGTGGAAAAATGCTATCTGTGGTGGATTAACTAATGGGAAACTTGTAATACCCAGCTGAACTGAATCAGTAATGTTGTGGGTGTGGAAGTACCACCTGAGGATTGTTACCAAGAGCATAAAAAGAAAGCTAGAGGGAAAGATGGTATGCTGTAGATTTCCTCACATAAATTTGTCAAATCAGTTTTCCTAACATAAACTCAACTGTTCTCACTCTCCAAGGTCCTCACTGTTGCTGAAGATGGCTGAAGTTCTCTTCAGAGGAGCTCTGGTCTTACCTTGAGCATTTGCTTCCTGGCTCCAGTGCATGTCCCTCAGCTTACTGGCATAGATAATTCATCCCACTGACACAGACTTCCTAGCTTCCACCTCTAATCTTTGGACCATCTCAGTGCAGATCCTTGGTACAGACTTGCACTGTTGTGTGCTCTAGGCCTTCACCTGGACTCTTGGAAGACATTGCCATGGGATCCATGTCTTCAGCTTGATTCTTCAGGACTCTAATATGTGGAAAAATCTCTTGCACTCTTCTGTATTTGACTTTTTTGGGTAAATATTATAAAATCACCGTATATGTTGTGTGTCATTTATTAAACCAATTCCTTAGCAAGCCCTGATTACAAATAAAATTAGTGAAAAAGAAATCCTGAATTTTTCACTTAAGAACTTTGGTGGAATATGGGCAGCCTGAGGGATTCTGGCAAGCTCTGATCTTCCTTAGCCCCCAGTTGCAGGTGTGGAGCTTCTGCTGGTGCCAGTCCAAACTTTAAAGGACTTAGAAGGACTCTGGCTTGTGGGATGCAGGAGAGCTATGACATATGGACCCAGTGCATGCAGATGTGGAGCTCTCCTGGGCCCATTTAAGAAATTTGGCCATTCCACCTCAGCTGGTCTACCAGGAACCAGCTGCAGGACCTTCAACCAGTGGGGCCCAGTGGTCTGCTTGGACTGGGCTCAGCTAGAAGGAGCCATTCACAACAACCAGAACCAAGCCAGGTCCTGCCATTCAAGCTCAAGTTCAGTAGATCTAGTCCCAGTGAGCTGAGGCATACTGCTGACCCTGCTCTACAGGAGCATCCTAGTGGCACAGAGGTGTCAGCAGGTAACAGGGATGAGCGAATCTGCCTGGAAGACTCCAGGTACATGAATGGGAGGTACTTAAACAGAACACAGGGGATCTAATTTAAATACAAATTCCCAATTTAATATCTGATTTGTTAGTCATGTTTGCTCCTGTGGTCTAAAGTATAAACCCATTAGTTACAGAAGTTTTCATTTTCTATATTTCACTAGCTGTTATTAGTATTGCTAATTATGCTACTGTAAATAGGAAATCATATCTTCCTTAACCACGTTTTCCCTTGTGCAATATTATCAGGAGATGTTTGGGTAGTAACCTCACCACAACCTCACTCTGAAGGATGGAGGACAGTGCCAAGCAGAAACCAATCTTACTCTCAATCAATACAGAATGCAAAATGTTGGGACAAACACACAAAACAAGAATCTCTGACACAGGAGAGATACCTAAGAAACAGATTCTTTACAGAGAGACTCTGATGGCAGTCACAGAACTACGTAGTATGAAACTTTCACAAAAAGATATTATACAAATAAAAATAAAGAGTTCTCTCTGAAATAGAAAATGACAAAAAGAAGGAGCAAAATGCATTATCAGGCCAGAGCTCACCCAGAACAAACCCAAGAGACATCAGCATAGAAGAAATTGGAAGCCACATCCCTGAAATTTCTGAAATAATAGCAGCTTAAGTAAAGAAACAACTTCAGGGGCTGCGGAGATTGCTCAGTGAAATAAGTGCTTCCCCAGCAAGTGCAAGGACCTGAGTTCAATCCTTGGTTCCACAAAAGAAAAAGAAAAACTTCAGAAGACTATAAAGGTAATCAGATCAGAAGTAATCTCACAGGTTAAAAAAAAAAAGAAATGATAATTATAATGAAAGAATTACTATGCATTTCTAAAGAAGACACTGAAAAAAATAGAGGAGAATAGAAAATTGATGGAAACCTTGAATGAACATTATACAAAAGAAATAGAATGCATAAAGCAGATTCAAAGAGATATACAAGAAATTAAAAGTTCCATTAAAAGTCAGCAAAACTGTTTGAGTGAAAGTAAATGGACTGCCATACCGGCCTTCTCCCTGGGTTGCACTGAGGTGACTGAGACTGTGCAGTAGTGGGCATCTGTAATCCCAGAACTTGGGAGGCTGTAAAACAGGAAGGATCACTACGAGTCCCATCTGTGTAGTGAGACCCTATAGGCCCTGTACTAAATACATTTAAAAAAAAGAAAGAAAGAATAAGCTTTCAGATCTTGAAGATACCACTGCAGCTAAGTGAAAAGGTAAGGAAATAGCTCTTAAAAAAAATTAGGATCCAGGAAATAATAATTCAACAGCTGCAAGACAATGCAAAGATGAACAACATAAGACCAAGAGGCATCAGTAAGAAAGAAGGAGGCAACACAAATGACATAAAAAGAATATGGACAAAAGTAATAGCATAAAACTTCCCAAATATGGGAAAACAATCTGACATTCAGGTAACCAAAGCATATAGACCTCCAAATAATATCAACCCAATTAAAACTATATCCAGACATATAATAATCAAGATCCCAGAAATTCAGCACAAGAACAATATACTAAAAGCAGCTAGAGAAGAGAAACAGATCACATTTAAAACCATCAGAATAACAGCAGATTTCTCCTCACAAACCATCAAGGTAAGGAGAACATAGAGTGAAATACTTCAAGTCCTACAAGAAAACAAATTCCAACCCAGACTGATGTATCCTGCAAAACTTTCATTCAAGTTTAATGGAGAAAGACTGGGCATGGTGACACATGCTTATAATCCCAGTGCTTGGGAGGATGAAAACAGGAGGATCACTACAAATCCAATCTGTGTAGTGAGACCCTATAAGCCCTGTACTAAATACTTAAGAAAAGTTTCATGGAGAAGCGAAATATTTCCATGACAAAGAAAAACTAAAGAAACTCATGATTACCAAACCAACCCTACACAGAGTACTAAAAGATATTCTAAAAAGGGATCAAAATGCCCACAATTCCAAGAATGACAACAGAAAATAACCACCAAACAGCAAACTATTAAACACAGGAGAAATGTAGGAACTAACAGAGGAAGATAACATGACAAACATAAATCAATATATATCAATTATAACCACCAATGTAAATGGACTCAATTTACCAATTAAAAGAAATGATTGGCAGAGTGGTTTAGGAAACAAAATCCAGCCAGTTCTAGCCCAGGCCCTGTGAGTGTGTGGGAGAGCTTCCTGCTACCCTGCGCCGGCGGGACCTACTACTGGTCACAGCCCAGGTGTAGTGTGGGTTAGACCCTCTTCCACCCCCTACCCCCTTGGGTCACCCCCCACCACTCC
>NW_004524583.1:16439695-16440683 GCF_000260255.1 Octodon degus
AAAGTCAAAGGATGGAAAAAAAATACTACATGCTTCAGGACTTCAGAAAAAACAGGTGTAGCTATTCTGTTCACAGATAATCTGAACTTAAAACCAATAATGATCCAACAAAATAAAGAAGATCACTATATACTGTTTAGAGGAAAAATTCAACAGGAAGAGGTAACAGTCATAAATATGTATGGAATAAATATGGGAGCCCCCAACTATATAAGATAAAATTTAAAGGACATGAAAAATCTAATAACCAATATCACAATCTTAACTGGGGACATTAACACCCTCTATCTCAAAAATATAAATCAAGCAGACAAAAAATAGCAAAGAAGTAGCAGAACTGAACCAAACCTTTGAACAAATGGACTAAATGGATATGTAGAGTGTTCTGCCCAACAACATTTGAATACACATTCTTCTCTGCTGCACATGGGATGTTTTCTAAAATAGGCCATATACTAGTCCATAGATCATGCTTAAGTATATGCAAGAAAACAGAAATTATCTCATGCATATTATCTGACCACAGTACAATGAAACTGGAAATTAATAACAAAAGAAATCACAAAACCCCATAAATGTATGGAAATTAAACAGCACTCTCCTCAGAAATCAATGGGTTGCAGATGGAATTAGACAAAAATTTAAACAATATCTACAATCTATAATCCAATGAAAATTCAAACACAACTTACCAGAACTTGTGGAACGTAATGAAAGCAGTTCTCAGAAGGAGATTTATAGTGGTGAACTCACACATTAGAAAAACAGAGTGAGAACAAATAATTACACTAATGCTGCACCTCAAGGCTCTACAAAAAGAAGAGAAAATCAAGCCCAAAGCCCAAAGATGGGATGAAATTTTAAAGATTGGAGCAGAAATTAATGCAATTGAGGCAAAACAAACAATACAAAGAAGTAATGAATCCAAAAGGTGTTTTTTTGAAAGTTTAAATAAAATTGATAATCCCCTAGCCAACCTCCTCAAAAA
>NW_004524583.1:16441623-16444728 GCF_000260255.1 Octodon degus
AATAGGTAAAGAAGAAGTTAAACTATCATTATTTTCAAATGACATGATACTCTACCTGGAAGATCCAAAAATCTCCACCAAGTTCCTAGACATAGTAAACAAGGGTGGGCCAGATAGCTCAGCTGCTTAAAGCACCTGCTTAGGTAGAACACAGTTGCTGGGGTTTGATCTCCTGCGTGCTGTGCTGGCCCTGCCCCTGGGGCATGCTGAAACAGCATTGAGACTGGGCCTTGGTGGCGCATGCCTGAAATCCCAGCTTTTGGGAGGCTGAAAAATAGGAGAATCACTGAGTCTGATCTGGGTAGTGAGACCCTGTAGATCCTGTACTAAATATATTTTTAAAAATACAAAAAAATTGATAAACAAAGTCAGTAGCATAGTAGCAGGATACAAAGTGAACACCTGAAAATCAATAACAAACTCACTGAGAGAGAAATTAGAAAAACAATACCCTTCACAACAGCATCCAAAAAATGAAATACTATGGAATCAATCTCACAAATGAATTAAATGATCTATACATTGAAAATTACAGCCCCCTTAAAAAAAAGATTGAAGAGGATTTCAGAAAATGGAAAGATATTCCTTGCTCCTGGATAGGAAGAACCATTGTGAAAATGGCCATACTTCTAAAACTGTTATACAGATTTAATGCAATCCTTATCAAAATAGCATCAGTGTACCTCACAGATCTATAGAAAACATTCTTAAAACTTATTTGGAACCAGAAACAACCTAGAATAGCAAAGACAATCCTGGCCAACAAAGGCAAAGCAGGAGGCATTAGAATTCCTGACTTGAAATTATACTACAAAGCTACTGTGATAAAATCAGCATGGTACTGGCAAAATAAAACAGGCACAAGGATCAATGAAATAGATTAGAAGATGCAAATACAGCTACAAACACACTTAGCCATCTTGTCTTTGACACAGGGGCCACACATGTTCACTGGAAGAAAGATAGCCACTTTAACAAATGGTCCTGGAAAAACTGGCTTTCCACGTGCTAAAAACTAAAATAGATGTGGGTCTATCACCAACACTAAACTAAATTCAAAGTAGATTAAAGATCTAAACATTAAAACAGAAACACTAAATCTCCTCGAAGATATAGTAGGTGGAAATCTTGAAGACATAGGAGTAGGCAGACAGTTCATGAACAAAAATCAAACTGCGCAGAAAATACTACAAAGAATCAACAACTGGGATTGAATCTTATTGAGAACTTTCTTCAGGTCAAAAGAAATCACCAACAGAGTAAAAAAAAGACAACACACAAATTGGGGAAAAAAAATCATAACCAACAATTACTCAGAGAAAGGACTTCTGTCTAAATTATATAATGAACTAAAAAGAATTAGGCTCCCAAAGTTTAAAGATCCAATCCAAAACAAGTCATCTGACATGACTACACACTTCTCAGAGGAAGAAATACAAATGGCAAATAAATACATGAAAAATGCTCCACATCGCTAGCCATTTGAGAAATGCAAATTAAAGCAACACTGAGATATCATCTCCCCCCAGAAGGAATGGCTATCATAAAGAAAACAACTAATAACAAATGCTGGAAAGGCTGTGGCGAAAAAGGAAGTGCTATCTACCACTGGTGGGAATGTAGACTTGTATCACCACTCTGGAAATCAGTGTAGAGACTCCTCAAACAACTAGGACTAGAAATCCCATTCAATCCAGCCCTTCAATCCAATTATTTCCCTTCTGAGTATTTTCCCAAAAGAACTGAAAACATAACGACATAGTGACATATGTGTACCCATGTTTATAGCAGCATAATTTTTCACACTCAAATCTTGAAAACAACCAAAATGTCTATCACTTGAGGAATGGATGAAAAAATGTGGTATTTTTATACAATGGAACAGTATTCAGCTATAAAAAAATACAAACTCAAACCTTTATAGATAAGTGGATGTAACTAGAGGCTATACTCAGAAGTAAAATAAAACAGACCCGTACGTGTCAATATCATATTGTCTCCCTAGTGTAAGAACCTAAAAGAATAAATAAGACCTGAAAGGTATAATGGATATAGTAAAACAGAAAGAAACTGAACTTAAGGATTAAACAACAAAGATGAGAGAAAGGAGAAAAGATAGGGAAAAGGGAAGGAGGGAAAATCATGCAAATATGTATACAGGATGGCTAAGATGATTGTACTAAAAATTTTCATCAGTTTTTTTGAGAATAGCAGTTAGTGTTTAGATTTTTCACCTTAACTAACTCTGTATGCTGATATCTGCAATCTGAGAAACTACACTGAGGACAGCAATGTGTAATATAAAACCCACAGTTGAATATTTCTCATCTTGGTCTTCTAAATGTGTACCATTTCTAATGTTTTACCAATTATTATACTCTCTTTAAAATAAATTAGAACAAAAAAGACAAGGAGAAACTTAAAATTTCTTGAAAGCAAGTGTCAACATTCAATTATTTCTCCAATCTTCCATAACTGTATCTATTAATCTGAGCAACAGATTTGATGATAAAAATAGATAATATAACAACCATTGTTAATTATCTATTCCTGTTTTGAATATCTGTAATACATGCATTGTTTTATGTTACCCTGTTTCTGTTCTTTTTTCTGTTTGTTTTTTCTTCTGTTTTTACTCTTCAAAGTAAAATTACATTTTAAAAAATTGGTATCAGGAGTGGGGTCATTTGTGATATTGCTTAGCCACAAGTTTAGTACCCTTGGGGATTGATTTGGAAAGGTTTTGAGATGCTGGATGAAGAGAAACCCGCCCCCCCCCAGACACGGTAAACTATACAGGAGACTGGTCAGAACCTGGAAAATCAATGTACTTATGGAAAAGCTGCCAGTCAAGTTGCGGCACTTAAGGATTGTGAAACCTGTGTTATAATGTTCAAGTTATGAAATAATAAGAACAAGCATCACCCAAAGGAAACTTACCTTCCATTTTGGTGAGGGGACTGCCTTGCAGAATTGAGTACTGCATAGGCTGCTGGATCCCAGGTGGTATATGTTGTGCTTTGGCTGGAAGTCAGTCTGAATTTTGCTTGTGTTTAGAGATATTGCCTGTGTGGCATAAAAAACATCAATGCAGTCTTCCATTGG
>NW_004524583.1:16444828-16460433 GCF_000260255.1 Octodon degus
CAAAGAATCAACAACTGGGATTGAATCTTATTGAGAACTTTCTTCAGGTCAAAAGAAATCACCAACAGAGTAAAAAAAAGACAACACACAAATTGGGGAAAAAAAATCATAACCAACAATTACTCAGAGAAAGGACTTCTGTCTAAATTATATAATGAACTAAAAAGAATTAGGCTCCCAAAGTTTAAAGATCCAATCCAAAACAAGTCATCTGACATGACTACACACTTCTCAGAGGAAGAAATACAAATGGCAAATAAATACATGAAAAATGCTCCACATCGCTAGCCATTTGAGAAATGCAAATTAAAGCAACACTGAGATATCATCTCCCCCCAGAAGGAATGGCTATCATAAAGAAAACAACTAATAACAAATGCTGGAAAGGCTGTGGCGAAAAAGGAAGTGCTATCTACCACTGGTGGGAATGTAGACTTGTATCACCACTCTGGAAATCAGTGTAGAGACTCCTCAAACAACTAGGACTAGAAATCCCATTCAATCCAGCCCTTCAATCCAATTATTTCCCTTCTGAGTATTTTCCCAAAAGAACTGAAAACATAACGACATAGTGACATATGTGTACCCATGTTTATAGCAGCATAATTTTTCACACTCAAATCTTGAAAACAACCAAAATGTCTATCACTTGAGGAATGGATGAAAAAATGTGGTATTTTTATACAATGGAACAGTATTCAGCTATAAAAAAATACAAACTCAAACCTTTATAGATAAGTGGATGTAACTAGAGGCTATACTCAGAAGTAAAATAAAACAGACCCGTACGTGTCAATATCATATTGTCTCCCTAGTGTAAGAACCTAAAAGAATAAATAAGACCTGAAAGGTATAATGGATATAGTAAAACAGAAAGAAACTGAACTTAAGGATTAAACAACAAAGATGAGAGAAAGGAGAAAAGATAGGGAAAAGGGAAGGAGGGAAAATCATGCAAATATGTATACAGGATGGCTAAGATGATTGTACTAAAAATTTTCATCAGTTTTTTTGAGAATAGCAGTTAGTGTTTAGATTTTTCACCTTAACTAACTCTGTATGCTGATATCTGCAATCTGAGAAACTACACTGAGGACAGCAATGTGTAATATAAAACCCACAGTTGAATATTTCTCATCTTGGTCTTCTAAATGTGTACCATTTCTAATGTTTTACCAATTATTATACTCTCTTTAAAATAAATTAGAACAAAAAAGACAAGGAGAAACTTAAAATTTCTTGAAAGCAAGTGTCAACATTCAATTATTTCTCCAATCTTCCATAACTGTATCTATTAATCTGAGCAACAGATTTGATGATAAAAATAGATAATATAACAACCATTGTTAATTATCTATTCCTGTTTTGAATATCTGTAATACATGCATTGTTTTATGTTACCCTGTTTCTGTTCTTTTTTCTGTTTGTTTTTTCTTCTGTTTTTACTCTTCAAAGTAAAATTACATTTTAAAAAATTGGTATCAGGAGTGGGGTCATTTGTGATATTGCTTAGCCACAAGTTTAGTACCCTTGGGGATTGATTTGGAAAGGTTTTGAGATGCTGGATGAAGAGAAACCCGCCCCCCCCCAGACACGGTAAACTATACAGGAGACTGGTCAGAACCTGGAAAATCAATGTACTTATGGAAAAGCTGCCAGTCAAGTTGCGGCACTTAAGGATTGTGAAACCTGTGTTATAATGTTCAAGTTATGAAATAATAAGAACAAGCATCACCCAAAGGAAACTTACCTTCCATTTTGGTGAGGGGACTGCCTTGCAGAATTGAGTACTGCATAGGCTGCTGGATCCCAGGTGGTATATGTTGTGCTTTGGCTGGAAGTCAGTCTGAATTTTGCTTGTGTTTAGAGATATTGCCTGTGTGGCATAAAAAACATCAATGCAGTCTTCCATTGGCATGTTGGTATCATTACAGTTGAGAGTCTTTGGCTGGATCTAGCAGCTAGAGCTCTAGCTTCATGGAACAATGGACAAAGCTGGGCAGCAAGCAGGGCAGGAAAATGTGTCAACGTTGGCCTGGACAGTAGGCTCATCCTTGTATACTCTGCTGCCTTCTATCTAACCAGCAGATCTGTTTGATGAACTGTGATCAGAGCCATAATGCAACAGGATTTTTTTAAAAAATTAATTTTATTGATAGACTTTAGGTAGACATAATGATCACATTCATCAGAGGATATTTGTACCTACACATACATGATATATCTTTATTTTTCATTTTTACCCCTCTCCCTCTTATCAACTCCTCTTCCCATTCTTACTTACAAAAGCTTTGTTTCCATTCTTTCTTTCTATTCTTTTTTTTCTTTTCCCTTCTCTGCTCCATATTTTCTCTTCCAATTTGAACATCTTCTCCCATTTCACAATATTTGTTAGACTTTTTGGTCCTTATTTACACTTTTGATTTCTCACACCAGAGAAACCATACAGTATTTGATCACGTATGTCTGAATTATTTCACTTAAGAGTATGGTTTCAAGGTGCATCCATTTACCTAGAAATCTCTCAAGCTTTGTCCTTCTTTATAGCAGAATTGTACTCCATTGTGCAAAAAAAAGCCCCACAGCTTCTTTATTCTTTCACTAGTTGATGGGCATTTGGCTATTTCCAATATTTAGCTATTGAGAACTGCTGCGTTACAGAGAAGGGTGTGTATATATTGCTGTGGTCTGATGTTTTATTATTTCAGGAAAATATCAAGAAGGGGAAGAGCAGGGTCAGATGTAACCTCAAGTTTTAGTGTCTGAGGATTATACACACTGCTTTTCATAGCAACCATGCCAGTCTAACTCACACCAACAGTGTAGAAGGATTTCTTGCTCCACACAGTCCCACCAGCATTTTTTATTGGTTGGCTTGTTGATAATAAACATTCTTTCTGAAATGAGCTTGAATCTCAGTATTGTTTTAATTTACATCTTTCAAATGACTGGCACTGTTGAGCACTTTTTCATATGTTTATTTGCTATTTCTATTTCATCTGAGAAGTGTCTGTTCATATCAGATGCCCGTTTTGGGATTGGGTCTTTAAATGTGGGGTTCTGGATTTTTGTGTTGCCTTTATGCAATCTAGATATTAGTCCTTTGTCTGAGAAACAACCTGCAAAGCAATTTTCCCCATCTGTTGGTTGACTCTTCACTCTGTTGGTGATTCCTTCAGCTGTTCAAAGGCTTTTTAATAAGATGAGATCCTTTTTGGGTTTTTGTGATTTTTTTTTCTGTGCAATTGAGGTCTTTTTTAATGAAGTCTTTGCCTACACCAATGTCTTCAAGAGTTCTCTTGATTCTATATTCTAGAAGATTTAGTGTTTTTGTTCTAAGATTTAGATTTTTTATATATATTTCAATTTTAGATTTATTCATGGTGAGAGATAGGAGTTTTGAGGAAAGCTAATTTTCCTGCACCATTATTAAAGAGGATATCTTTCTCCAGGGAAGTTGTTTGGTCTCTTTGCCAAAGGTAAGTGTCTGAGAATTTTCAGAGTCATTTCTGCATCTTCTAGTCTGTTCCACGGATCTTTAGGTCTGCTTTTTGCCAGTACCTTGCTGTTTCTTTCACTGTAGCTTTGTAGTATAATTTCAAGTCAGGCATTGTGATGTTCCCTGCCTTGCCTTTGTTGGCCAAAACTGTTTTTTTCTACTCTAGGTCTCTTCTGGTTTCAAATGAACTTTAGTATTGTTTTCTTGTTTTCTGTAATTCTGTGAGGTATACTATTAGTATTTTGATTGGGGTTGCATTAAATCTGTATAACAATTTGGGAAGTGTGACCATTTTCACTATCCTGGTTCCTCCAAGGAAAAGAGATATCTTTTAATTTTGTGATATCCTCTTTGACTTTCTTTTTCAGAGTACTGTAGTTTTCAAGGTAAAGGTGTTTTACTTTCTTCATTAGGTTTAAACCTAAGTATTTCATGTCTTTGGATGCTATTGAGAAAGGCATACTTTCCCTAATTTCTCTCTCAGTGAACATGTTATTTGTATATGGGAATACTATTGATTTTTAAGTGTCAACTTTGTGCCTGACTACACTACTAAATTTGGTTATTGGGTCTTCTTTCTAGAATATCATGTCGTCCACACAAAGTGACACTTTAACTTCTTCCTTTCCTACCTTTATTTCTTGCTCTTGTCTAATTGTTCTGGATAATAGTTCCAACACTATATTGAATAAGAGTGGTGATAGTAGACATTCTTGTGTTATTCCTGTTTTAGAGTGAAAAGTTGCGGGTTTTGACAATTTCATATGATTTTGGCTGTTGGTTTGTCATAGATGGCTTTTATCTGATTGATATAAAGACCATCTATTCCAATTTTCTATACAGTTTTTTTTTTATTAGTAGTAGGTTTTACATTTTGTCAAATGTTTTTTCTTCAACTATTGAGATGACTATATGGTTTATGTCCTTGGCTCTATTAATATGGTATTTTTCATTGATTGACTTGCATATGTTGACTCATCCTGTATCCCTGGATGAATCCTGTTGCTTCATGATAAATAATCTGCTTGATGACAGACTGCATTCTGTTTTTCAGCATCTTATTGGGCATGTTTGTGTCTATGTTCATTAAGGAGATTGGCATATAGCTCTTTCTTGGTTGGATCTTGTTTTGTGTATCAGTAATGCTTGATGCAAGGAATGAGTTTGAGAGTATTGCTTTTCTTTCAGTTTCATTTAAAAATCTGAATAATGGTGATTCTAGGTCTTCTATAAATTTTTTGTAGCATTGCACAGTGAATCCATCAGGATCTGTGCTTTTCTTTGTCAGTCAGTTTTTAATTACATCTTCAGTTTCATTGACTAAAACTAGGTTATTTAGGGTATATCTTTTTGGTTCAGCTTTGGTAGTTCATATGTATCTAGGAATTTGTCCATTTCTTCTGTGTTTTTCATCTTATCAGAATATAGGTTCTCAAAGTAGGTATTAATGATCTTCAGGATTTCTGAAGGATCCATTGTGTTTTATACTTTCATTCCTAATTTCATAGATTTGAGTCTTTCTTTTTTGTTAAGGTTGACTAAGTGTTTCTCAATTTTATTTAATCTTTCAAAGAATTAACTCTTCAATTCATTGATTCTTTATATTGTTCCCTTAGTCTCGATTGCATTAATTTCTGCTCTAATCTTTACAATTTCCTCCCTTGTATAAACTTTGGGCTTGACTTGCTCTTCTTTTTCTAGAAAACTGAGGTTTACCTTTTGGTTATTTACAGGAGTTCTCTCTGTTTCTGTGATGTGGAAATTCACAGCTATAAATTTCCCTTGTAAGACTGATTCCATTGCATCTCATAAGTTCCAGTATATTGTATTGGCATTATTCTTTAAGTGTAGTAACTGTCTCATTTCTTCTTTAATTTATTACCTGACTCATTGGTTGTTCAAATACATAATGTATATGTATTTAATTTTAATGTATTTATGAAGTTTTTGTGGTTTCCTTTGCCATTGATTTCCAATTTCATTGTGCTATGGTCTGATAATATGCAAGAGATAATGTTAATTCCTTTGCATTTACTTAAGTATGTTCTATGAGCTAATATGTTATGTTTTCAAGAATGTCCTGAGTGCAACTGAGAAGAACATGTATTTTGTTGTGGGGGGTGGAACACTCTATAAACATCTATTAAGTCCATTTGCACAAAAATTTGGTTGAGTTTTTTATTTCTTTGTTGATTATTTTTGGCCTATTTCATCTGTCTTTGTGATAGTGGGGTAATGAGATCACCCTATAATTATATTAGTGTTTATTTGATTTTTCATGTCCAATGATATTTGTTTTATAGAGTTAGGTGAGCTGCTATATATATAATTTCTTCTTGGATTATTCCCTTAATAAGAATTTAATGACCTCTTTGTCTATCTTGATCATCCTGGGCTTCAAATACTTTTTGCTGTCTCCTGCCTTCATTCACCACTCCCTTCTTTTTGAACAATCATCTACCCAAGAGACAGAACAGCAGCAACTGGCATGTTATGACAAGCAGTCCGTATTCAGAAGACCAGAATGACAGCAAAAGGAATGTTGCAGGACTGTCCTGCTACAATGCTGTATATGGTTAGATTTCTGGACTTATGTGTAAACATAAGAATTATATAATTCTTTATGCCTATTTTTAAATATATTTTAATTTTTTAAATGTTTTTTCATCATATTCTGAATGCTACTTAAAGTTTAGCATATCAATGCATGATGAAAAATATCTGTTCCATGTTATGAGTAAGATGTTTAATATTCAGACAGATAGTGAGGTTAAGCTTAACAGCCCAGGTTGCATGGTAATAACAATAAGCTTCTTTTCTGGATGGTTAACAACCTAAGTTTGCAGACCTAAAATTAGAGGAAAAGGAAGGCTGCAAGGAAAGCCAACATTTTGGCTCTAGCCTTCCAAGATCAATTAAGACTCAGGACATGAGAACTTGTACTGTAATGACATGTAACTCAGTTGTGTCTCAAATTTTCTGATCAAGGAGATTATGGGGCCAAAGAAGAAAATGAATGATGATGTAGAGTGTGCCTAAGGAGAGTCACATGGAGAGAAAACATTCTCTCAGGCTTTCACAGAGAGCACATTGGCCAAGCAATGGCTGTGACTCATCCATATGTCTGACATTGACAAAGGATCTACAATCTGAGGTACAGGATCTCTGGATAAATCCTGAGGGGATTTCACTGACCTTATCAGATCCAAAAGCTACAACTCTTGTTGCATAGGTCGTGCTTTATCTTGGTCTTAACCATCCAACAGAAAAGTATAAAAACGAAGTATAGGAAGTAAAGCCATGTTGTTATGTTGCTATGGAAGTAAAGCCATGGTGTTATGTTGTTATGTAGGGGACTCACGTCAACAACTTCTGACATTGCCAGTCAAGTGGAAGAACCAATACTATTATGGACTACTGGACTCTTTTGGAATATTTTGCTGAATTCACACATCTATAATATTCAACTGATAATGACTTTTTTTTTCTCCTTGAATGCCTTCAGGGCACTTTTGCATGGCTGGAGTGTTGTGGGGATTGAACTACAGCAAACTGAGGATGCCAGTATTGTGGAAGCAGCCACTTAAAGAACAGAGCTAGTGCTAGGCCCCCAATATTCAAGTGATAAAACTAAACAAAAAAGGGGATACAGATGAATGTCCATTTTGTATCTGTGTATTCAAAGTGGTTAGGAGAGATATATAGTTACATTCTCTTAATGAATAGAGGCATTTGTTGTAATAGTGTTTGTAAATAGGATATAATATCTGCATCTTGTACAGCAAAGAACCACTAGGAAGAGTGTATGCAATGTGTTAATTATTGAAACTGTCCTACTAATTTGATTTGAAACTGTCTCACTGCTATTTGTTTCTCAATAAAATTATGGAGAACAAAAAGAAATACATTTTGTGTGTTTTTTTTTCAGGTTTCTGTCTTATGAAGTATTGTTTTCCATCTTTTGACTTTCAGTCTATGAATTCCTTTTTTAGTTAAATGTATTTTTTTGTATGCAGCAATTTGTTGGCTCTTGTTCTTGATTCATTCTCAAGCCTGTTATTTTTGATTGGTGAATTGAATCCATTGACATTGATAGTTATAACTAATAGGAATTGACTTATCTTCATCATGTTATTTTTCTTTTGTTAGTTCTCTTTCTTTCCCCTCTGTTTAATTCCCTTGCCCAGTGGATTAATTTGGGGGGGGTGTGCTTCATGGAGTTATAGTGCATGTTATCTCTCCCCAGAATGTCCTTCAGAACATTTTGGAGTGCTGATTTTGTGGTCATGAATTTCTTCAGTTGTTCTTTGTCATGACAGTATCTTTTTTCTCCATCAATTGTGAAAGATAAATTTGTGGAGTACATCAATCTGAGTTGGAGGCTCTTTTCTTTTAGGGCTTGAAATGCTTCAGTACAAGTTCTCCTTGACTTAAAGTTGAGAATTCTGCTGTAATTCTGATGGGCTTTCCTTGGTAGCTGATTTGTTTCATTTTTATGACAGCTTTTTATATTTTATATTCTATTCTTATGTTGAATTTCTAGAATCTTATTATAAGTTCTTGGATTGATATTTTTATCATCACAATTAGAGTTCTATATAACTCTCTCATCTATATGTAAAATCATTTCCCCATGCTTGGGAAATTTTCTGACATTATTTCTGTAAACAGGTTTTTTTTATGTCATTTTCACTAAGTCCTGCTTTTTTAATTACTCAAATCAATCTTTTTTTTTTTTTTTCGGAACTGGGGATTGAACTCAGATCCTTGCGTTTGCCAATCAAGTGCTTATCCTACTGAGCCATCTCCCCAGCCCCTCAAATCAATCTTGTGTCATTCTTATATGCATCATCTAGCAGCTGTTGAATTTATTTCTTGTGCTCCCTTGCTATTTTTAAGAAATCTTTCTTTTCATGATCACTATCCATAAATCTATCTTCTAGATCAAACATTCTGTTCTCACATTGCTTCATTTTGTTGCATATATTTTTGATAAAATTTTTAATCTTCTAGATATATGATTGAATCTGTTTTATGGATTCCATTTTATTTTTCTCTATGTTGGGCATTCATGAATTGCATCATTTTCCTAAGCTCCTCTATATTTTTAACAGTACCTTCTCTAGATTTACTAATTATGCTCTTCATCATGGCATGCATCTCTGAAGTTTTCTGAGAAATAAATTCTGATTTGATTTTTTTCTATAACCTCATTCATTTACTCTGATACTTCTGCTGTTACCACTTCAGAGAGTCTAGGTGGGTGGCTTTCAAACTGTTCTACCTCAATTCTTACTGGGTTTGCCTTTGGTGATCTGGAAGTCTGGAGTTGCATCTAATTCCTGCATTAATGCTTATAAGTTGTTTACTGCAGGTATCTTTATTGCTCACATCAAGAACTCAGGAAATTACTATTTCTCAGATGTCTCCCAGGTGTAGCTGCCTTTTGGGTGTTGAATCTACTGTAAGATCTGAGTTCTTGGGTTGGCAAGATAGCTCAGCAGACTAAAGTGCCCACTTAGACAAACTTAAGCAAGCACAGGGATCCCCAGCACTACATGCCACGCCAGCCCTACCGCAGGGCTGGCTGAGCCTGCCAGAGTCCAGGTGTGGTGAGGCACACCTATAATCCCAGTGCTGGAGAGGCTGAAAGCAGGAAGATCACCACGAGATCAAGCCTCATAGTCAGAAGCTGTAACAACCAAATATATTTTTAAAAATTCTGAGTTATTATGGGATGAGAAATTGCTGCCCATTTTGTCTAGACCCTGATTCTTTGGCACTGCCTGATAGTATTGTGTATGACCCTCAGTCAATCTCAGTCTTGGCATACAAGGGAGAACAACCAATTAGAATAATTGGGTCACCTTGGCTAAAGTAATACAATCAGTAATAACAATGACCTCAATCTCACCTTAGAAAATGGCAAACTAAATAACTTAATTTGCCACTTTTAACCAGGATTTGAACAGGTTTCATAGCTAGATAACCAAGTCTAAAACAAACTAGAAATTTGTGTACAGTAAATATCCCCTCAATATGGTGATTTCACCATCAAGGTATAAAATTTAAAATGTGTTATGGAAAAAATAGAGAAATAGAAGAAGAGAAAGGGATTAGAAGCAAGACTGGAAAGAAAATCATGAAATCTTTGGAACTGGTGAAAAAGATGGATGTGAAAGAAGCAGAAACAAGCTGAGGAGATAGCTCAGTGGCATAAGTGCTTGCCTAGCAAGCACAAGGTCCTAAGTTTGATCCCTGGCCCAGAAAGAGAGAGAGAGAGGAGAGAGAGAGAGAGAGAGAGAGAGAGAGAGAGAGAGAGAGAGAGAGAACAAAAAAATGAACAAACAAAAATCCTACAAACAATGTTCTCACTCATATAAAAACAAAAATAATCAAGAAAAAGAGAAAAAAATAAATAAAATAAAAAAACAAAGCATGGGAGAAAAAATAGCAGAAAATAACTTCCAGTCCAGAACATGTCTCTGCTGTCACTGGTTAACAGAGCAAGCAGATTGAGCCCAGATCCATGTTGACTGATTCCAGCAATCTGAGGGTACAATTTTGGTGGTTAATAATTATTCTGATTATCCAACAAACCTGATGGATAGTCCTTAGTTTCAGTGAAGTTCAGGCTGCTTCTTGATTTTGGCTATGAGGGTGGAACCTGAGTTTTTCATCCTGCAACACTCCAAATGACTCTAGCCAGCTGGAACTCAGCTCACTGACCTTTAGCTGGCTTGAATTCAGTTGTACCTCAACCACATATTTGGAGCCACTAGATAAAGCCAACCCACAGCTGCTCTGAGTTCTGACTTCCATTGGCCTTTTTCCAAAATGGCTACTGGCCAGTCGTCTTCTTGTGAAGGGGAGGACATCTGAACCCAAATACCTGGCCAGCGAATCTCCAGTGTTCTCTGCTCTCTTCCAGTAGAGCAGGTCTCCATAGAGGTCTGTGGAGTCCCCAGTCCTCCCCATGCTTCTCCAGGTTCAACCTGCCCCTACCACGTGGCAAGCTTGGGCCAGGGAGAAAGGGCCACTTGCCGCCTCCTTCCTTCATGTTCTGGTCCCTGTCTTTACTTGCCCCATAGACTGTAATTCTCACTTCAGATCCTTGCTGGGCCTCAAGGATCCACTTCCCCCCTCCTCTCTTCCCCATACTGATGTATTCCAGAGTCTGAATTCCAAATATAGGAGAGGCTATTTCTCTTCTGTTCACCACTCTGCCATCTTCCCGGAAGTCTCACAGCAGGCTTTTTGATGGGAAGATTATTAGCCCTTCATTTTAATTATACCTCCTAGTGTTTTTCTCATTCCTTTTCTTTCACTTTACCTGACACTGTTATTAGTGGCTCCCAAATACCAAATGGTAACAAAGTAAATTGAAGTACTGTAAAAGGGAATGAATTATCAGCTGGTTAGAAAACAAAGGACATTAGTCTTTTGCTTCTTGTGTCAACTAAGCAAGTTGGCTTCTTGAAGCATGGGAAGCAGCCTCCTACCTGAAATTCACTTCTGTTTGGATAGAGTCTAATTTCTAACCTCAAGGACAGACAGTTCATTCTGGAAATGCAAAGAATAACTTGTCAGTAGCTCTTTATTGCCATCTCTGCAATGAGTTGAGAGAAGGGAGGAAAGTTGTACACCCACTCCAGCAGCTCTGAGAATGTGGGCACCAAACAGTAGGAAGAGTGAAGAGAAACAAGGGAGAGGACTATCTTCTCATGTGGAAAATACTCCCAACATTTCTCATGACGAGTTGTGATTAAGACCTGCTTTCTGAAAAGGAGAAAGGACCTCTCAAGAAAAGAAGTTTCTACAGGTGGTGAACTCTCCTGACATTTCTCTGAAAACATTCTCTGTTATTTCTTGATTTTCAAAGAGCTGTTTTCATAGGGCACATAATTCTTCAGTGACAGTTATTTTTCTCTTGGCAATTTGAAAAAAAAATCCCTGTACCTGTGGGGCTTCCATTGATGTTATGAAGAAGGCTAATGTCAATCAGTTACTGTTGCTATGATCCAAAATTTCACTGGTTTTAAGAGCTTTTTCTTGCCTTTGGTATTAAAGCGTTTCACTAAACTGTGGCAAAGTGTGGATTTTTTTACTACTTTGCTTGGGACTTATTGCAATTGCAAATCTGGAAAATTTTCAGCCATTATTATTCTAATGAGATTATTGCTCCTTCCCAATAACTGTCTTATCTCCCTCTGGAAATTTACTTAGATCTATGTTTGATTTCTCTGCCCTTCATGCCCTCCTGTTTCTCATGCCTTTGTCTGTGGGAATCCCACAAGACAGGGGTGAAAGAGAAGTTCTATTGCTTTTGCTATGTGCTGGGGCACTTTCAACACTGGGCTGGTTTGATAAATTTGTCATTAAGGATTATTGGGGGGTTGGTCCATACATGAGGTATGAATTCAAGCTCCAGACTTAACTATGGCTACAAATACTTGGGAAAGATTCTTTACTTCCTCAGAACCAAAGCAAGATGTGTTTCCTGTGTGTGCCCTTTCTGAGACAGAATATTAATTGAGCTTCTCCCTTCACCACAGGTGCAGCAGGAGGTGGACCCCTGCTATTCTTACCCCTACTTTGGGAAAATCCAGGACTGGGGCACCTGGCTCCAACGTGGCCCGGAGAGCCCGAGGCTCTAGAACAGATGGACAGAGCTCAGAAACCCACTGAGGGCTGAGGGCGGCTTCCATGTCCACTCTGTTTCCACATTCTGAGCCTTTGTCTCGAAATGTCTAAATTTTTAAACAATTTTATTGGTCATTTTCAGCTGTTGTCTCATTGTTTTATTTTATTTATTTATTTATTTATTTATTTATTTATTTATTTTTGGAATAGAGAGGTTTTCAGGATTTCTAGTGTACTGTGTTGCCAAGAATGTAAGTTTGCCTCTCTGTATTCTTCTGTTTGAGAGAATTTACCACCTTCTCACTCTCCTTTTGTTCTCCTATTCAGGCAGTGCCTCCCATGTCAGGGACCCTCTGTCAGCACGGGAGGGCTGGGAGACCATCTTCTATCTTGTGGGAAGAAAACACTGTGCTAGAGCCTCTGTTTGTGTGTGTTACCTCACACATTGCGTACCTCCTATTTTTCATATATACTTAATCAGATGAATATTATTTCAGTATGGTAAGACTGCAATGTATTAGTAAATGAATACACAGCTTTAACTGGTAGGGTGTGTCACCATGAGTTTGGAGACTTCTTTCCTTTAAAAACCATTAGAAGTTTGTTCTACATGTTCTCTTGACTCTTAGAGGTGGAAAGAAACTATCCAGAACTGGGTGCAAACTAAACTGTTCATTCAAAAAATTCAAAGAAAAAGGGCTGATAACATTATGGGAACGGATCTGTGACCCAAGTGCAGGTGGGCAGCGGGTGAGGTGCTTGCTCGGCCAGAGACTAGGAGAGCCTGGCTGACCCCCCTGCTTCTCCGCCTTACCTCACACTCTCTCATTTCATCGTCTCTCTCTCTGCTCTTTACAGTTTTTGATTCACCTTATTGAAAGTGAAATCGTTTAGTTTCTCAGCTTAAAGAAAAGAAACAGAACTGGAGTTTAAAATATATCGTAACCTGGAATGCAATGCACAGTGCGTGCTCCCAAGTTGCCAGTTAGAGATCCCTGGGTCTCCCCGCAGGTGTCCCACTCGGGGTCTCCTACTCTGTTGGCTGTGAGACCCTCACTGCACCATCAGCTCTGGCTGATGCCATCTTCCTCCGCCTGTCTCTCTGGGTTACATTTCATGGTTCTGAGACTACTTCATCCCTGTGGTGAACTCAAGGATCAGGTTCAGACACCACCCGCCAGGATGACCAGCTCAAGTTTACGAGCAGAAGTGAGAGTCAGGGTTTTCTTCTCCATTTTGAATTCCAGCCTTTTTGCCATTCCTGGAGTCTTTGTTCCTACACAGCAATGTCTGTCTCCAAACAGGGATGCTGGAAAATGCTCAGCCTGGGACCACTTAATGCTTGCAATCTTAGATGATAGTAAAGAGGAGGCACAGGTGACAAACATTGTGTGTGCGTGTCTGTGTGTGTGCGCATGCGCCCTCGCATGGGCGCGCGCATTCACATGTACATGCGCATAAATTTGGGTGGGTCTGTTATAGAAGCAGCAGTTTCCACGTAGTCATAAGTAAGTGTTTAGATGTAGAAAGGTGACCCCGTGATTATCAGTATTGAGCAAACACAGCGCCAGTGAGTGAGACACTTCCTGCTACAGTTCTGTGTGCACCGTTAGGTCCACCCTACAGGCATAGCAATTGTGCCAAGTCACAGCTAAGTCTCTCCCAAAGACACTGACAGCTGATAGCAGAGTCATTTGTTCTCAGAATCCCCAAGAACGCGGGCTCCGTTGGTGTGGACAGAGCCTCAGACTGCACTGCATCAGTGGGCATTTTCACCTCCTGCTCGGGAATCCGGATAGGCTGCACTTTCTGAGCTCAGTTCTCCTTGCTTATATTTTCTCCTTAAAGGAGATATTCTGTAAAAGCCTGTTTCACAGAATCACTTTTAGTGGGCCCTTTAAAATGGGAAGCAAGCTAAAGGTAGCTGGGTTTGTTTCAACAATAACCTCAGTTACTGAAGTGAACATTAGTGTAACATGTCCCCATATGGCAGTCATTAGATAGGAGAAAACGAGCTCATTGTTCTGAGATAGCTAGTAAAAGAAATCGAAGACATTTTTTATAGTCCCTAAAGATCATGCCAATATGGCCATCCAAATAGCTCAGTGGATTAAAGCACCTGCAAGCAAGTGCAGGGGCCGGGGTTTTGATCTCAGGGCCTGCTGTGCTGGCCCTGCCCCCGGGGCGCACTGAGATGCCAATTGAGACTGAGTGTGGGGGCATGCACCTGTAATCCCAGCTCTTGGGAAGCTGTAAAAAGGCAGCTCACTACAAATCTGATGTAGTAGTGAGACCCTGAACACTCTGTAAAGCCTTCCCTTAAAAAGTCCTAAGAAAAGAAAGAGATCATGCCAATAAAATAAGGAAAATCCATTTGTAGATGATAGGCAAGAGGAGAAAATCTTGCTGAAGTAAAAGGTTTTATGTCACAGTATTCGAGGTCAAGAAAAAAGTAATTTATATTTGGGTCCTGAGGATACAATGATAAGCCACACATAATCTCTGTCAGGAGGACGTCACATAAGCTGGGAAAGAAGCTGTTGGAAATGAGAAGGTGGGAGACATGGAGAAGATGGGGTCCGTGCCAGTGGATGTGGGATACACAGCGATGCTTCAAACCTGACCTACCAGGTCAAAGGTTGGGTGTGGACCAGCCAGGAAGATGAAATTCGAAATGTACAATCTTCAAGGACAGTGAAAATAGCCTATCCCTGAGCAAATTTCAGGTAGCTCTTTATGGCTCCCCACAGTTCAAAGAAAGAAATGTCAATAGGTAAAGCCAGAGAAGTCAGCAAGAGTGTAGATCGCAAAGAGCTGCCATGATTTCTGACATGGCAAAGGATTCGGATTTCTAAACATGAAAGGGAGGTGATCAAGTTTCCGTTTTAGAAAGATGGTGTTGATCAAATTGTGGGAAACTGAACAGGGCTAGAGAGGTAGGTAGAGGACATGTGTGGGGATCTTAGAAAAGGGACACAAGTGGGCAGAAGTAAGGGAACTGGCCTGGAAAGAAGCTCTGCTAGGAAGGTAGAGCTAACAGTACCTGGAAATGAGTTAACATGAAAGAGGAGAAAGACAAGCTAAAGAGATTCCAGCTCATGCCACTGGGTTGGCACCAATTATTGAAATAAAGAATGGAAAGGACCAAAATTAGAGAAAAAGGAGGGCCTCAAGGAAAGTCAACATTTTGAACCTAGCCTTCCAAGGTCAATTAAGACTCAGGACATATGAAATCTTGTACAGTAATGTCATGTAACTCAGCAGTGTCCCAAATTTTCTGATCAAGGAGATTATGAGGCCAAGGAGGAAAGTGATCAATGATGTAGAGTATGCCTAAGGAGAGTCACATGGAGAGAAAACATTCTCTCAAGCTTTCACAGGGAACACACTGGCCAAGCAATGGCCATGACTCATCCACATGGCTGACACTGACAAAGGATCTACAATCTGAGGTACAGGATCT
>NW_004524583.1:16461776-16477911 GCF_000260255.1 Octodon degus
AAGAAGAAGAAGAAGAAGAAGAAGAAGAAGAAGAAGAAGAAGAAGAAGAAGAAGAAGAAGAAGAGCAGGAGAAGTATGAAAGAGAGAGAGAGTGAGAGAGAGAGAGAGAGAGATTCTCAAAAAAACAGTGATATTTATTTGGGAATAACAGAGCACTCCAATGGGAATATATGTGCCACCATTCAAGGATGTTAAGGAAAAGACATTTTTAAAGGCAAAATGAAGAAGATTGCACAAGATATTACACAAGCAATAATCCATGGCCTCTGGGATAGGTGATGCGAGTGGGGACAACCCAGGGCTGGACAGGCAAATGCTTTTCAGCCTTTCAGAAGTAGTTTTCTGTATGTAAGGTTGTGGTAGACTTTGTATGCTTGTGGTCCTGGCAGAGTCTCTTGTAAATAATTCCTGTTATCTGGTGTATATCCCTAAGATCCCCTCTTTTGTTACCTCCTGGCATTATTTGTTGATGTTTACTTATTTTTTTATTTGGGACTTGTCCGAAATGACTCTGCTTTGGTGCTGACAGCTTTGCCAGACACCACAGCTGCCAGCTGATCCAGGTACTCCTCATCCACTACCCATCAGCCTCATCCTGGGACAGTAAGACTGCCCAGGGTCATCCTCTTGGTGATGACAGAGATGCCAAGGACCAAGTCCAGTGCCCCAGCTCATGCTCTGTCAGGCCTGCTAATCTACTGGGCCGAACCTAGCTTCAAGTCCCCCCATCCTCAGTGTGGAGCTAAATGGCAGAGAGCCTGAGCTCAGGACAGGTTGAAGGATTTCTCAACACAAATAAAAGGAAATGCAGTTTTGACATTTTGTCAAACACAAGAAGAAAAAGCAATTTGCAAGGATGCTCGCAAAAAAAAAGACAAATTGAAGCCCAGGCCCTTCTCTCCTCTTCTATGCGGGCCAGCGGGCTGCCGTATTATTTACGTCTGGAAAGGTTAACACTAGACTGCGGTTAATGAGCAAAACAGTGCAGATGAGAACGCTTGATGATAGGGTCAGCTTTACCCAATAAAATTTAATGACAGCAAAGTCAGCTTTATTGATCTGGTAGAAATGGGGAAAGCCCTCCATCACCTTAATGGGGTGGGTGGACTCAGCCGGTGAGCAAAAGGGAACATACTCTCCAGGTTCATTTGTGAGAGAAGGCTCAAACTATGAAAGGGTTTGAAGTATACAGTAGGATGGGAGGCATATCAGCTGAGAGAGCCATGATAGTCCAGGAAGGCAACACGTGCTGTGATCAGGAGTGGTCTCCCACTTGCCTCTACCGTGCTGGCAGTTATCACCTACCCTTTGCCCTCCTGTGTGCAGATGGAATCACCCCCTACACACCTTCTGCTTCAGAGGCAGGGCTGAAGCACACACCACTGAGCCCATGTGCATCGTCTGCTGATCTCACACTCCATAAATGAGAGGTCCAGCCATGGCACCCCTTCTTTCAGTTTGGTGCTGTGTGGCGTATTCCCCGATTTTGGCACTGGTGGAATCAGTTGTCTAATTTCAGCCCAGCTGTCAGAGATGGATGGATGCATAAAATGGTCTCAAAAGTAGTCTGCAAGGAAATAATAAGTAAAACATTAACAGAGATAAACGACAAGGAGATAGCTGGGCTGAGAAGTCAGATGAAGAGGAAACAATGGAGATGAAGAAAGTCATTTACGAATTTATATCCACTGTCATTACAGGGTGTCATTAATTCACTGTCATCACAGGGTGCCATTAATGTGCTCCACACATGTGTCAGGCCTGAAGTTAGGCCTCCCATGAGTGGCAAGGCATCCTGACTAGAAGATCATCCCAGTCTGGATGTTCAAACACAGATACACACTTCTACAGTTGCCTCCTCAGTATCCCAGGTCTTGTGATACTCAGTCCAGTATTTTTTAAATGTCACTAAACAACCTTGAAAACATGTTTAAAAGTTTCTTTCTTAGAAGATACAAAAAAAAAAATAATTCTACGTCTTCCTTCTGTGTTCTTTCTTGTGTGATAGAAATGGCTGAAATCAGATGTGGAAAAGAATATGGCTGCAAACTAAAGTGGACTCCTGAGTCACCAAACAACATTAAAAGAAGCAGAGAAAACATTGTCGAAGGGTAGAAGAAATGGGTAGAAATAAAATGACAGGGAGTAGAAGATTTGTTAGACTTTGGGGCACAAAGTACAGATGTTAAAAAAGTTAATGGTATTGCTGGTTTCCATAATGAACTGTTGCAAAAACTGATTGTGTGAGTCACCAAAGAAGAGAGACACAAAGAAGATCTATTTCTCACAGAAAATGAAAAGTGAGTCTTACCAGCAGTGGAGCAAGTGGTACCATTGGAGGGATGTGCAGGCAGGGGCTAGGGGGGGTCTCCAGTAGCTACATGGTTGCCTCATGTGTGAAAATCATTAACTTCGTTTTCCCTTAATGAGCTTTAGCAGACAACAAGTGCAAACCCGAAATTCACAGGGTAGTGCTCTCAAAACTGAAAGTGTCGGTGACTCACCTGGGGATCTTACTAAAACACAGGTTCAGGAAGTCCAACCTGTGCTGAGTGTCTACTTCTGACAAACAAATTTCAAGTTATCTGAAATTGCTTCTCATTGCACATCCCTCCAATGATACCACTTGCTCCACTGCTGGTAAGACTCACTTTTCATTTTCTGTGAGAAATAGATCTTCTTTGTGTCTCTCTTCTTTGGTGACTCACACAATCAGTTTTTGCAACAGTTCATTATGGAAACACTGTGACTAGTCAAGGTACAAAGAACTATAGAAAGTTAGGGTGGGTTTTCCTTTGAGCACTTACCCTATAATCTAGTAGATGTTCTTTAGATTATTTGGTGTGGATCAGAAAAATAACTTGTACCACAGAGAGATTCGTTGCCCAACTTCCTCAACCTCTTTAAGAGCTGTGATAGATAAAGTAGGGTTGTGCCTCAATTCAAGCCCTGGGTTTGATCCTCAGGACCAAAAAAAAAAAGACGTTGCCATTCATGAAGATGTGCCATTGATTTGCTTTTACAAAAAAAAAAGTTATACTTTGCAAATCCTGGTCTTTTAAGTAGTGACAGGCAACTGGAAACATTTTACCAAACCAGAAATAAACATACCTCAGAAGCTCCTTTAGGTAAAAATGGCAATTTAACAATGAATGAGAAAGCAACTGCTCTCTGAGAAGTTACAGGGAAGTATAGAAAAGTATGGAAACAAATACATTCCTCACAATTTCGTTGCTGACATGACACTGAAACACCTATAAAATGTTATATCTTCACAGCAGGAAACTTAGAAGATGAATTTCCTAATTTTTAAAAATTCACCTACTGAGTTTTGAACACCTTGGCTAAAAATATAAAAACACAGACGTTTTCGATTCTAACACAAGAAAATCAAGCTGCTATCTGAAAATACAAAAAACAGCTGTTTCCACAAAAACTTTTGTGCAACTGATGAATAGGATTGAATAATATAAAAATTATTATGAAGAGGATTGCGAGTCATGGTGGCACGCACCTGTAACCCTAGCACTTGCAAGGCTGAGGCAAAAGAGTCACTGAGAGTTCAAAGCCAGTCTCAGCTACATAGTAAGGTAGGCCAGTCCGGACTACCTGTCTGAAACAACGAGACTCTATCTGAAACAAGGACAACAAAGAAAATTGAACAATTAATACTAGATTTGATAACAGAGGTTCATAAGTATCTTTGTGGTAGATTTATTCAGTATTGTTGGGGGGTCTCTGACTAATTAAAACAACTAAGCAAACAAACTATACTAGAACACATAATGATTGTATTACAAAGTGCTAAACCAAGACTTTAAAATAAAGAGTTATATCTAATTGCATTGTTTTCACAAGGAGTGAGTAAGCCCCCAACTTACAAACAAGTCCCTTTCCTGGAAAACTTTTGTACATCAGATTCATTCCTAAGTCTGGCAAAGTGAACCTTATATGACTTTGACAAAAGTATACAATGTAAAGCACACACACAAAAAAAAATTCACGTGCTGCATAATCTTGTCCTTGTAATTTAGCATTGTGCCAATGGGGGAATGATTTGTGTTATAAGAATGAGTGACTTCTACCATCCGTTCACTTCGGTCCAGTCTCTCAATTGTTTTCACTGTTTCCATAGTCATTGCTTTGTGCTTCCTAGAGTCCCCTCCAGACTGCCACTGCTTCTCCTCTTGCTTCCAGAAAACCTGGATTCTGATTTTGCACTGTACTACTGTACACAGCCATACCACACAGTAAGCACAGAGCAGCACAGCTGTGACAATGTCTGGTAGACACATGAGTTTCTTCCATGAAAAAGTTGGTGACTCTAATGTTCATATGTTGGGGACTATTATGTAAATGATTTTAGTGAGAATAAATTTTTACCATTGATAAATGAAATAATTACTATAAGCACTTCTTTTTTATTTTACCCATTTTTAATTTATATTGTCATGTATATAAAGATAGTAAGTAGTACATGTGAACAACATACATATCTTAGAAGGTTGTTTGCCTTTTTTTTGTTTTTCTTTTTTTGTATTTTAGTACAGGGTCTTTAGGGTTTCACTACACAGATTGGACTCCTAGTGTTCTGCCTGTGTTCAGCCTCCCAAGAGCTGGGATTATAGGTATAAACCAGCATGCCCAGTCTCAATCGCCTTCTCAGCAGTGGGGCCAGCACAGCAGGCCAGGGACCAAACCTCAGCCACTGAGGCTGCCTATGCAGGCACTTTAATCCGCTGAGCTATTTGGCCAGCCCTAGGAGGTTGTTTGCCTTAAATTACTAGGTTATTCAGTCACAAATGCCCAGAACACTGGTATAAATTAACATACTAATCGACTACATACTCTCAATAGTCATTCTCATTCATTCATTCATTCATTCAATAAATATTCAATACACACAAAAAAGGCCTTAATGATTACTGACTGCATGTTTGCTCTAAAGGACCTTCAAATTAAGAGATTGGATTTTGTAAGCTATATTCAAAACAATGAATGGGTGGTTTATCCCCAGTTACCTGCTACACTGCCTTGTGTGACTGTGCTGTGGACCGACCCGTGTCTGGGACATCCAGCAGAGCACCGAGTCAGCATTTGCTGCACCCCGAATATCTACCAAAGAAATGGGGCCAATGAGAGGAGGCAGTACCTGGGACTGTAGGATCTTATCATGTGACACAGCTGAATGGCAGTTGTTGACCTAGGAGATCCAGTCAGCCTTCACCAAAGAGCAGAGCAGAAAATCTTAAATGCCTACGCAGGGAGCTTGGCGCAGCACTGCTGCATTTTCCTGTTTAAGATCTCTAGCTCTTTCTTTAGGAAAAGGGTTTCTTAAACTCTTTATCTTGCAAACAGTTTTTATAAATTGTCTCTTGTCAAACCATTGCTATGACTCTGAGAAGTCCTATTGTACATAATCAGTAGTTTAAAGAACTTCCAGTGAGAAAATGGAATGAAGGGAGAGATCTGACTCCTATTTAAGGAGCAGCAGAAATTACTTTCTTTGTATTAGAAGGAATCTGGGGCAGAGTCATGATTTTTAGATAAAGAATAGGTATTTTTTTCTTTGCCTAATTTTGATGTAGGAAGAGAAAAGAAAGGGCTATTGTTGAGGAAGGAGCACTGTCACACCCAAGGAATGAGGCCATCTGCAGGTGCTAACTGGGGACAGAGCTCTCAGCTGAGGTGAGTCTCCATGTTTGCAACACAAGCCAGAAGGTGAGGCCCAGTGCCACCCATCAGCCTTCAAGCATATTGGCTTTCTGGTGAAACTCATGCCAAATCACAAACAACATTTTAATCATAAAAATATGACTGTGGATAAAGATTTTGATTTAGTGATAATTAATAACAGATATACACAGAAAGAACAAAGAATTCCTCTAAAAAAAAGTGTTCATTCTTTAAGAATAGCTTTATTGTTTGTTCATCGATATTTTAAGTCAAGAACCTTTAAAGCATGTGGCACAATTAATTATGAATCTATTGGCATGAGCCAGGCAAACAGCATCATTTGAATTTCAGCAAAAACACTTGCCTAATAGACTGCACAAAATAAGCAAGGCACTTGCTGCCACCTGGTAGTAATGTATGCTAATTTCAGGAAAAGAACCTACAGGTTTTTGTCCTGTTTTCTAAGGTGATTATGGAGTTTTAAAGATATGAAGATGAAAATTTTGAGGTTGATTCAACAAATCATGACCCAGTATCCACTTGGTATCAGGCATTGTTCTAGGCACTTGCGCAATAGAAGGGAACTAAGATGTCAGCAGCCATGATATTTAAATTCTGATGAAAAGACATGTTAGTGGGTTAGTAAGCTATTTTTTTTTTTTTTTTTTTTGTATTTTAGGGAAGGGTCTACAAGGTGTCCAGGGTCTCACTACTAGATCAGACTTGTGATCCTTCTGTTTACAGCCTCCCAAGAGCTGGGATTACAGGCGTGTGCCACCACACCCAGTCTCAATTGCTGTCTCAGCACCCTGGGGTTTGGGGCCGGCACAGCAGGCCCAGGGGTCAAACTCCTGGGCCCTGCTCCTGCTTACAGGTGCTTTAATCCGCTGAGCTATTTGGCCAGCCCTAGTAAGCTAATTTCTGATGTTGCTAAATGCCATGGGAAAATGACTTGACAAAGCAGGACAGAGAGGCTTAGAGCAGCGTTCAGGAAGGCTGTTTGAGCAGCCACCATTTGAACTGAAAGAAAAAACAAAAGTCAGCTTTGCAAAGATCAAGAAAAGAGTATGCCGGGCAGAAGGAGCAGCAAATACTAAATTGCTAAAGTCAGAGCAACTGTTTATTTTTAGTGAGCCAAAGAGAGACAGACTGATTCAAGGAGACAGAGGCACATGCTAGATTTTCCAGGCTCATTTTTTTTCTGTATTTTAGGGAAGGATCTACAGGGTATTCAGGGTCTCACTACCAGATCAGACTCATAGTGATCCGCCTGTTTACATCCACCCAAGTGCTGGGACTACAGGCTCGTGCCACCACACAGTCTCAATCGCCATCTCAGCACACCCTGGGGGTGGCGCCAGCATAGCAGGCTCGGGGATCAAACCCCCAGCCCCTATCCAGGGTCATTTTGAACCTTAATTATAATAGTTGATTTTATTCTTAATATTAAAATAAGAATTTGAATTTTATTCTAAGTGTGGTGGGAAGCTGTGAGAAATTGAGAAAGAAAAGCACAATATTTTACAGCTCTTGCCCTCAGGAGTTGAAGTCTATTTTCTCATCTGTGTAAGCCAACTGGCCTGTGACTTGCTCTGACCTCAGGACCTGGCAGAAGTGATGTGTTCCACAAGCTGGGCCTCAAGAGTGCTTGGAGCAGCCACATCCCTTCTTGGATGACTCCTAAGAAATCTCAGAATGGACTGCTAGCAGTAAGTGACGGTGTGGGGGGCAAGTCCTGGGCAATAGCCAGGTCAAGCATCAATGCCCAAGATGTGTAACCGAGGGCCATCTGGACTCCAGATGGTTGCAGCCACATGTGTGAGCAGAGGCGAGGCCAACAGAATAACTTCCTGACCTGTCCTACCGATCCAAGCAGCTATGGTTGCTTTAAGGCATTAATGTTAGGATGGCTTGTAGAATAACAATAGATAAAACAAAAACTACAGGAGAATTTTAATTCTAGGAATACCTTGATCATCTGATCTACATTTTAAAAGGTCACTTTGGCAAGTAATACTCTGAGAAACATTGGAAATATAAGATACCAAAATCCTTGTCCAAATGGGTTATGTATGGGGCCGGCTTGAATGTTTTCTTTCAGAAATGGATCATAGCAAATGTTTTAACATTAAGGTTGAACTACACAATCTAACTGTTCTGAAGATAGTAATGATTTCTACCACCCTAGAAGCCTTCTTTCCCTTAAAGAGAGCTCTTTGCAGACAGTGGCATTTCTGAATAAACTGATGGAACCATAAGAGGTAAACCCAAGAGCAAAGTTTAAAGCCAAAGAATAAGGATCAGTGATTTATTTCTGAATCTGGGCATGATACAGCAATGGCTATTGGTCTTATCTGCCTGCCTTATAAGTATGACTGGGGAAAACATGGTTGAGAGAGACTAAAGAAAGCCTAAATGAAAACTAAAATACATAAATGAGCGGTGGAAAGTGTGATATTGTTAAAGCCAATTTTCCCCAAACTGAACCCTATGTCCAACGCAAACCAAATAAAAATTATACCAGGCATGGTTTTTAGAAGTTGGTGAGTCCATTCTAAAATTCATATGGAAACCCAGGAGTCTAGACTAGAACAATAATCTTTAAAAAAAATATTTAACATGATTTCTGTTTAGCAGAAAATGCCCCTCCCCCACTAGTATACTTGTTATTTGCCCAGGTAACGGTTCCTGTTATAGTTCCCATTGCTTCTGTCTTTTAGAAAAAGCTGGGCTGGGAAGATAGCTCAGTAGAATAAGTGCTTGCCTGGCAAGCACAGGGCCTGAATTCAATCCCTTGTTCCGCCAAAAAAGAAGAAAAGAAGAGGTTGGACACTACAATGTATAGCTGGTCACTATGATGCACATTGTAGAAACCAATCCCCAAATGGACAAGCCATTCTGCCTCTGTACTTTCTGCTTACTATCCCATATAAGCTGTCGACCACCAGAGATCAGAACGTGATATTCTGGGAATGATCCCAAGCATTACTCATTGAAGTAAAGAAATCTGCATAAATTATATCAATCAATACGACAAAGTGTCCAGAAATAGCCTCACATTTATACATAGGTAATTAGTCAAAGCTGTTCGATGGAAAAGTTAAATTTTCCTTAACAAACGGCAAGGGAACAACTAGATTTTTATGTGGAAAAAAGCATCTTGACCTCTACTTCACATCATATACAAAGCCCCTCTACTAAATCATAAACCTAAAAACTGATCACAAAGCTTCTTTCTAGTGGAAAACGTGGGTGAACATCTTCTTGACTTGGGACAGCAAATCCTTTTAGACATAGAAAACAATAACCACAAGAAACTGAGATTTTGAGTTCATTTTTCCTTAGAATCTCAGTCTATATCTCAGATTGGTTGGACACACCTAGCCCTACCCCCTCATTCCTCTCCCTTGGCCTCCTGAGTGCTGGGATTACAGACAGGCCTGCACCACCATGCCTACTGAGATGCTGAATTTTGCCAAAACTAAATAATTTTATTCATATAAAATGTTATTATGACAATGAAAAAGCAAGGCCCAGATTGGGACAAAATATTCACAACACATGTATTTGATAAAGGACTTTTGTACATGATATATAATGAACAGCTGAAACTCAATAATGAAAAGATAACTCGAAGTTTTTAAATAAGACAGTGTAGGATAGTGCTTTGATTCCTAAGAGATTTTATCTGACTTATTGAGACTGGCAATTAAGGGTTGCTGAGCCCAAAGCAGCCCAGCCCAGCTAGCAGAGTCTAATTTATTTCCTTTGCTTTGGGTTCTCCACTAAGCATTATCTCAGCCCATCTTCACACAGCCCTTTAAAGTAGGTCAGCTCCACTTTACAACTGAGTAGACTGGGGCTTTCTGGGGGGAAACTAGCTAAGCAAAGTCACCCAGATAGGAAGGGACAGTGATGTCCCACCATCACCCAATACCCCATCAGTGGTGACCACCCTCCACCCCCACCCCAGAGAGATAGGAAAAGCCACAGTATAAGCAGTAGGTCAGTGGAGCCATTTCTAGCCATGAGGCAGGTGCTGGGAGAGCCTTCTGTGGAGTAGAGCTGGAGGATTAGCTCAGTGGTAGAGCTCTTACTTCCTACATGCAAGCCCTGGGTTGATCCCGAGGAGGGGGTGGAGGTAGGCATAGGGTGGCACCTGGAAGAAGGAAAGCGCTATGTAAGGGTCAATACCCTCTGTCAACTTGAGAAGTCTAGAAGCTTAACTAAGTAACCTAGCAGCTCTACATCCTGGGGCACAGAGGGCATGCCCTTACTTCTAGGATGTTGCTCATTGTGTCAACTTGAGAAGTTTAGAAGTTTTAACTAAGCAATTTACAGGGGGCCACAGTCATCAGCTTGTGCAAAAGGAGGGTGCAGAAATAGTGTGGGCGTAAAGGACCCTGCCCCAGGGCTGGCAGGCTGCACATGATAAAAGCGGAAGGAGGAAGGACTGATGGCTGGTTCTTTGAAGGAGCCCGTCTTGCCTTCAGCTTGGTAGTTGTCTCCTGGCTTCTTGCACACACTGTTCAGCTTTCAACAGGGACTCTTCAGCCTTCTGGCATAGATTCTTTGGCCTTCACTGTAGACTCTTCAGCCTTCTGGCATTGTCTCAGTTACTCTTATCTTGTTGCTGGGACAAAATACCCAACACCCAAAATGAGGGAAGGAAAGGTTTATTTAGCTCACAGTTAGTGGAGGTTTCAGGCCATACTCAGCTGGTTCCAAGACAGAGTGGCACATGGCAGAGAGCTGCCATTCATGGCAATAGCAAAGAGCAAGAGAGCAAAGGGAGTAGCAGCAGCGCAGGCAGCTAGCTAGCTTTTCTCCCCTCCTTACATTGTAATTCAGAGTGTCTGTTCCAGGGCATCACACCCATAATCCCAGCATTGGATCAAGAATCGATCATAAACTCTAGAAGCACTCCAAGACTGCATTAGGCTTTGGGGGGACACTTAGACACACAAACTACAACAGGCATGGACTGTTCAGCTTTCCAGCATATTCTTGAGTGTTCTGTCCCAGATCCTTTGGCCTCCTGATACAGACTTACACAGAACACTGCAGTGAGCTCCAGGCCTTGGACTGGAGTCCTCAGCCCCCAGCATGCAGACACCCTCGCGTGCTTTCTCATCCAACTCTGTGGCTGGCCCTCATAAGCCAGTCTTGTAGTGTCTTATGCATTTGCATATCTTGTCTTCTATCTGTTCCTCTAGTAAACCCTAACAGATATAGGCTGCATGTTGTGGGACAAGAGAGCTAACACTGGGAGCTCTTCAGGTGCACCACACTGCCCTGTGCTTGACTCCATGAGGACTGGCAATAGCAGGACCAGAGTGAAGATTTTCCTGGCAAGTGTTGGAGAAGAAAGACTTGGGTATGGACTGGAGGAGAGATGTGGGGGAGTTGAAAGGAGATCATTAAGAGGACCCTGCAGAGGTCTTTGCCAGCTCTGAGAACATGGAGGAAGCCATGACAGCTGTAGTAGACCAGGGCTGTTTGCCTTCACAGTGCTGGGTCTCCAAAAGAACAACAGCCAATAAGGGAGTTTCTTTTGGGCAAAGCCCTCAATGCCCTTGTGTCTGGCCTATTGGTGAGTCTGGGAAGGTAAAGCTGCCCTGGGGTGCTGAAACTTGATTGTGCCAAGGCTTCTGGGGACACCAGGCACTGAGAGATATGGAGATGGAATTTTACAGTTCGGGGTAGAATAAATTTATACATCTACCCCCTTGTGAAACATATCTAGGTTCCAGTTAGGGGGTGATGTCAGGCCTAAAATGAGAGGAGGAATTCTCAAGTTTTCCCAGGCCAGCAGTTAAGCAGGGCCATTACCCCTTGGTAACTTGAATTAGCTTACCTCTTCAGTTACTTTATCTCTTCATTACTGATGGCTGTCCCCACACACCCCTTGTGGTGAAATATCCACCTTTTTCCTAGTTGATATTCAGAGTCTATAGAATTATAGGTAACAAAACATTGACACACTGGCGCTGGCTATTGGAGAAGACCCCATGAGCCAAGAGATCTGGTAAAGCCCAGATTTCTCCATGTTCCTTAAAAGAGGTCATGACCTGCCATGAGCCCAGTAGGGGACCTCCCTGGAAAACATCTCAGAGCAGAATTGGGGTTTCCACAACAGCTAACTCATCCCATCGCCACTGATAAGGTTCTCCCATCCCTGTCACACAGCAGAGAACATATCAGCTGAACTGCCTGTGATCCAGGAACTCAGACTTTTCCTCTTGTTCTGTAAGTCTGTGCACAAAATGTCCTTTCTGGAATTGTATGGGAAATTGCTAAATCCTGCCTCATGGATAGGACTGGTGTCATTCCTCTCATGAATCTTCCCTAAGATGCTGCAAGATTGTAGGGATCAGGTCTCATATAAAGTTGCCTCAGAAGCCCCCCCAAAAAGCACAACTGCTGCAAAGCTGCAAAGCTTCTCCTTTTTTGTGCATAGTGACAGCTGGTTCCCAGCCACTCAACCCTGAAGTCCCTCTTGCCCACTCCCTGGACTCACTCATAGTCGGTGCATGCACTGGAATACGTCCTTTGTGTGTTTCTTTACCCTGCCCCATCCCATCTCCCTGGCTCATCTCTAACCAGGTCTTTCAGTGATACTATAATGGCTTGTTAGGAGCAACCTCCAGGCCCAGGCCTGGCCTTGTGGGTCTCTGGGCTTGACACTAATGTCTCTTTCTTCCCTCTCTAAGCATGTCTGTTTCTCTGGCCCTGATTCCACTTGAATGGGTTCCAGCCTCCTCCTGGCAGCTGCTTTATATTTAGGTTTGGCTGCCAATGAGCAGACTGTTGATGCAGAACAGCCTCCCCACCCCGCGAGGGTGGGCCCACTTCATCTTCCTGATGTTTCCTGAAGCAGCAAGGCAGGTAGCTGTGTGAGCTCTTGCAGAGGAAAAGGTTGTCTTGACAGTCCCAACGCCCAGTGAATCATGGTCAGAAGTGTTGAGAAGACAAAGGAATGGAAAGCAAGATTGGTAAAAGGGAAAATGGGCTGGCAAAATAGCTCAGCAAACAAAGCACCTGTTTTGGCAAGCTCAGGGATCAGGGTTCAATCCCCAGTACTGCATACCATGCCATCCCCAGGGTGCGCTGAGCTGGTGACAGCTCTGGCATGGTGGCACATGCCTGTAACCTCAGCACTGAGGAAGCTGAAAACAGGAGGAGCATCATGAGTCTGGTCTGTCCTTGTACTAAATACATAAATGAAAAGAAGGAAAAAGAGAAAATAAGAAGCATCAGTGATTGCCTAAGCTTGAGTTGCTTATCTCAAAATTAAAAGTAGAAGGAGGAGGAGTAGGAAAAAAAATTCCTTACATCTTTTATGTCTTCAGGAGCTGGAATGTGATATAAATGTAATCAATCATTCAAATTTAATTGAATATCCACTGTACATTTGGCACAATCCCCATTCTGAAGAACATACATCCAGTGGAGGAAACACATTAAATGAAAATTAGGATGCAGGACCTAAGGGGCGAAGGAGAAGTGCTCTGGGAACTAACCTAAGAACGGGGTCTGCGAGGATTGTCCCAAATTAAGGAGGAGCAAAAAACAAATAAATAGAGTTTAGGTAGAGGAATTGGCATGAGCAAAGATTGGAGGCTGCAAGCTGGAAAAGGTGGGCTGCTTGTCGTGGTTGAGTCAGTGGAGGACTGAGAGAAAGGGAAGGTCATGAGGCAAGGAGGTCTGAGAGAGCATGCAGCATACATTCTTTTATTTTTATTTTTTATGTATTTGGTACAGGGTCTCATGATGCAGATTGGACTCATAGTGATCCTCCTGTTTGCAGTCTCCCCAGCACTGGGATTACAATAGTGCACCACCATGCCCAGACTCTGTCACTGGCTCAGCGCACTGGGGGGGGGGGAGGGTGCGGGGTCAGTGGGCATTCTATGATGAAAGGATTGAAACTTTCTTTTGTAGGAGAGTTTGTAAAGAAAGCATTGGCAATGAGTAGATGAGCTGTAGGAAGATTCGAGTGCAACAGCATGGCTTGGCAAACTAGAGAAGCTTAAAGCAGGAAAGAGCACAGGGTCTCCTAGAACTTCCAGAGGAAATTTCTTATTCTCAACTAAGCCAGGGACAGGGACTCTCTCTGCACTGGAGAGAATCAATCTTTGATGTTTTCACTGAGGAGCTAGAATCAAGAGCATTTATTTTCCAGCTTCCTGAATGAGTTGTGAGGGAAGGAGAAGAAAGAATTACTTCAAGATTCTAGCATTAGGCACTTGAGTAGACCCTGTGAATTACCAGCTGAATCCACAAAGAGCAGTATGTGGGTGGGGAACTTAATAAGTTCACTTCTGCTCATGAGAAACTAGTTGAGGAATTACAGTTCCAGAGTTACAAAGCTTTTTCAATATGAAGGATAAAAAATAAAGCCACATTCTACGCCAATTTCTGTCCCATTCTTCCATCAGCTTCCGTACAAGAGCAAATGGAAGAACAGTGAATGTGAATGTTCTTTTTATTTAAGTAATTTGTTCAGTTAGCAGCTAGAAAACACACAAAATAGAAGGGTCTGGAGCCTTATAAGGCATCATTGCACCCTTGCCATAGGAACCCAGTTCCTTACCTCTTTCTTTTTCTTTTTCTACACCACCTACCTACCCCAATTAAAGCCAGGAGGGCTTCCCAAAGGGAAGGAAAGCAAGAATACTTTCTGTTGCTGGGATAAAACATGGGGCACACAACTTAAAGAAGAAAATTTGTGCTTGGGCTCACAGTTTCAGGGGTTCGGTCTGCAATTGGCAAATTCCAAGACAAAAACATTGTGTAGGATGGGTGTGGTAGGGTAAAGTCACTCACTGGATGGCCTTCAGGAAGTAGAGAGCCTGGGAAAGGCCAGAGAGGAAGGGATCAAGGGACCAGATACAGTCTCTAAGGTCATGCCGCCAAGAAGCACACACGGAAGTGAGCTTTACTGACCTCTTTGACATCTCTCAAGCCAATCAACTTCATAATCAAGATTAACCACCAGGTACGAACAGTTAGGCAACAGTCCTACAAAACAGGGAGCATGGTCTTTTCAAAGACTTTGTCTTATAGTCATCAGCAGGATAAAGCAAAGATCCTCTCAATTCAATATGCATATCTTCAACACTCATTTTCTTAGGAAAGCTATAATAGTAGAAATCAATAAAGGACAGCAACAACAGCAGCACAGCAACAACTAAGAACTCATACAGATTTTTGAGTTTTAAATGACAAGGCCTTAGGAAATAAGATAGGATTCATATCAGAAATGGAAACTATATTAAATTTCCCTGAGCGGAGTGGTGTGGGGGGCATGCAAGAAAGGATAAGGATGTGAGTAAACTGTGGATATGTACCCCTTCGTAGGTTCCTTAAGAAAAGGGGGATGGGGTAGGGGGTGAGTTGAGTTGTGGTTGTTCAAAGAAATGAGTGCTTTGCCCCGTCAACTGAAATTTAGGGGAAGCAGAAATATGAGCTAGTGATGTTTTAAGTTTAACTTGTTTTAAGTTTAACTTTCAAGTTCCCCCTCTACTCTCAGCAAATATGAGTCTACCCTCTTTACCTTTTCACTCTGAGATCCACTTCTTTCTGTAAGACAGGCCCCTTGCCACACCCATTAGCCAGGAAGAAGAAAGGGCTGAAATGGGAGACCCAGCATGAAGAGGCAGAGTTTGCAGAGCCTCTGACCTGCGTCTTTCTCGTCTCATGCTTTCCTTATAAGCAGTTCTCTTCACTGATGGGTAAGCATGTCTAGCACTGCATGCCCACCTTGCTATGGATAACTCTTTTCTCGGGTATTCTCGCAGATTGTCTCACCAAAATTGACCCTGGAAGCATCCTCTTGGTAGCTAGAGAATGCGCTCACTGTGCTGATTTGGATGTTGACTCAAAGAACAGCTTCCTGGAGGAATAGTTGTTTTCTTGCCTCAGAAAAAAAGTTTCTATAGTATTACAAGAGTCTCCAAGGTTTCAGGTCTGGAAAGTTGAATCCTTACCACAACTTTAAACAACTGCACCCTGAACCCAAGCTGCCTGTTTGTTCCCCCAATTAACAATGCCACTTCTCTCTCTTCTTCTATTAAAAGACAGGAATAAGCACAGGAACAAGATGCCCTGGCACCAACACATCTCTCACAGAGTGATGGCTGATGGGGCTTGCTCTTTTGCTTGTTTACCCAAAGCTTGTCCATTTCCTCTAAAAATCATTCCAATATTAAATAAAGTAGAGCAGTTTGTCCTCAAGCTGGCATATAGCAAGCAATGACCCAGATGGAATTCAACTGGCAGGTAGTGCACTTAGGAAATTAAGTCAGGCTGGGGGATGTAGCTCAGTGCTAGAGAAATTGCCTAGGAGGCTTGAAGCCTGAGTCCACCCCCAGCAGCACAGGAAGAAAGAAAAAGAGAAAGAGAAAGAGAAAGAGAAAGAGAAAGAGAAAGAGAAAGAGAAAGAGAAAGAGAAAGA
>NW_004524583.1:16478011-16487552 GCF_000260255.1 Octodon degus
AGAGAAAGAGAAAGAGAAAGAGAGAGAGAAAGAGAAAGAGAAAGAGAAAGAGAAAGAGAAAGAGAAAGAGAAAGAGAAAGAGAAAGAGAAAGAGAAAGAGAAAGAGAAAGAGAAAGAGAGAGGCAGACAGCACAGGGATTGGGCCTGCATTTCCATGCTAGCTTTGCTCCTTACTAGCTTTTTCATATTGGACAACTTTATACCTCAATTCCCATTTCCGCTTCTGTAAAATGAGCAAAGTTAACACCAAATCCAACAGGACTCAGGTCACATGAGGTAATGCTCCTCGTGTACTTGGCACTATAGTAACATCCCACAATTCCACCCTTTCCTAGGGAGTCATGCAGTTTCCAAGTGCTGATCAATTTGTACTACTCAACTTATAAAACTACTGAAATATCCTTAGGATGATCCAGATTTTCTAGCTATAAAATTGCACCCTTTGAGGCACTGGACAAGATGGAAGAATGTGTTCCTTGCCTTGGTAATCTTACCCAAACAGAACCCAACCAGACCCTGGGAGAAAGTGGCATGGCTCTACGAGCAGCTACAGCAGATGTTACAAAGTTCAGACACCATAACTCTTGTAGGTTGGGAACCAAAGCTCTCTGGGCTTGGAAGAAAAGGTCTATGGTTTTGCAATTAGAGCCAAATACAAATTCTAATTCTTCTGCTTAGGATCTGTGTGACCATAAAAATCCTGCTCGCCCTCTTGGCAGCTCAGATTCTTCCATTTAAGCTTGGGTAGCAGGGTATGTACAGATTAGAGATAGTGTTCTCTGCCCACAGTAGCTCCTTAAGAACCAGGGCTGTAAGAATTTCTGTACAACCAGGCTCCTCCAGCCCTTGCTGGGAGAGTGATTCATGCCCAAGATCAGCAACATAGGTGCCCAGCTGTGGGAAAGCTTGCTTTCCTAATCTTTGAACCAACAAATCCATGCAACTGGGAGTGAGCCGCCAGGCAGCAACAGCCTCAGCCTGAGCTATGTATCACAAACAGGGAGCTCTTAAACCTCCAGCACCCTCACCGCTCCCCAGCCCAACTGGGTCAAGGCTCTGGGGAGAAAGGGGCTGGGCTTCACACTGGTGTTTGTGATGCTCCTCAGGTGATATCAGCATGATACCAGTGTGCCCGCAAGGTTCTGAGCCACTGAACAGCTTCACCAACACTGATATGCATATTTAACACCTAAGAGACTTATTAAAATGCGGAATATGGTTAAAAAAAAAAGCTTGGGATGCAGCCCAGATCCTGAATTTCTAATAAACTTCCAGATGATGTGAGGGCTAAAGGAAGACTTGCTTTCACTATCAAGACAAAATAGTCAGGAGTCTGATGTTTTGGAAAAAGATAGAAAATGTAATCTTGAGCTTCAAACGCCAAATGGCCTGGGAAGCATTTAAAGGAGAGGCATAGAAGCCTGTATTTATAAATTTGCCTTAGCAGGGTTACCATGTCACTATAAAGCCCAAGTTGATGGTCATGACCATGACCCTGAGTCTCTGAAAAAAAGTGATGCTTCCACGGCATCCTAGCATTTGGGTAACAGGGTCAGGATATTTGTTTGTTTAGCCAGTTTGAGTTGCTATAATGAAGAACCACAGACAGGGTAGCTTATGAAAGCCAAAAACTTATTGATCACAATGATGGGGGCCAAAGTCTGGCTGCCAGAGTAGCCAGATTCAGGTGAGGGCTCTTTCCTGAATGGCAGACTGCTGATTTCTTGTTGTATCCTACATGGTAGAAAGAGAGCTCCGGGCTTCCACACAGAAGGGCATTAATCCCATTCACGAGTGCAGGTCTCTTCTGATCTAATTATCTCTCCCAGCTCCATTTCCTAATACAGTCTTGAGGGTTAGAATTCCAACAAGAAGACACGAACATTCAATGCATTGTAGTGTCACACATTTTGGAGGCTCTTAGAAGAAACCTTACCTCCAATTGCAAGAGATAAGTTATAAATGAATCTTCCCATGAGAACCAAGGTCTTATTGATGCCAATTACTATGCTTACGGTTCATTCATCACTCAAGAGCCTCTGATTCATCAACCTGAGGTAGACATTATTGTCCCCAATGACTCATTCTCTTCTCCCTAGAAAAGAGTTATGGTTTGCATACCACTGACACGGGGATTGGTCCTGTGACTTTTCTAGCCAATAGAGTGTTAACAGGTGCAACATGCCACTTTCAAGCAGTGGCAAGAGCCATCACATGTTTCCTTTGTTGCTCTTATCCCTCTGCCCCCAGGTTCAGGTATGAGCTACTCCTTCCTGCTCCCAGAATAAAAACACAATAAGGCTTATAAAACAGACATGTAGAAGAGGAGGAAATAAACATTGCTGTTACAAGACACTGAGATATTGGGTATATTGATTACTAATGAAAACTGAGCTATTCATAATGAGGACAGGGCTGCAGAACAGAGGAGGCCCCACACCTCATAGGGGATGTGACAGACACAACAGTCACCAGTAGTAAAAGTGTCTCTGCAAAACACAGGGAAATCCAAGGGAATTCTTTATAGGCATGTGTCGAATGAAAGTAGAGCCACCTCCTGCTGAATCTAGGGGCATTTCTTGTAGAAAATATTCTCTCTGTAGGCCAGCCAGATAGCTCAGGGGACTAAAGCTCCTGCTTAGGTGGAGTACAGCAGCCAGGGTTTGATTCCCAGGATGTTGAGCTGGCTCCATCCCCAAGGTGCACAGAGATGGCTATTGAAACTGGGCATGGTGGCGCACACCCAGCACTTGAGAGGCTGAAAACAGGAGAATCACTACAAGTCTGATCTATGTAATGAGACCCTATAGACCCTGCAGACCCTGTACCAAATATGTAAATTTAAAAAAAAAGAAACAAGGAAAAAGAAAATATTCTCTTTGAAATAAAGGGAGAGCAGGGCAGTAGAAGAAAAGATGGGGTGGCATTTTTTTTTCTCTATTTTCTCTGGTGCTGATGAATGTGACTTGGGGAAAACCATGTCAATTAGTTTTGTAGCCTGAGAAAAACAAGGTACCCAGTTTACTCAAGCTCTGCCTGGGTCCTGCATAAAAGCCCAGGTATCATGAAGGACCATCTGATAGGCCAGCCGCTGTCCAGTGTATCTCTCTTAGAGTTCACCTGCAGGAAGAAGCTTCCCGTCTTCCTGGGTCCTCTGGCCAACGTTCTATCTTTAATAACAGTTAATAAGCTTGGGAGATAGCTCAGTGGTCTAAGCGCCTGCCTGACAAGTGCAAGGACCTGGATTCGATCCTCAGTACCCCGTACTGGTGGGGTGCATGCCTTTAATCCCAGGACTGGGGAGGCTGAGACAGGAGGATCACTAAGAATCTAAGCTCTTATACCAAATAAATAAATAAATAAATAAATAAATAAATAAATAATTGTTTAAAAAATAATTCAGTACCAAAGCTCTGACTTATAAGTCTTCCTATCTCACCATTGTCTGCTGTCCCTGTAACTATGAAATGGTGCTCAGAAATATTTTCAGGCAAAGTCTCATCTTAAGTAATCACTTGTGCAGCTTTCAGCAGCACTTTGACATGCTCTGATTGTGCCAGTGGAAAGATTATTTTATAAACTCTCCTCATCCATTTATCAGAATCCAAAGAGGAACAAAAGATCTGAAAATAGTTAAATACAGCTCAGCTCTTCTGGACATTAAAACAGTGAAGTTGGAGCAGATTTGAAGTAAAAAAAAAAGTGACAGGAAAAGGTCAAGTACAAGAAAAAGGAAAGTCTTAAATGAGAAAATCAGATAAGGACCTAAAGACCTTAGTGTCTTCCTGTACTTCTTTAATCTCCTAATTCCTTCATTGGATGAAGCGGTCACTTTGTGGTTGGGAAAATGCTTGGCTAAGGAGAATGTTTCTTTGTGTTGCAAACTAACAGAGAAGAAAGTCCTGAAAAATCATTTTTCTTTCTTTTCCCTGCATATAAAATCCATTATAAAGCTTGAGGCCATAACTCTACTCTAGAAAGAAAGCAAGTATTTAAAAGTAGGCTGAAGATGGTCTTCACATGTCTACATAAAACAGAAGGCCAATTAAAGCCCTCAATAGGAGAGAATTTTGTGTGCTTGTTTCTGTCAGAAGCAAAAAAAAAAAACCTGGCCATGAACCAGCTCCCTTTAGGCAAGAAAGCAAACCTGAGTCACAGGGATAAGAAGCCTGAAGAGCCCAGGAAGTTAGCAGCCGCTGGCTTTGTTCACTGCCATCTTCCTGGCCTCAATCATGAGGGTGCTAGCTAAAGTGGCCCATGAAGCAGCCTTCCCCTGGCAGTGGTAGAGATGCTTGATGATCTGGAGCAATTAGAAAGTGGAGACACAGCCTAATTCTGTCCTTGTTTCTAGAAACTCTTACTCCCTCTCATCTCCGATTTCCTAATTCTTTATTTTTCTAAATTCTTTTTATTGACTCCTCAAAAAGTATATAGTCCTTTCACTTCCTGCTAATCACTGCCACCCTACAATGAACAGAAAGTACGCCCCTGCACTCTAACTCCTGTCACCGAAATGAGGCCAGTGTAGTGGGTGGCGCGTTAGCAAAGCACAAGGAACAGACAGTGGTGGGGTCCAACCTTGCTTCCTTCCAGCTTGGAGAGAAGAATAAATAAGGCCAGAGTTGAGCTTGGGCAGAAGATGCTGAGGGCATAAGACTTGTGTGGGCCACTGGGGCACTGGGGTGGGCAGCTGCACTAGCGTCTCATACTGATGGACAACTCATCATTATGGCTGTAGAGGGTGTGGTGAAGACTTTGGCCCCAATTTTTGATGTTTGAGTGTGGATAGCTATTTAGCCACCCTTCTCTTTCCCTATATGCTTATATCTGCTAGGATAAGCTGCTAGGAAACCCTAAGAGTTTCCTCCTTCAAGCCCAGAAAAACTGTGCCTGCCCTGCAAGGTAACACTCCCACTGCCCCAGCCCCACAGCCAATCTCCTTTCCTGGCTGTCTCAAGCCAATTGGAACTGGCTGGGAGGTTTGCCGTGCTCTCCACAGAGGCCTCAACTGTATAACTCAAACTTTTTCCTTACTGTTTGATATTCATGATTTTACCAGTCTCAGTATCTGAGCTAAATTTGGGTGAAATTCCACTAATTGTGCAAATAATTGTAACTGTGATTCTGTGAAATATCAGTGCACTTGCATCATGAATAATGATATCTGTGCTGTATTTAGGTAAAATAAACAAAATAGCACACCAAAAATATAGCCCATAGCAACAAGAAAAAAAAAAAAAAAAAAAGCAAGACTAGAGGTTGATACTAGAGGCTATAACTATTGAAGATGGAGTTGGTTAGAATAGTCTCAATCTCAACACACTGATGAGGTTCTATTACCTAGATTGCTTCTTGAGTTTGAGCTGTCTGTAAAATCACACATCACAAGAGTGTAGAACACAAGCTGGGAGTGTTGGCCAACCTTCCAGAGCAGCTCCTGGATGAAATCCACTGCTTACCTTGGTCAGCTGTTCAGACCCAAGCTAGCTTCTCCTGGGTCTTCAGTGTCCATCTTCTTTCCTTGCCTCAAATTGTAAGCAGTATTATCTGGTTATAATTCTGATGGCTCTCTTATAATCCTTCTCAGGCCACTGTACTTCAGGACTCTAGGTAAGTAACACCTTTACACACACAGAGAGAGGACTGGGATGTGTATGGATTATATGGAGGGAAGCTAATGAGCATATAGAATGCTGGACTTATATTCAGAATCGTCTTCCAAGATGTCTTCACCACCTCCATCCCAAGGTTTATGTTAGGCTGAATACTGCAAAGAAATTACATGTGTAGTGTGTAGCAGTACCATCTTGTTTTCTCTGAAATAGGACAGTTAAGATCACTAATGAAAGAGTGATTCCATCAAAGAGAATGAGAGGGAGAGAAGACAGAGATTCTTAAAAATCTCTATAGAAATTAATTAAATCTTTCTTAAACATGAAGAAATGGGTGTTAGTGGAGATGCTTGGAGGTGCAGAGTCTGGCCCGAGTCACAGGGCTGGCAATGATGCCGCTAGGCTGGGAGGCCCTCTCAGTCCACCTGGCTCAAAGGCCAGGGCACTTTGCACTCTGCTCCATGCCCTGGAGAGTGAGATAACACGGAGGGAAATGCAGCTTCTTTGCAGCCTCCTTGCAGGCACCAGACTGCCTTGGGTTCGCAAATGCTGAGAAACGGAAGAACCTAGAAGCTAGGATAGTGTTCAGTGAATGGCTTGACAAAAGGCAGCCACGGTAGTGTCAGGCAAGAGCCAAAAGCTAACAGGAGTAGGAGAAATATCCCAGCCCCCCTCCCCAAAGCCATGAGGAGACCATGTACCGTGCAGGGGCCCAGCGTGAGGAGTTAGAGCCCATAAAACCAAGTTTGCATCCTCACTGTAACACCTTCTTTCTGTTTCTTGTACTTCTTCCTTTTCATGTGTGTGTGTGTGTGTGCGCGCGCGCGTGTGCGTGTGCGTGTGTGTGTGCGTGTGTGTGTGTGTCTTGGGGGAGCACTAGGAATCAAACCCCAGGACCTTCATCATGAACTACATTCCCATTCCTTTATATTTTTTGAGGCAGTGTCTCTAAATTGCTAAGTTGCACAGGCTGCACTCCAAATCAAGATCTTCCTGCCGGGTGAGGTGGCACATGCTGGTAATCCAGCACTCTGGAGCCTGAGGCAGGAGGATCCCATCACAAAGCTCCTCCTCCGTTTGAAAATGGGGCTGAGTCAGGAAGCTAGTCTTGTCCCTCTCTGGGGAAGCTGAGTTCTACAGGTGAAGAGATCTGACCAACAAATACCAAAGCAGTTTGGCACAAGAAGAGAAGTTTTCTGAACCAACATGAGAAGCATAGCGCTAGGTGCTACAGGTAGAGGGGAATCATTGCCACCGGTGCACTCTTTACTTTTTAATTTCCTGTCTTCATGCTCCATATTAGCTGCGGCCCTGTCTGGCATTTCAGCCCCCAAGCTGCTCCTGTTCTACTGTTTCAGTTTATTATTCCATCAGTGTCCTGTTCCCTCAGACTGGTGACCTTGGTTCCATCTTTGATTGTTCCTCTTTTTATAGCAATCAATCAATGATCATGTCCTTTGGATTCTGCCACTATCTTGTCCCTCATAACCACTCTTGTTTAAGCCCATATTAATCCTCATCTGAAATATTCTAGCAATTTCCAATCATCCTCCCTATCTCCTCCCCCAACTCTCTCCCTTCTCAGCCATCTTAAGTATAATTACTCTTCCTCAAGCACAGCTGTGATAGCCCTTCCACAAACCCTCAAAGGCTCCCCGCTGACTGACAAATTAAGTATAAATTGCTCACCCTAGCATGTAAGGTCTTTTATGACAAACCCTTGCTCTACTTAATCCCCCTTCTCATCCCTCCTGTACCTTATATGTCAATTAAATGAAATGACTTCTGGCTCTTCTCCATCTTCATATTTCTGTTCATTTATTCCCTCTGCCTAAAAAGTCTAGAATTCTTTTTGCCCATTTCACTAGCTGCACCTGATGAAACCCTACCCATCATCCTTCAAGGGCCAGCTTACTCATCACCGCCTTCACACAGTCCTCCTCCCAGGGGCATCCTGTCTTCTTTGACTTTCCATCACTCATGGCTTGTACTGTCTCGAGTTTGATTGTGTTTGCACAGCTTATATTCTTGTCTTGTGTTGACTCATGTCCTGCACACAGACAGATGTATGGAGGACATAACAAGTGTATTAGCCAACCTTCTTGTTGCTGGGACACAATACATGATGCAACCTACAGAAGGAGAGGTTTTGTTTGGCTCATGGTTTTCAGAGGATTCAATCCATGGTGTGTTGGGTAGAATGGCATGGTGAAGAGAATGGCAGAGGAAAGCTTCTCCCCAGAAAGCAGAGAGTGAGAGGGGAGGAGCAAGAAGAGGAGGAGTAAGGTGTGGAGATTTTTATAAGATCACACAGCTAGTTCATGGAATAGCTCTGATTGAAACACAGCAGATCCCCCAGCAGATCTTAACCATTAACCTGCCCTGAATATACTCTCCATTCAGGATGTGTGTTAGGGTAGTGGTCTTAACTCTGCTTTCCGTTTAAACTCAATGACAGCACTTTCTGAAACACAGTATCATTAGCCTTAGAAATACTCATTCCCTTGGTCTGAGAGATTGTCTGAAAGACCTCCCCAATAAATTGTAGAGCTCCCCAATAGATTCTAGTACTTCACATTTGGATGGTTTGGGCAGCCATTCTTTCATCCATCCAGTCATCAATGTCATTATATGTTATTTGGGCCAACATATAAGAAACTCCCTGGGCTGGAGAACTAGCTCAGTGGAATAAGTGCTTCCTTGGCAAATGCAAGGTCCTGAGTTTAATTCTTGGTACTACTAAAAAGAAAAGAGAGAAAAGAAAAGAAACTCCCTAAATCTACCACTGCAAAGAGCCCCATAGAATTTTGGCCAACTTGAACATATACATTTTTAGAAACATAGAAAATAATAATCAAACATTGACTTTAATTTATTAATTTAGTTATACATACATGTTTAAAATTATGCATGATACAGAACCCAAATTTAGAAATGTTTTTGCCATTCTTATATTTCACTCAATTTTATTCAAATTTCTAACATGCATCTATCATTTGTGTCTTCCATAATTGAAGTCACACTGTCATCTGTAGAAGTTCTTGGTACATGTCACAAGATTTGCTGTATTTCAAAATTCACCAGTTTAAAAAAATACATATGAAATATGGTCACTAGAAATTTAGTCCCATGTCACATGTACACACACACACACACACACAAACCTACTTGTGTAACCTTATGACTGCTGGCTAGTCACATATATTATGGACAAGAAAGGTAGCTAACTGAAAACTAGGATGGTCCCAAGCTCCATTATGATTAATCTACCCTTCGGGTGATTGATTAGTTGTCAGATATTCCAAATATTCTGTGCCTATGGATAGATCCTTAATTTTTATAATGTATCAACCCCGTGTTCTGTAAAGTGCATTGAGATGGCTTACTTATATCGTTCTAATTTTAGTATATGTGCTGCTGAAGCGAGCACGAGATGGCTTACTTATAATGATGGCAACACTTGGAATTGTAAGATCACAGATTTAATAATAGTTGCTAAAACGTCATTTCCTGAATAGACCCAGAGGCCAGGCCCAGCGTGTGAGTGAGACGACCTGGGGCTGCTGGATCCTGAAGAGACCCAGAGTGCAGGCCCGGCATGTGAGTGAGACAACCCGGGGCTTGTGGATCTTGAATAGACCCACAGTGCAAGAACTCCATGCAAAGAGGCTAGAGGCAAGACCCACCCAGCTGATTCAAGAGCAGAACATCTTGCCAGAGAGACACAAAGGGTTCAACTCCAAAGGCTGCAGCAGGAAGAAGTGGAGCACAGCAGCCAGACCCCAGCCAAATCCAAGCAACACTCACCTAGCGGAATTTGAATTTCACAGATCCAGACCTGGTGCTAAGGTAATAACTCTATCTAAGCTCTACACCAAAGGTCAGAAGACAGTGGTATACAAAATGACAAAGAGAAGGAACAAAATGCA
>NW_004524583.1:16487652-16488690 GCF_000260255.1 Octodon degus
GGCTGCAGCAGAAAGAAGTGGAGCACAGTAGCCAGATCCAAGCAACACCCACCTGGAGGAATCTGAACTTCATAGATCCAGACCTGGTGCTAAGGTAATAACTCTAAGCTCTACACCAAAGGTCAGAAGACAGTGGTATACAAAATGACAAAGAGAAGGAACAAAATGCAGTCTCAGGCCCCGAGTCCACTCAGTACAAATGCAGAAGACACTAGTATAGAGGAAACTGGAAATCACACACCTGATATCTCTGAAATAATAGCATTGGAAGTAAAGTAACAACTGCACAGAAATATAGAAGAAATCAGGTCAGAAATAATTTCTCAACTAAAAAGTGTAGTAACAACTATAATCAAAGAAGTACTAAGTGCTTCAAAAGAATACACTGTTAAAAAAATAGAGCAGAATATAAAATGATGGAACCCCTGAATGAGCAATATAGGAAAGAAATAGAATGTATGAAACAGATTCAAAGTGATATACAGGAAATTAAAACCTCAATCACAAGCTGGGAAAACCCTTTGATTGAAAGTGAAAATAGACTTTCTGACCTGAAAAACAACATTGCAGCTAGTGAAAAAGTAAGAAAAGATCTCTTAAAAACAACTAGGATGCAGGAAAAGATAATTCAATACCTGCAAGATGATGCACAGATGAACAATGTGAGACTAATAGGCATCAATGAGAAGGAAGGAGTCAATACAAATGATATAAAAAGAATACGGGCTGAAGTAATAGCAGAAAACTTCCCAAATACAGGGCAACAATCTAACATTCAAGTAACTGAAGCATATAGAACTCCAAATAACATCAACCCAATTAAAACCACACCCAAACATATAATAATCAATATCCCAGAAATTCAGCATAGGAACAGTATACTAAAAGCTGCTAAAGAAAAGAAACAGATCACATTAAAGGAAAACCCATCAGAATAACGGCAGATTTCTCTTCACAAACCACCAAGTCAAGAAGAGCATGGAGCAAAGTACTTCAAGTCTTGCAAGAAAACAAATTCCAGCCCAGAGTAATATACCC
>NW_004524583.1:16489420-16495092 GCF_000260255.1 Octodon degus
ACTGGGTATTGAACTCAGGCCCTTGTGCTTGCCAGGGAAGTGCTTATTCCACTGAGCCATCTCCCTGGCCCCATTCCCTGTCTTATATACACACATACACACACATGTATATATGAAAAAAAAATACATGTGTAATCCAACATAAGATCGGTACTGTTTCATAGAAATCTTCAACGACCTTTAAATAAGGGTTCATCTAATACATTTTATATAGTCCTGCATAACTATCATATCGAGAGCTTTTTATTGTTCATCCAGGAGCATACTACAACCTCTCTTGCCTTTTGCATTACGCTCTTTGTTATTTCCTATATGCTACTTCTGGAGGTATTAAAATATTTCAAGTTTATAAAAATAAATAAAACTTCATTTCCTTTTTTTGGTAACTGACTCTATCAACAGTGACCTCTACTGTGTCGATTGGGGTGTTTTCTCCAGTACTCTGAGCTCAAAATACCATAACTGAGGTTGGGCTGTATGATGCAGAACATCTTCTAAAGATTTCACTACAAGTTGACTGGTGCTCCTGCAAAAGGTGATTCAGATTCAGGGGTTAGGAGAATGGGTCTCCTTTTGTATTAAAGCATATGGAGTGTTTACTGCCTTCTGAGGATGACTCAGGCTCTCTTCCTCATATTCCTGCATCCAGTGGCCTAGGCAACACTGCACCTTATGCCCCTTACTGCGGCGCTTTGAGTTTTACCACTTCTTGTGTCATCCTCAGATTCTGAGAAGTGACAGAAGCATGGGGAGTTCTCTCTTGCACCTCAGCCTCCGCCCGCACCCTGCCAGGTGTCTGCCTCTCTGCCAGCTCCTGTCTCTCTCCACAGGGCTGTGAGGCATGCTGTTGCCAAGCCCACGCTGCTCCTGGAAGGCTGTTTGAACAAGGATGAGACAAACGTCCTTAAGCTGCTTATTCTAAGTTGGGGATTGTTCCTCCTAGTCAATTGATACTGGAAATAATTACTTCTTAGAATCTTTGAAAACCAAATGTGTAAAGAGAAATTAAAATCTAATTAAATGGATGTAGGCAATTCTGTCTGAGCTGACAACTCTTAAGCCATAGCAGTTAGTCAAAGGTTACATTATCTCTCTGTCCCTGGGCACTGCAGGCTCGAATGGGCTCTGAACACAGCATTCCCTCTCTAATGTCCTTTTGTCTGTCCTGTCCTAGGCTAAGCTCTCATTTTTCTTCTGTAGGAACATCCATACACTGCTGAAATAGGTCGAACATCATGAAGGGTTTCTGCAGAACATGGGCTTCTACCTGATCACAAAACTTCAGCAAAGTCACTGCTAACACCATGGCAGGACTATTTTTTGTACATCTCTGAAAAGAGGAAAGGACAATAGGATCCAAAATTCAGAGCTACCACTTTACACCATAGCTAGTCAGCCCCCTACCAACACATAAAGGCAGCTAGCAAAGATAAGGCTTAGAGCCCTCAGCTCCTGATGACAATCCTGTAGACAATCCTGTTAGCCCAGGTGAAATCTGAATGTGTTACCAGTCTACAGTGAGATTCCTGAGTAAGGAGCCAGAGGGGTTTTTTAAGAGAATAAAAAAAAATACAGAATTTCAAAACAAAATGATAGGAAATTAGCAATGATTGTTATATTGCATATTGTTATTTTCAAAGTTGCTGTTTCAATTAGCAGATATAGGCACACAAAATTGATCAATTAGGCATTAACTGTTCTTTTCAATAAACCAATATAAATTAGTAGTACAATTATGTCAGCTATCTTGTGTGGATGCACTTTTTCTCTTCCTTTTTCTTTCATTTCTCTTTTCCCACATCTGAGTTGTACTTTTCCTTTGAACAATTTACTTTCTTTTCACAACATCTATTGTACTTTACAGATTTTGTTTGCTCTTTCAGTTTCTTACACTAGAGAGACAATCTAATATTTATACATGTAAATCTGATTTATTTGACTTATGAGTATGATCCTTAATTACATCCATTTACCTATAAAAGCCTTGAGTTTATTTTTCTTTATAGTCAAATAATACTCCACTGTATCAAAATATCACATCTTTTTTATCCATTCCTCAGTTGATGGGCACTTGAGTTGTTTCCAAGACTTAGCTATGACACATTGTACTGCTACACACTTGGGTGTGCATATATTGCTGAATTGGGCAGCCATTCTTTCATCCATCCAGTCATCAATGTCATCAAACTTTATTTGGGGCAACATATAAGAAACCTCCTAAACTTATCACTGCAAAGAGCCCCATGGACTTTTGACCAACTTGAACATGTACACTTTCATAGAAAATAATAATGCAATTATACTACAAAACTACTGTGATAAAATCAGCATGGTACTGGCAACAGAATAGACCTGAGGATCAATGGAATAGATTAGAAGATGCAGAGGCCTCTAGGAACACAACCAATCACCTGATCTTCAACAAAGGGACCAAACATGCTTCCTGGAAGAAAAATAGCCTCTTTAACAAATGGTGCTGGAATAACTGGCTCTCTACATGCCGAAAACTAAAACTTGACCCAGGTCTATCACCATGCACTAAGCAAAAGTCAAAATGGATTCAAGATGTAAATATTAAAACAGAAACACTAAATCTCCTGGAAGAGAAAGTAGGAGGAACTCTTAAAAACATAAGGGTAGGTGAAGAGTCATGAACAAAAACAAATGGCACAGGTAATACTTGATAGAATTAACAACTGGGTCCTCCTCTCATTAAGAAGTTTTTGCATGAAAAGAAATTACAACATGAAAAGAAATTACAACAAAGTGAAAAGACAACCCACAAATTTCAAAAAAAATCTTGATTAATAAGTACTCAGACAAAGGTCTGTTCTCTAGAATTTATAAAGAACTAAAAAAAAATTGAGGTCCCCAAATTTAAAGACCAATCCATAAATGGGCATCTGAGATGAACACACACTTCTCAGAGGAAGAAATACAAGAAGCAAATAAATGCATGAAAAAATGCTCCTCATCACTAACCATCCATGAAATGCAAATTAAAACAACACTGAGATACCATCTTGCCCCACAAAGAATGGCTATCATAAAGAAATCAACCAACAACAAATATTGGAGAGGCTGTGGGAAAAAAAGAACACTTCTCCACTGCTGGTGGGCATGTAGACTGGTGCAACCATTATGGAAATCAGTGTGGAGACTCCTTAAAAAACTAGGACTGGAAATCCTATTCAAACCAGCTACCCCCTACTGGGAATTTCTCAGAGGAACTGAAAACATCATATCATAGTGATATATGTGTACTATATTTATAGCAGCACAATTTGTGATAGCCAAATCTTGGAAACAACCAAGATGTCCATCACCTGAGGAATGGATGAAAATACAATGGAGTATTACATAGCTATAAAGAATGATAAAGTCAAAGCCTTCATATTTAAGTGGATGTCACTGGAAGCTATGCTCATAAGTGAAATAAACCAGACCCAGTGAGTAACAGTAGGGTCATGCTTGGAATGCCTGCCATTCTGGTCTTCTAAACACATGCTGCTTGTCCTGACATACCAATTACTGCCATACTGTCTCTCAAGTAAATGTTTGTTTTTTGTTTTTTTTAAAGGGCAATAAATGAAAACAACAGACAGGAAAAAAAAATGTCACAGGACTGTCCTGCTACAATGCTGTATATGGTTAGATTTCTTAATTTCTGTGTAAAATTATGTAATTGTTTATTCATATTTTTTCAAATTTTTTTTTATTTTTCTAATTTTTGTCTTCATATTCTGCAGGGACTTAAAGTTTAACATATCAATACTTGATGGAAAATACCTGTTCCATGTTATGCCTAAAATATTTGATATTCAGACAGATAGTGAAGTTAAAACCCAACTGCATAAACTGCATATGTTGTAGGGTAATAATAAGCTTCTCTTTTGGAGGGTTAACAACTTAAGTTTGCAGACCAAAAATCAAAGAAAAAGAAAGGCTGCAAGGACAGCCAACATTTTGGCCCTAGCCTTTCAAGTTCAGTGAGGACTCAGGACATAGGAGAACCTATACTGTAACATTATGTAACTCAGTTGTGTCCCAAATTTTCTGATCAAGGAGATTATAGGGTCACAGACAAATATGATGTACAGTGTGCCTAAGGAGAGCAACGTGGAGAGAAAACATGCTCTCAGGCTTTCACAGAGACCAAATTAGTCAAGCAATGGCCATGACTCATCCACATGGCTGGCACTCACAAAGGATCTACAAACTATGGTATAGGGTTTCAAGTTAAATCCTGAGGGAATTTGACTGAACTTATCAGATACAAAAGTTACATTTCTTGGTATATATGTCTTGCTTTATCTTGGTCTTAACCATCCAGCAGAAAAATATTAAAATGAAGCATAAAAAGTAAAGCCACATTAATATGCTGAGCTGTAAAAAGCTCAAATCAACAACTTCGGACATTGCCAGTATTATGGAAAACTCAATACTATTATGGACTACTGGACTATATTGGTAGATTCTGCTGAATTCAAGCAACCACAATTTTAAATGACAGTGGAATGCCCATCTCCAACAAAACTAACCAAAAAAAAGTGGGATATAAATGAACAACCCTTTTGAATCTGTATACTCAAAATATCCAGGATAGATATACAGCTCCATTCTCTTAATTAAATGAATAGAGAGGTTTGTTATAATAGTGTTTGAGACAGGATATCATGTCTGCATCTTGTACAATGAATAACCACTAAGACAACAATCTGCAATGTATTAATTATTGAAAATGTGCCAGTAATCAGTTCTGAAACTGTCTCATTTGTTTCTCAATAAAATTATTAAAAATAAATATAATTATAAATTTTTAAAAAGAAAATAATAATCAAACATTGACTTATGTTTGATTATTTAAAAGCCTTGTGTGATAGGTTCAATTCATCTGGAAAAATACACAAAAGGGGTATAGCTGGGTTGAATGGAACCACTAATCTTAGTTCTTTGAGGAATCTTGACACTAATTTCCACAGTGGTTATACAAGTTTACACTCCCACAAACAATGGAGAAGTATTCCTTTTTCCCCACAGTCCCTGAAGCATTTGCTATTGGGTGACTTCTTGATGCTAGACATTCTTTCTGGGGTAAGATAAAATCTCAGTGTTGTTTTCTTTTGAATTTCTTGAATGACCAATGATGCTGAACATTTTTTCATATATTTATTTTCCACTTGTATTTCCTCATCTAGAAGTGTATATTCAGCTCAGATGCCCATTTTTTGATTGAGTCTTTGAATTTGGGAGGCCTCATTTTTAAAATTCTTCATATGTTCTAAAAGTCCTTTGTCTGGGGGACAGTTAGCTAAACTTTTTTCCCAATTCATGGCTTTTCTTTTTACTCTGCTGGTGATTTGAAGTGCAAAAATGTAAATAAGATGAGGTCCTAGTCATTGATTCTTTGAAGTATTTCCTACTCAGTTTGAGTTTTGTTCATAAATTCTCTGCCTACTACTAGGTCTTCATGATTTCTATCTACTTTCTCTTCTAGTAAACATAGTTTCTGTTTTAATATTTAGATCTTTGATCCATTTTTACTTTACTTCCATGCATAGTGATAGACATTGGTCTAGTTTTAGTCCTTGGCATGTGGAAAATCAGTTTTTCCAGCACCATTTAGTAAATAGGCTATGTTTCCTCCAAAGAATATGTTTGGCCCCTTTATC
>NW_004524583.1:16495307-16513291 GCF_000260255.1 Octodon degus
AACTGCATATGTTGTAGGGTAATAATAAGCTTCTCTTTTGGAGGGTTAACAACTTAAGTTTGCAGACCAAAAATCAAAGAAAAAGAAAGGCTGCAAGGACAGCCAACATTTTGGCCCTAGCCTTTCAAGTTCAGTGAGGACTCAGGACATAGGAGAACCTATACTGTAACATTATGTAACTCAGTTGTGTCCCAAATTTTCTGATCAAGGAGATTATAGGGTCACAGACAAATATGATGTACAGTGTGCCTAAGGAGAGCAACGTGGAGAGAAAACATGCTCTCAGGCTTTCACAGAGACCAAATTAGTCAAGCAATGGCCATGACTCATCCACATGGCTGGCACTCACAAAGGATCTACAAACTATGGTATAGGGTTTCAAGTTAAATCCTGAGGGAATTTGACTGAACTTATCAGATACAAAAGTTACATTTCTTGGTATATATGTCTTGCTTTATCTTGGTCTTAACCATCCAGCAGAAAAATATTAAAATGAAGCATAAAAAGTAAAGCCACATTAATATGCTGAGCTGTAAAAAGCTCAAATCAACAACTTCGGACATTGCCAGTATTATGGAAAACTCAATACTATTATGGACTACTGGACTATATTGGTAGATTCTGCTGAATTCAAGCAACCACAATTTTAAATGACAGTGGAATGCCCATCTCCAACAAAACTAACCAAAAAAAAGTGGGATATAAATGAACAACCCTTTTGAATCTGTATACTCAAAATATCCAGGATAGATATACAGCTCCATTCTCTTAATTAAATGAATAGAGAGGTTTGTTATAATAGTGTTTGAGACAGGATATCATGTCTGCATCTTGTACAATGAATAACCACTAAGACAACAATCTGCAATGTATTAATTATTGAAAATGTGCCAGTAATCAGTTCTGAAACTGTCTCATTTGTTTCTCAATAAAATTATTAAAAATAAATATAATTATAAATTTTTAAAAAGAAAATAATAATCAAACATTGACTTATGTTTGATTATTTAAAAGCCTTGTGTGATAGGTTCAATTCATCTGGAAAAATACACAAAAGGGGTATAGCTGGGTTGAATGGAACCACTAATCTTAGTTCTTTGAGGAATCTTGACACTAATTTCCACAGTGGTTATACAAGTTTACACTCCCACAAACAATGGAGAAGTATTCCTTTTTCCCCACAGTCCCTGAAGCATTTGCTATTGGGTGACTTCTTGATGCTAGACATTCTTTCTGGGGTAAGATAAAATCTCAGTGTTGTTTTCTTTTGAATTTCTTGAATGACCAATGATGCTGAACATTTTTTCATATATTTATTTTCCACTTGTATTTCCTCATCTAGAAGTGTATATTCAGCTCAGATGCCCATTTTTTGATTGAGTCTTTGAATTTGGGAGGCCTCATTTTTAAAATTCTTCATATGTTCTAAAAGTCCTTTGTCTGGGGGACAGTTAGCTAAACTTTTTTCCCAATTCATGGCTTTTCTTTTTACTCTGCTGGTGATTTGAAGTGCAAAAATGTAAATAAGATGAGGTCCTAGTCATTGATTCTTTGAAGTATTTCCTACTCAGTTTGAGTTTTGTTCATAAATTCTCTGCCTACTACTAGGTCTTCATGATTTCTATCTACTTTCTCTTCTAGTAAACATAGTTTCTGTTTTAATATTTAGATCTTTGATCCATTTTTACTTTACTTCCATGCATAGTGATAGACATTGGTCTAGTTTTAGTCCTTGGCATGTGGAAAATCAGTTTTTCCAGCACCATTTAGTAAATAGGCTATGTTTCCTCCAAAGAATATGTTTGGCCCCTTTATCAAAGATAAACTCATGTGAATTCAGCAAAATAATCCAACATAGTCCAGTAGTCCATAATAGTAGTAGGTTATCTGTAGGACTGGCAATGTCAGAAGTTGTTGATTTGAGCCTTTTATAACTCAGCATATTAATATGGCTTTACTTTTCATACCTCATTCTTATACTTTTCTGTTGGATGGTTAAGACTAAGGTAAAGCAAGACCTATATAACAAGAAACATAACTTTTGTGTATGACAAGTTCAGTCAAGTCCCCTCAGGATTTACCCTACATTTTGTACTACAAATAACCACTATGAAGATAACAATATGCAATGTATTAATTATTGAAACTGTCCTATTAATCTATTTTGAAACTGTCCCATTGCTATTTGTTTCTCAACAACTTTATGTACTCCCAATTTTATCATCCTCTATAACTTGGTTTTATCTATTAAAACACAATAAAAAACACAATAAAATATAGCCTTAATTAAAAAAAAATATAAACTCGCTGAATGTGTTTGTAGTTGCAATCTGTATCTTCTAATTTATTCCACTGATCCACACATCAGTTGTTTTTTTTTTTTTTTCTAGTACCATGCTGATTTGCCACAGTACCTTTGTAGTACAACTTCAAGTCGAAATTGTGATGCCTCCTGCCTTGCTTTTGCTGCCCAGGATTTCTTTTGTTATGCTAGGTCTCTTCTGGTTCCAGATGAATTTTAAGAATATTTTTTCTAGATGCACGAGGTGTGCTAATGATATTTTGGTTGAGATTGCATCAAATATGTGTAACAGTTTTGGGAGTACGGCCATTTTCATAATGTTGATTCTTCCTATACATGAACAAGGAGTATCTTTCTATTTTCAGAAATATTCTTTGATCTCTTTTTTCAGAGTACTGTAATTTTCACTGTTTAGATCTTTGATTTCCTTTGTTAGATTGATTCTTAAGTATTTCATTTTTTTTATGCTATTGTGAAGGGTATGGATTCCCTAATTTCTCTGTCAGTTGAGTTTGTTGTTTGTGACCGAAATGCTATTGATTTTTCAGTGTTGACTTTGTATCCAGCTAGGCTACTGAATTTGGTTATTAAATTGAGAAGTCCATTGGTGGAGTTTTGGGGATCTTCTATTTAAAGTATCATGTCAAAAACTGATAATTTGACTTTGTCCTTGCTTATCCTTACTCTTTTTATATTTCACTCATCTAATTGGTCTGACTAGTGTTTCAAGAACTATATGGAATAAGAATGGTGACAGTGGAATTCTTGTCTTGTTACTGATTTTATAGTAAAGCTTTCAGTTTTCGTCTTAGTATGATGTTGGTGACTGTTTTTTCATAGATGGCTTTTATCAGATTGAAGTAAAGACCATCTATTCTGATTTTCTATAGAGTTTGCATCATGAATGATTGTGTTCATTAGGGAGATTGACTCTTAGTTCTCCTTTTCTGGTTGGGCTTTTTCTGATTTTGGTAATATTTGCCTCCAGCAATGAGTTTGGGAGAACTGCTTTCCTTTCATTAAAGATTTTGAGAAGTAAATGCTAAATATTCTCTAAATTTCTTGCAGAATTCAGATGTGAATGTTTCAAGACCTGAGATTTTTTTTGTCATTAAGTTTTTAATTATCTTTTAAATTTCATTAAGTAATATTGGGTTATTCAGAATTTTTATATCTTTTTGATTCAGCTTAGGTAATTTATATGTATCCTGGAGTCTGGCCATTTCTTTTGTGTTTTCCAGCCTATGAAAGTAAGATTTTTGAAGTAGGCATTGTTGATCTTCTGGCTTTCTATAGGATCTGTAGTGATTTTACCCTTTTCACTCTTCACTGTATGAATTTGAATTCTTTTAATTTTTTTGATAAGGTGGGGTAGGGATTTATTGATTTTATTTATTTTTTCAAGGAATCAACTCTTCATTAATTCATTGTGTTGTTTTCTTAGTCTCCATTGTGTTAATTTCTGCTCTGATCATTGTAATTTCCTCCCTTCTTTGGGCTTTTGGCTTGGCTTGCTCTTCTTTTTCTAGAAGCTTGAGGTTCAGCATTAGGTTATTTGCACTCATTCTGTTTTCCTGATGTGAGAACTTTCTGCTATAAATTTCCATATTAGGATCACTTTAATTTCAGCCCACAGGTTCCTATAAGTTTTATCTGCATTTTCATTTGATTGTAAATGTTATTTAATTTCTTTTTTAATTTTGTCTGTGACCCACTGATTGTTCCATAGGGTTTTATTTAATTTCCATTATATGTGGATTTTTAAAATTTCTTTTGTCAGTAATTTCCAGTTTCATTGCACTAAGATGTGATAATATGCATGAGATAATTTCAATTCATTTTCATTTACTTAAGCATGTTCTATGGACTAGTATATGGTCTATTTTGGAGAATATCCCATGTGCAATTGAGAAGAATGTGTAGTCTGATGTTGTTGGGTGGAACTCTCTGAAAAGTCTACTAAATCCATTTGTTCACAAGTTTGGTTCTGTTCTTTTGTTTTGTTGATGATTTTTCTGTCTAGTTTATCAATCTCATTGTGAAAATGGGTGTTAAGGTTCACCATTGTGATTGTATTATTGCTTATTTGATTTTTCATATCTATTAAAATTTGGCTTCTATAGTTGGGTGCTGCTGTATTTGATGTATATATATTTATGATTGTATATCTTCCTGTTGAAGTTTTCCCCAAAAAAGTATGTAATGACCTTCTTTATCTCTTTTGATCATTCTTGAAGTTCACATTATCAGAAAAAAAAAATAGCTACCCTGCTTTTTTTTCTGCATTCCTCTCTCATGGAGTATCGTTTTCTATCCTTTGAGTTTCAGTCTATAAATTCCCTTTTGAATTAAATGTGTTTCTTGTATACAGCATATTGTTGAGTTTTGTTTCTTGATCCACTCTGCTAGTCTCCTTCTTTCAATTGGTGAACTGAAGCCACTTACATTAATGGATATAACTGACATGTACAGGCCTATCTTTGTCATGTCATTTTTGTGCTGTTGGTTCCCTACTTTTGCTCTTTGTTTAACTATTTGCCCTCCCTGGTGGTTCCTTTCTATTTTTGTTTTTGAAATTGTGGTCATTTTATCTCTTTCTAGAATATCTTTCAGTACTGTTTGTAGGGTTAGTTTGGTGGTCATGAATTTCTTTGGTTGTTCTTTGTCATGGAAGTATCTTATTTCTCCATTATGTTGAAAGATAGTTTTCCAGGGTACATGAATCTGTATTGGAAGTTATTTTCTTTGAGGACCTTAAATATTTCGCTCCAAACTTTTCTTGACTTGATGACTTGTGTTGTGAAATCTGCCATGATTCTGATGGGCTTTCTTTAATAGGTGATTTATTTCTTTTCTTTAACCACTTTTAATAGTCTATTCTTCTGCTGAACTTCTGGGATCTTGACTATGTGTCTGAGTATAGATTTATTTCAATTCTATATGCCTCACTTATGTGTATGTAAGATTATTTTCCCATGCTTTGGAAATTTTCTATCACTTCTGCAAATAGTCTTTTTATGCCATTTGTTTTCACTCCTGCTTGTTGGCACCTATCAGTCTTTTTTAAATTTTTTTCAGAGCTGGGGACTGAACTCAGGCCCTTGCACTTACCAGGCAAGTGCTTATTCTACTGAGCCATCTCCCTGGTCCATCACCTATCAGTCTTACTTTGTTTTCCTTTGTGTCATCTTGCAGGTGTTAGATTATTATTTCCTGGTTGCTTGTTATATTTAAGAGATCCTTCCTTTCATGTTCACTAGCTGCAATGCTGTCTTCAAGGTCTGAAAGTCTATTTTCAGTTTTGTTCCACCAATTTTGCCACCTTTCAATGGAATTTTTAATATCCTGGATATCTCTTTGAATCTGTTTCATGCTGTCTAATTCTTTCCTATACTGTTCACTCATGGTTTCTGTCATTTTTTTCTATGCTCCTCTATTTTTTTATCTATGTCTCCTTTAGATATACTGATCAATACTTTCATTATTGTTGTCATTCCTTTTTTTACCTGAGAGATTATTTCTGATCTGATTTTTTTTCTATAGCCTGATGAAGTTGTTTCTTTACTTCAGTTGCTATCATTTCAGAAATTTCAGGTGTTTGGCTTCCATGTTCTTCTATGTCCATGTCTTCTGGACTTGTTTTGGGTGGGCTGGAGGTCTGAGATTACATTTCACTTCTTCATTTTGGAATTTTTTGTCTCAAAAATTTTACTTTGTTTTCTGTGGCAATCTTGTGAGTTTTGGTAGTAGGTAGCTATATCGCTATTATCATGACCTCTCCATGAAGAGTCTGTACCTCAGGGATATCTTCTGTGTGTAGGAGATTAATTGGAAGTGGGATGTTGGTTTCTGTTTGGCTCAGTCCCCAGTCTTTTGTTGTAGGACTGTGGTAAGGTTATTACCCCAGAGCTTCCCAATATTGTTATACAACAGAGAACAACTGATTACTACAGATAGGACACACTAGCTACAGTAGTACAATTAACAATAACACAATTTTAAAACTGACAAACTATGGTAACTATTTTGTACTTTAGACATAGAAGCAAAGTCTATAGTTATATAACAGCACCAATAGTAAATTAAGAGTTTGTATGCAAAGTGTTTTCTCTGTTAGAGTGGATTTACACTGGGTTCCTCTGGACAAGCAGGTTGCTGTGTCCTGGGTTCTTCCCATGCTGCCTGCCTGGCCTACAGTATAGGAGTATGGCACCAGGCGCCACAGTTCCTCTCTGGATGGTGGAGGGGTGGTGGGCAGGGTTTCTCCCCTCCTGCATGTCTGTCCATACCTATTCTGTACTCTGTCCTCATCAGCTCTAGCTTCTCCATGCTCAGGGACCAGAGTCTCATTTTGATGTTTGAATGTGATTTTTCTACACTCATGATTCTTTTCTTTCCTGTCCATATCTTTCACTGAGGTATTTTTGGTTACAAAAAATAGACTCATCAAATTGCCTAGGGAGAAGGTGGGGCGGGGGTGGTCACTGCAAAGATTCACAGAAGAGAAGCCAGATGTGCATGTGTGAAAGTTTAATGATCCAAGGGAGGTGAGATATGGGGGTGGCTGTTGTTCCCAACCTCTCCCCAGGACTATCTGACTCCTCTGCATCCTCTTCTGTTCTCTCTCTGTCTCTGTCTCTGACTCTATTTCTCTGTCTCTCTATTTCTCTGTCTTTCACCCTCTTTGTCTCTTTGCCTCCTCTGCATGGTCCTGATTTCTGTTCTTCCCCATGCTGTCTTGCATTGATCCAGCATGGCTTTTCCAAACTCATGACCTCAGCTTCACCTGAGTCCAGCCTTTGAAGTTTTCTACTTTAAAGGAACAGGAGAGAGAACTGGATGGGCTGTGACTATGTTTACCTTCTGGGCCTCAGTCTGAGAAGGCTTATGGATTTATTAGTGGTGCTTGGCCCATTGCTTTCCTGATTAGAGTGGAGGGGAACAGGGCCACTTGATAAAATATGAATCACCCTAAGCAAAAAGGGTTGCAGATGTGGCAGTTTCCCCTCCAGGCATCCTAGGATGAGTCTGTCCAAAATGTGCTAACTTTATCTCCTCTTATCCAAACTGGTGACGTCAAACATTCTGGCTAATGCCCTGGTCCCTCTTAGAAGACATGTGAGTGGGTGCTGGACCATTGCAGGGCTGTCACCCATCACATTCTGTGGCCCCATGAAATGTGCCTCATGGCCATTTCTTTCCTTTGAGCCATTCTAGCGCTAAGGCTCAGCTGGTGATCACTTGAGGCGAGGCTCTTCCCCTACCAGCCACAGTGTTAGATTGCTCCACAGGGGTTAATTGGTTTTTGGCTGATGAAATCACAGCAGAGTTATCCATTGTTGGAGCTCTTCAACAGCCTAACAGTTATTACTCTCTGGGCACTTTCCCATTCCCTTCTGAGCCATTTCATTTTCTCAGTCTTGTCAGAAATGAGCATTCACATCAGCATGTCACTGCCCCTCTTGTAATAATGCAATAACGTTATTGTTTACACACCATAGTTAGGAGTGAGTACCGCGAAGCTCCTGCACAGCACAGCAGTTCACAGGCCAGGCCTGCCAGGAACATGGGGCATAAGTTGGTGGTGTACAGAGAGGTCTTTCTACCCCCATGGTTCTTCTCAGTGCTCAGCAGAGGACTTCCCAGCCAGTACGGGCACTCCTGACCCAAGGACCAGTCACTAAGAATTTAGATCTCATGCTCTGTCCTTCTCTGAGTTACAGTAAAACACACGGGGGCGGGGGGCAGTGATAGTATCCTTCACACTGTTAGCAATCATCCTAGCTGATGTGGGCACTTAAGGGCTCCTGCCCACTACAGAGAAGGGCACTGAGGCTCCACACCTCTAGGCCTGACTGAGAATCAAGATTGGACTTTGAGCCTAATGGAAGGGTAAAGAGAAGTGTGGTACTGTGTTGGGTCTGGGCTGGATCCAACACCAGCCACATGTTCTGGGCTGTGCTTTTTCTCCCAAGCTTCCTTTTTCTCTGTGCAGACAAGAACCTCAGAGTGTCTATGCCTTGGAAGTTGGATTGCCACAAATAAAGAGTCCTGGATCCTAGAAATCAAACTCTTTCCTCTTTTCTCCCCATCCCTAAGATATTTAATCTTAGTGTCCAGCAGTTGCTTTCTGTGCTCATACAAAGCAGGCTTCACAGAACTCTGCCTAGTGCACAATACAGCACCTAGCGTTGAATGCCAGTAGCTAAAAATACACAGGCTCCTCAGTGGTATTCCTCAGAGCACACATCTGCTATTTAACATTAGACTAATAGAGACAGGAAGGGCATAGAACCCAGCAGGGAAGCAATCACCAAGAACAGGAGCTAGTCAAGGACTCTAGGGCCAGGTAATCTGTTACCTCTGGTGGGCACAGAACAGTGACTAATCACTCTTAGGGTTATGGATGCATTTATAAATCTGATACTAATGCTCAATACATTATTTATGGCCACAAATATGAATAATTTAGTGCCCAGGTTAAGCAAGTTTCTCTTTAAAAACCAGCTTTGACCTGGTTCTTGGCTCTTGACATTGATCCAGGAGGGACTAGGAGAGAAGTAGCTCAGGTTGTGTTCTGCACCTTGCTGGGGCTGCCCACCATAGGGAGGGAGTGCCTCAGCCCTGCTGGACACACTGCATTCACATAGGACCTCCACCACCTGCTTCGATTTATGCACCCATGTAATGAAGATAAATGACTCTTGATGATCCTTTTTTTTTTCAGAACTGGGGATTGAACTCAGGCCCTTTTGCTTGCCAGGCAAGTGCTTATTCTACTGTGCTATCTGCCCTCCCCCTTGATGATCCTTAATGTACACCAGGGTCTTGAAATTCTGAGAAGACAGGGGAGGTATTGGAGGGGGAATTCATAAAATTAGTAGGAACAGATGTAATATCTATAGCCCCAAGATGGTTTCCTATCTTGTCCAGTGGCCCCAGTGGCAATACAGGGGCTCCTTGATGTCACAAATCATTAGTTATCTGTGACTTTATCTCACATAGCACTATATCCCTCTGTCTGAAAGATATCTGAAGTAGTGACTTGTTTGGTTTAATTACAGCAAGGAGCTTGGTGCCCAGAACTCAATGGGTCATTTTACATGAATGCGGATGTCTAGTGATAAAATATGAAGTGGATATAACTCTTGCTCCTTTGTCAATGCTCCTAGCTCCATGATAACAAAGGAAAAAATTGCCATGGGTGCCTTTCCCAGTTCAGAATGCTGTCCTTCACTCCAAAAGGGCTGCTGTATGCCTTTAGCCCAGAAGATTCATGGAAAAATACTAAAATTGAAGCTCTGCAAAACTGTTCTCTTTTGCCTATGGTTGGAATTGAGCCAACCTCTGTCCTTGCTAAGAACTGATCTTCTACTCCTTGGCTGCTGAAACAGGAGGAGATGAGATAGCTGAGTCATATCAGGAAGCTGCTGTGCTGTGACCTTGGGCAGGCTGATTCCATGAACCCCAGTTTGTTTATTTGCAAATCCAAAGGGTCACTCTCAGAGGCTAATAGGAGCATTTCAATCCAAAATTATTTATGAAAAGCAAGTTGACACCTGCCTTCAGTAGCCCTGGGTTTAACGGGACTCAGAGTGAAAAGTGTGCAGAATTGTCTACCGTGGCTTGTCACAATGCGGAATTGTCCACAATGGCTTGGATGATGGGAGAGTAATGAGGAGAGCCCCGAACTTCTGGCCAACTGCTCTGCTCCTGGGCCAAAGCCAGCAGCTAGCAGGCCCAGATTTAGGCTGATCATCTGTAAGCCCAGCAAGAGGCTGCTAAATCACACCTGCTCCTATAAAAGTAACTCCCTGTGTACTCTTGTATGGGGAGGGAAGAGGCTAACAGCACCCCTTGGGGAGGTCTGTAAGCTTATGGCAAGAGATGGTATTTAGGAGTGACAGAAATTAAAGATGGAATTCTCCTAGTTCAGCCAAATGTCCCTGAGTGCACCTGTGTTTAGATCATGTCAGAGAACTGTGAAATTATTCTATTTTCAAAGAGCTGAGCCAATGGAGGCTCAATTTCCTGTTTGGAGGGCCTATTCCGGCTCATGATCATGGCTTGTGATCACAGTTTTCTTCTAATTGTACTCTTTCTTGATGAGGCTCATTTCTTCTTTAATTTTTTGAGTTGATGGAGAAGTGCTACCATGGTTAGAAACTGAGTGCAGATTCCCTGCTTCACTTCACTGTTTTATTTAGCAGACTTTTTAACAGTGTCTTTTCTTTCTCCAGAAGAATATGCCCTTGTAACCTCAAGGCTAGACACCATCTCCCCATTTCCATCTCTCCTCAGGATCCCTTTCAGATTGCCACACATTCTGCCCAAAATACAATGACCCAAAATTAAGTGTAATCACCCTCAAGCGGTATGGGTGTGTTTTCTTTTACTCTGCCCTGTCCCCATTTCATGTTGGCTTCTAAATGACACCAGCTCTCATTTAATTCAACTGCTGGTTCATTGTGCCTTCTTGATCTTTCTTTTCCTCTTAGATATGCCTGTTTCCATTGTATGATACCCAGATCATTTACATACAAGGGATGACATCAAGAAATAGCAATGATGGCTGTGATGATCATAAAGAAAAGGAAAGAGAAACAGCAATGTCATAGTGTTGGCAAGAGGGGTTGAGTTATTGGAGGGTACTGATGCTCATGGAAGCAACTCCTCAGCTAGAGAGCTGTGGATCAGAGGAGATCTTACAGGATCACAGGCAAACTGCAGCCAACATTTTCCATTATTCTGTGTGATCTTTCCGGTCACAACTGTCTCTAATCTCCTAGGAGCATTAGTGCTTATTGCTAGTGCACTCCTTAGCAATTACAAACAAATCCTGGACTTTCTCAAACACTCTGGACTTTCTTACTGGTCTCAGACACAGAGAGAAAAGCTAGAGAAGAGAAATCTGGGTAGAAGCCTCCTCCAGGGCCCTGCTGTTTCATCAGAGACAGATTCTGCCTGGACTTCCCAGGCTAATGACTTCTTTCACATGAACTTGTGTCAGAGGACACTTTTAGGATGCTATCAGAAATCCATACCTAGCCAAGGCTTCAGTCACCATACATGTAGAATGGAGATAGATCATGCCTGCTTCAGAAGCAGCTGGGGATGTCAAAGGTTTTTCTGACACATTCTAAAGCATCTTACCCTTTAATTCAGTAAGTGCTCCCTGCACCCCACCTACCATCGGCACTTTGCTAGGTACCAGAGGGGAATACAAGGGCAGCCTTCCTGTCCAAGCCACTGATGAATCTGGGGGAAGCAGAGAGTAGAGTGAAAGGGCAGAGAAGTGCCAATAACTAGAATTCATGCTGTGACTCGGGAGCAAAGAAAGTGCTGTGAGCTACCGAGAAGAAAAAGTTTGCCTTTGCCATGAGTAGGTGGCATTTTAATTGCACTTTAATGGAGAGCTTCTCCCTTTATTTTTTATTGTGGACACATTGAGACATATACAAGAGAGAACAGTACCATGGGCTCCGCTGTGCATTACCCAGCTGCCCTCAAACCTTCACAGAGGGCCACTCGCAGGATTACCCCCTCCCGGGACAGGTTCTTTTCAAATCCCAGAAAGCATATCATCCTATAGGTATGTGTGTCAATGTGTGTCTTTAAAAGATAAAAACTCTTTATATTACTATAAGTACAGTTATCACATCTAAAACAATTTCCTTGACATCATGGAATATTTAATCTGTACCCAGTTGGCCCATAACTATGTTTTATAGTTGCTTTGCTCCAACCAGGAAGAAAATTAGGTTGATAGGGCTCTGTGTACACCACTCCTTCCCTTCATCTTTGTAATTTGTTATTGTGAGGAAACAATGGCATCTGCTCTATAGAAATTCTTGAGTTGGGATTTTTCTTTCTTTGTAAATAATTTTTAAAAATCTTTTATTTATTTATTTGGTGCAACATCTCACTACCCAGCTTGGCCTTGTAGTGGTCCTCCTGTCTCAGCCTCCCCCATATTGGGAGTACAGACATGAGGCATGATGTCCAGCTTCGAGGCTGGCACGACATGCAGCACGGGGAATCGAACCCAGGTCCTTGTGCTTGCCAGGCAAGTGCTTAGACTGCTGAGCTATTTCCTCAGCCCTAAGTTTGGATTTTTCTGATTATAGCTCTAGAGCAATTAAGTTATACCTGCACCTTTCCCCAGATGTTATATAAGCTGATGGCTCGAGCTGGAGCTTCAGCAGGTTCGGGTTGTGTGTTTCGTGCAGGCATCTCACAGATGGGGTCAGGCCCTTCTTCAGAAGCTTCGTGAGGCCCAGCCCACCAGTCTCTTCCTCCAGGCTCGCAGATGTTAATAATCACTACCTAGACACCAGGCGCTCATTCTTGCCCCGGATGATAGTAACAGAGATACTTGCATTTGAATTATTTTGCAACCTGAACATGCAAGGCTTGTGAAATTGTCAGTGTGTGTTCTATCACATTTTTCAAAAATGTAAAGGAAGAATGTAGGTATATTTTACGAGGCTTTGGGGAGCCTCTGAGGGCTTTGTGCAGGACAGTCAAGTCCAGAGAATAGAATAAAGAGCTGAGCAGATTAAAACAAGACTGTAACGGCTAAGCCTCTAGTTCTGAACCCCCTGGCCACTGAGTAAGTGGTTCTGTTGAGAGGTGCACCTACAGACCTGGCCTTCGGGATACTTCACCCTATAAATAGAGTATTCTTCTGCTTCTTTTTACTAGGATTATTCAGAGAGTGTCAAGCTATCCAAAGAGCCCTTCTCTGTCTGTGTTTGTATTAAACAAGAGGATATTTCTTATGGTGGTGTTTCCTGTGGTGGTTCGTTAGGCATGAGTGAATCTGAGCCTGTGTTTGACCAATTATAGGTGACCTTAGGGAGACTCCCATATATGAGAGAGAGAGGGAGAGAGGGGAAGAGGGAGAGGGAAAGAGTAAGGAAGATGAGAGAGAGAGAGAGAGAGAGAGAGAGAGAGAGAGAGAGAGAGAGAGACAGACAGACAGACAGACAGAGACAGAGAGACAGAGAATCCCAGTGCTCCTCTTGCTCCCACCAGGCTCCACCTCCCAGCATCCTATTTAGCCATAAACTTGCCAGTGGACCAATCCACAGGTATTACTCTCTCACAATTCAGTGTCACACCTTTGTGATCCAGTCACCTCCCAAAAGCCCTGGCTATGATCCAACGAGGCTTTGGAAAGACATTCAGATAGAACGGGTAACAGAGGTCTTAGCGAATCAACTACCTAAATCTAAATTCAGAGGCAACCTGGGGCCCCATAGGCAAATTACTTGTTTCCTCACCTGTAAAATAGAAGAAATAACAGTACCTATCTTCTAGTGTTGTTTGGATACTTAATTTGACTATTACAAATCAGCAGGTGTATAGGAGGGAACCGATAAAGAAATAACAAATATTATGCAGCAGACGATTCCTCTGATATTTGCTTCCACAGTTACAGAATAGCCTATCTGAGATGTCATCTTAAAAATAATAATTAATGAGTGCAACTTTGAAAATTAGGACTGAGGGCATAGCTCCATGGTAGAGCATTTGCCAAGCATGTGGAAGCCCCTGGGTTAAAGTCCTGTCCCCATCAAGAAAGAAAAATAAAAGGTAACTGCATGTTTATATTTATAAAAAACAAAAACAAAACTTATCTGGAATGCAGGTGTAGATCTAATGGTTTCTTTCCTTTCCTTTCCTTTCCTTTCCTTTCCTTTCCTTTCCTTTCCTTTCCTTTCCTTTCCTTTCTTCTAGCAAGGGGGTTTTGTCGACATGGGACACTGGTGAACTTTCTGAGTCTGAGCAGAAAATAAATTATGATGATCACACTGATGGCCAGCCTGTTCCTTTGACCCCTGGCCAGGACACTGCCAGCGCCCTCACAGGAACTATAAAGTCACTGAAAACAAAGATATAATTAATACCCAAAACGTGCAAGGAGACAAGTTGTTCAACTTTTTGATCTACAGTGGCCGAGAGGCTAACATCACTGAAAAGCAAACTAAAACAGTAAAGGTCAACTTTGTTTGACTCGTCCTTTCCTTTGATTTAATGAGGGGCCTGACTTGAAGCTCTCTGATAGGGATGGCGACTGCATGATAGGCTGAAGGCATCTCTCAAATCAAGTCCCTCTTTTTTAAATTTGGAAATGACTTACAAATGAGGCATTTCCAGTATTCTCTTGACCTTAATAGGCTGGCATAGCCACCAAGCAAGTGTACATTGAACCCGTACAGTGTCAGACGTAGGGTACGGTTTCAGGGAGCCCGTCATAAACAAGACAGTCCAGACCCTGGCTTTAGAGGACTTATGTTCCAATAGCGCAGACAAATACCGGAGTGATTATAATTGAGGAGAGAGACTATAATTTACAGAGAGCCCAGACTGATTAAAAATGTCCACCAAGCACTTCATGAGTCACTAGTCAAGGATTTCCTAAGAAGCAAAACTGGAGCCCACTTCCACCTCTACTGCTGCCTCGGCTTGTTCTTGCCACTTTATACCTAGACTGTTTAAATGTCTACTAGAGGACTGACCCCTATGTCCACCATCACACACACACACACACACACACACACACACACACACACACAAAAGTCTTTCGGGAGTGCTCACGTCAGCAGCACATGTACTGAAAGTCTTCTGGGATTTTCTACTAGGTTGTTTCTCTTTTCTAGACTGGGTCTGGATCTTGACACTTCAGCAAGAGTGAGAGGAAGCAGGAGTAAAATGCAGCCTGGAGTGGGAAGGCCAAGGGACTGGTGATGTCACTGATCTGCTCTCCCCTTGAGTCTTCTCTGGTTGGGCTCCTGGAGCTCGGAGAGCTTCTGCACCTGTGCCTGAGAGCCTGGAGGGCCCGGGACTGCACTAGACAGCCTAGCCCTACCATGAGTTCCTCCTTTTTGATTTTTGAAAAATCTTTGACTAGTGACTTGTGGAGCACTCTGTGGACATTTTTAATCAGTCTGGGCTCTCTATAAATTATAGTCTCTCTCCTCAATTATAATCACTCTGGTATTTGTCTCCACTATTGGAACATAAGTTCCCTAAGGCCAGAGTCTGAGCTATCTTGTTTATGACTGGCTTCCTGAAGCTATCCCCTATGTCTAACACTGTATGGGTTCAATACACACTTGTCTGGTGGTTATGCCAGCCTATTAAGGTCAAGAGAATATTAGAAATGCCTCATTTGTAAATCATTTCTTTTCTTTTCTTTTTTTTATCTTTAGGGAAGGGTCTCCACGGTGTTCAGGGTCTGACTAGTAGATCAGACTCTTAGTGATAGCCTGTTTACAGCCTCCCAAGAGCTAGGATTACAGGCACACACCACCACATCCAGTCTCAATTGTCATCTCAGCATGCCTCGGGGGCGGGGCCGGCATGGCATGCCCACAGATGGAATGCCTGGCCCGTGAGCCTGCTTGCAGGAGCTTTAATCTGTTGAACTATTTGGATGGCCCTTGTAAGTCATTTTCATATTTAAAACCACACAGGTCATATGTGAGGGTTGCAAGAACTAATGGTATCCTCTTTAAGAGAATGTCATCCTAGGACTGAAATGACAACTAATGCTAAGAAAGAAATTTTTTGAGGAGTCGGTTGCATCTGTCCTAAAGAGGAAGTGCTATTCCAATAGATTTTCCACATTTTATATCCATTGTCCACCTTAAATATCAACTATTATCAAAAAATCCCATGGCATTCTAGTGACACATCTTCCTGTCTCTCTGGCCCACCCAACTGTGGCATTGTCTTCAGGAACCATTTTTATTCATCTTTTCACCAAAATACCTAACGCAAAGTCTGGCTTACAGTAGACAGTAAGTGGAAGCGCATTCTATCCCATTGCCTTACAAAGAGAGCCTGAGACCACAGTAATTCATCTTTTCTCTGAAGTTGCAGGGCATATCGCTTCTCGGCCTTTTGGCTAAGATCAAGTGAAGTTGCAGGGCACCTCTTTGTCCTATTCATATATTTTTGTGAATTGCTTTGCAACTTTTAAATAAACTCTAGAAGTTTATTGAAATATTTCCTATTCACAGAAAAAATGCAGTCATTGCCTAACCTAGCCCACAAATCCTTTTTTTTTAAATCAATACTGGGGACTGAACCCAGAGTCTTCTTACTGAGCTCCACCTTCTCCCCAACTGATTTTTATTTTAAGACAGTCTCACTAAGTCGCTAAGTTGCCCAGATTGGGCTCCAACAAATCTCACTCTTTAAACCCTCATATTCAGCTCAACAAACATGTATTGAACACTCACTCTGTGCTGGGACCTGGAAGAGGAACTGGAAGTGACACAGTGACGAGGCCCAGTCTAAGATGCTCACAAGTACCACAGATGGAGCAGACGTGTGATGGTTCACAGGAGGGAGCCCTTCCTCTGGAAATGCTCAGGACTGCTTCCTGGGGAAAGTGACACCTAAGCAAGACTTTGGAAGGGAGTTCAAATTAGTCCAGGCAATCCAGAAAGGAGACAGGAGGCAGGACAGTGGGAGATGGAAGAACAGTGCACTGCTGGTGTGAGAGGGAAGCTCACAGCCAGCTGCAAGGCCCTGAGGAACTTGTACTTTATTTTGCAGTGGGGATGGTCAGGGGCCCAAGAAATATGGCAATGACTCCAGTCCAGTCACTACCAACCAGAGAGCATGGGGTTGGGGTGCAGCAGCCAGAGGCCCTGCTGGGAGGAGGCGGCTACAAGGCCGGGCGAGGCAGTGAGGTTGGGGTCATAGCTTTCCTCAACTGCCTTTTCCTCCACTTCTAGCAAGCCAGCGTGTGTCTGGGTTGAGGTGCAGACCCAGACATGCAAGTCAGTGCTCAGCAGAGAGCTCCCTCCAGCATGTCCTGTCTGCCCTTTAGGTGCCAATTCTATGTCACACAGCTCGCTACTACTCATTCTACCACTCAGTCAGCCATGAGGAGTGTCCAATGTTATAGCTAACCCAATGTAGATTTGTGAATTCAGAAGTGTTGAGCCATATATTTTGCCTAAAATATATACCTTTAGAGGGAGGGAGGATTCATAGCATGTGAACATTTGTTTTTATGCTGGTGTGCTGGATACACACAAGCACTAATTAAAATCACATAGGACTAACAGTTCTTTTTTTGTTTTTAACTTATGTATTTGGAACAGGGTCTCACTAAGCAGCTCAGACTCATAGTGATCCTCCTGTTTCAGTCTTCCCAGAGCTGGGATTATAGGTGTGTACTACCATGCCCCGTCTCAATGGCTGGCTCAGCACAGGACCAACATGGCATTGGCAAGCAGTACCGGGGACCAAACCGGGGTCCTGGAGCTTGCCAGGCAGGCGCTTCAACTGCTGAGTTATCTCCTCAGCCCACCACTACACTTCTAATCTAGCAGAGGCCATGACATGAACACAGCAGGGACTTCAGCCTGGCTTGAGTTCTGGCCTTCACCTAGGCCCTGACTCAACCCCACTTCCCAGGTGCAGGTTAGTTAATTTCTTTAAGACTCAGGTGCAACTCTTGCTCTCTTCTACCTAAGTAAGATGCCTGAGCACCTTCAGAGTAAGAACGAGGGGGCAGCCAGGGAGATAGCTCAGAGGCATAAAAGCCTGCTAGGCAAGCACAAGGTCTTGAGTTTGATCCCTGGGAAAGAAAGAAAGAAAGAAAGAAAGAAAGAAAGAAAGAAAGAAAGAAAGAAAGAAAGAAAGAAAGAAAGAAAGA
>NW_004524583.1:16518046-16523797 GCF_000260255.1 Octodon degus
ATTATTTGTTGAAACTGTACTTCCGATTTGATTTGAAACTGTCTCATTGCTATATGTTTATCAATAAAACTGTAGAAAAAAAAAAGAAAAAAAAAAATAAAACCTCAGTTACTTATCTGGACAATGAGGACAATCTGTAAAATGGATCATGCTGAGGATTAATGAGGCATGCTAACTGAATAGTCTTGCCCAGTGCCAACCTCTCTGGTCTTCATGTCAAGTGATATCTTATCTCTCTCTTTATAGGGATCTTAAAAACCACAAGTGAATACAAGCATCAAGTAGCTAGAGAATTCCCTGAAAGTAGAGTATAATCTTGTGCTAATTTACAACAAACTGCTCAGGATCAAACGAGGGGAGCCTGCAGCTGTCTGGAAAAGAACTGCTTGCACACCCAAGGTAATTTTTCAAGAATCCATTCTAAACAAATGTTGACATAAACTCATCTGTAGCAGAGCTTCCGCTTTATGGCACTTTTAAATGTCTCTAATATTAAAAGTAAATTAAATAGTGCCTGTGATGAGGCACTGAAGGTGTCTAGGGAACAGTTTCACAGTTGATGACTCAAACCTTCCTATCTGATAAAAATTCACATTTCCCCCAGGTGGAAGAACAGAGTCCCAGCAAGTGAGGAGGAGACAAGCACACGAGGAGTGGTGTGGCTGATATGTGAAGGTGAGAACTCGGATAAGCACTTCCACAAGCGCCTTGCCTTGAAGACCACTGTGCGAAGACTGGCGTCGTTTTCTGACCCTTTATTCAGCAAGCAAATGGATACTCTTGGTTAGAGAATCTGGGTCAGGAAATGTAGGTTAGCGTCCCAGTTCCTCTGCAATCCTGGAGGGTAACTAAGATTTGGAGGTGTAGGTGGCCATGTGGCTCCCAAGGGTGCAGGGCACTGTCTCCCTGCTTATTCTCCTACTATCCCCCATTGCCACCATCCCACCTGTTCTCCTGGCCTCCCCTCCAGGGGCCTTTGGAGTCATTATTACTCACTTGGTTGGCTTTGTAAAAAATGTAAGAACGTGAATGGAGTGCCTGATTCTCTCAGCAGATGAAGGAGGAACTGCTGTTCCTCCAGTAGGAGGGAGGGATTTGGTCTGAGCTTGCCACATGCTCTGTGCCTCCGTGCATGGCATGGAACTTGGCAGACACAAAGCCATTTGCTCTTCTGGGTTATCAGTGGGGCACTGGACACTGGACTTGGTCCTCCTCCAAGTGACAGACTTGAGCTGGGCTGTGTGTCAGCCATTCGGGGCAGAGTAGATGAGAAATCAAAAGCCTGGCCCAGAACCAGAGGAGGACAGAATCAAAGTGTGCAGCCAAAGGCAAGCTGGTAATGAGAAGGGTGCTCTGTCCACAGCAAACATTAGCCAGGAGCAGCTTTGACCAATCTCACCTGATTACTATGGACCCAGCTGCAAGGGCTTTTGCTTTAGTAGCATCTGAAAAACATTGACCAACTTCTTGCCTGTGTGTGGGAAAAGACCAAAGTTAAACATACATCTCCAAGCAACCCTATCTGGCTCTTAGAAGCAAGTTTACCAGTCTCCCAGTGCTTTGGGATGAAGGATTCTCAAAGCGCTGGGCACCCATTATAATATCTGAGCTTGTGAAAAACCTGGTGTCGGATCCCATGTTACAGCTGGAGGTTAATGAAGATGAGAGTTGGCTGAGGTCACTCAGCTTTGCAGTCGCGGAGCCTGGCCTGGGCCCTGCTGCTTCCTCCATATCCCAAGCTGATTGCCTTCATACCCTCCTCCCTTTAATCTAGCCACACGGAGAGCTGAAACCATTCATTGTCCTTAGTTCACAGGCCAAAAGATAGTCTAGCTGAGTGGTCATCTAGTCAAGCGTTACCTATTTTTTACCTCAACTATCCACCCTGATCAGAAGCCCACTGTGGCCCTGACAACAGGAAATACCCCATTTTGGCCATTCATCAGTCTGCACTGCAGCTGTACCCTGCACCCTTCTTCCCCATGTAGCCAAACCCCTTTTCTTTATGTCACCTGACTGTGCTTTAGCATAAGAGTCCTGCTTAGTATCACCAGGCTCTGGAGGTATCAGAGCACAAGCTTCCATCATTATTAGATAATGACCTATGTGAAATCTCAACAAATACAGAGCACAATCAATCTGCAGCTGATTAATACAAGCAACCAGGCTCATCAAATTCAAATGTTGGAATAGATATGGTTGATTGGCTAAATATTAGTGCCATTTATAAGTACATCCTTTTGGGGATTGTCTTAGACTTGAAAATATGTTTCATTAACTAGCTGGTATTTAACCCAAATTAATTGTTTGCTATGCATCCTCCATTTCGTCCCTGGAAGTGAGACCTACAGTTGCCATGGAACAGCTGTGTGCACAGAGGAGCTTTCTGGGTAGTTCTCTGAGGCACACCACATTCTCTCACCATAGTCCCTAATTCTCGCCTCACTGCTCTATCCCCCTAACGAGGTTTCTTCTAATTAGGATGCAATTTTATAAGTTGTCCCTCAATTTCTATCTTTAGATTCAGGTCATGTCCCAAAACATTTTATTCTTTGCCAATGCTACAGTGGACAGGAGCATTCAGAGAGGATTGGACTTGGGAGAGAAGCTGCCACAGCCCTGATGAGGCAGCTCCTCTCAGACACCGGAACCTTCATTTATGGGATGATAATGAAAACATTCACTTTCAACCTGCCCCATCTGTATTAGGAATTGTCAAGGGAACAGAAGTGACAGAAAGTCACTGGAAAAAATAATTAAAACAAAGATAGGACAACTACAGCCTCATATCAGTGAAGCTAAGGGAATTCAGACATGGTCTGATCCAAGGATTCAAACAAAATCATCAGGGCACGTTTCCCCCTCCACAATTCTGATTTGTTTCCTAGGGTGGTGGTAACAAAGTGCCATGAGCCTGGTAACGTAAAAAATAGAAAGTTTGGCATAACATGTGAGTATACTTAATGTCACTGAACTGTAGATTTTAAAATAATTGGAATAATAAATTTTGTGTTATGGCTAATTTGACAGAAATTTTAAAAAATAAATAAAACAGTCACTCCTCTCTAGTTCTATATCCTAGAGGTCTAAAAAGCAGGTCTCAGTATAGCCGTGCTCTCTGAAGTTATCATGGAAGGATCTTCCCTGGATTCTTCATAGATTCTGGTGGCCTGCTTCTATTGTCACATGACCCACTCCGTGTGTGTGTGTGTGTGTGTGTGTGTGTGTGTGTGTGTTTTCTCTTTCATTGGATTACGGCCCAGGGCAGTCCAGTGTAGTCACATGTTAACTGATTACTTCCTCAGCCATTGTTCTTCCAAATAAGGTTGCCTCCTGAGGTTGGAGATGGTCAAGAATCTTGTATCACCATTCAACCCAGAAGTCTTATCTCCATTGGTATGTTGAGCTTTATTTTCACTTTATAAAGTGAAAAGCTCACTATGTTGAGCTTTACTCCTAGAGGAATCTAGGGGGCAGTGCTCTAACTTCAGGAAACCCTAGCAATCCCTGGGATGGGGGAGTGAGGAGAGTCTCTTCCCTCTAGTATAGGAAAGTGCATTCTAATTTGGCTTTTCCCGGGTCAGGAATTCGCCCTGGACCAGTCACATCTGGGAGTGGTCAGCACATTGCTGAAGCTGGGAAAGCAGGGCAAGGAAACTAGCACACAGTCTTTCGAGAATATTGTAGAGATACAAAGCAGACTTAGAGAGTAAATATCCCTGTAATATTTCTCTAACTCTCTATAAGTGTAACTTTTAAAGAAAAGGAACAATCTCATTGAGGAATACTACTTCCACCTGGAAAAACTTGATTTCCCAACCATGAAGGCTTTGATTTGATATTAAAGAAGGAATTACTTGAGGGCTAGCAATGGGAGATAGATAGCTAATAAATAGATACAGACAGGCAGACAGACAGATAGACACAGACAAATATAGAGCACTAGTGGATGAGACTGGACCCCTAAGGTTCATACACTTGAAGGCTGGTCCTCAGTTTGGTAGAGCAGAGGTGTTTTGGAATCTTTAAGAGCAGAGGGATAGCAGAAGGTCCAAGGCCACTAGGAGCTCACCAAAGAGACGTAAGACCCAAACTTCTCTGTCTTCTGGTTTCAAGATATAATCTGCTCCTCCCACTATTGTGATGCACTGATAAGCCCTCACCAGAAGCTGCACCTGTACCTCCCCCTTCTGATCTTGAACTTGGAACTTCTAGAACTGTGAGCTAAATAAACCTCTTTATTTATGAAGTAGATTGTCTCGAGCATTTTGTTAGTGCAAAACTGATACACATATGTGGAAGAGACTAGATTCAACCAGGATTTAGAGCAAGACCATAATTTATAGGAAAAAAGCCAACTCATTTTCATTGAGGAATTTAAACCAGAAATTCAGAGAAAAAGACATTTAAAAATGCTATAAACAAAAAAGATGACCCCCAGCATTGAGTATACTTAGACCCACAGGATGTTCTGAGCATAGCAAATTTTAAAAGAAAAACCTAAAATGGATTTTCAAAATCTCTCCTTCATCCCACCCTGTCTGGTTCCATCTTCTGGTTCATCTGTTCTCATTCAGGTGTCACACCAGAGTCATCAATGGAAGTGTCACTGACAGATCTGGACTTTCCAGGACAAATAGGGTCACACAGATTAGTAGCTGTGTCCGACCTATCTCTCCTACCTCTCTCATTTCTAATGTATAATCAGGGGAAGGACCATTATCCCCTTAGCCCAAAGGACAAAATCTAAAGCTGTGCCAAAGATATTCTCCTATCCAAGGGGGTAAAGTACACTTTAACCTGTCCTGGCTATGGCGTTTGGAGGGCGCCAAGCAATACCTCCTGACAGCTTGCACTTTGAATGGCTTTGCTCCCTACTTGCTTAAGCGTCCACCTCAGTGAGAAGATTTATCTAGAAGACCCGCCTGCCATCATTCCACTAATTTGCTTAGTCAGCAGATGGGCATTGCCAGCCCATCAGTTACATCCAGCAGAGCTTACGCATTCTCAGCGGGAGCCCCTTGGCATGACCCTGCATATGCATCAGCGGACAAGTGCTTTCTCACAGTACTGACAGCATGAATGATGGTTTAGATTTAAGCACCACAAACTCATGGACACCATTCCCTGCCCCCACCTTGCCTCCTGTAGCAGGAAACAGTGCTATGAGATGGGCTTTTCTTGCCTCATCAGAGCTAGGGGTGGCTTTGACAGGTCCCGAGCTACCTGCATTACAAGATCCTCAGCAATAACGAAGCTTATTTCACGCACCAATCAACATCCCAGATGTTATCAAACAATAGCACCCAAGATACCTGGGCGAGACTGGCAGGGCAGATAACAGAGTGACCAGCTCATCCCAGTTTTCCAGGGACCCTCTCCATTTCAAGGATCAAAGCCTTGGGTTGGGGAGATGGTTCAGTGGAAGAAGTCTTCCCTGGCAAGAGCAAGGGCCTGAGTTCAATCCCTGATTACACCAAAGAAAATAAATAAAAATTAAATTAAATTTTAAGGCAATGATCCTGAGAATCTTCAACAGGTTTTTGAAACTAGCAGTTAATTGGTAGGATTCTCACCCTCACTAACTATATATGCTAATACCTGTGAACTAAGCAACTGCACTGAAGATAGCAATGTGTAATACTAGGGTCATGCTTGAATGCCTGTCATTCTGGTCTTCTAAATACGTACTGTTTGTCATGTCATACCAATTACTGCCATACTGTCTATCAAGTAAGTGTTTGTTTAAAA
>NW_004524583.1:16525116-16526021 GCF_000260255.1 Octodon degus
TTCTTTCTTTCTTTCTTTCTTTCTTTCTTTCTTTCCTTCCTTCCTTCCTTCCTTCCTTCTTTCTTCAATAAGAAAATAATCCCCAATACACATATATATAATACACAATCATTAGAAATTTCAAATCTGGCAAATCAAACAAAAAACAACTGATTCTCTTTAAGAATTTAGAGGGAGCCAGGGAGATGGCTCAGTACAAATAGTGCTTGCCTGGCAAGCCCAAAGTCCTGAGTTCAATCTCCGATTCTGCCAAAAAAAAAAAAAGAAGAATTAGGAAATAAAAAATTCTAAACCTAAACATCTAATTTGAAGATAACATCATGCAATACAACAACCACTGTTTTGGGGGCTGGGGAGATGGCTCAGTGAAATAAGCACTTCCCTGGCAAGAACAAGGGCCTGAGTTCAATCCCCAGTTCCACCAAAATAATAATAATAATAATAATAATAATAATAATTTAGGAAATATTCAGGGTTCCTCCAGGGCTCTCACTAAGAGCTAGCCCCATTTTTCATCATTCCATGAGTAAGGGCAGCATCCTATGCCTCTTGAAGATTCCTGCTTCTCAGATTTTATGAACAGGAGTGTTTATAGGGGCCAGGCAGACCCCTAATAAAGTCAATTTACTAGGTGAGAAAAGTCAATGTATTCATCTCCCTGCATTTATTGAGTAGTAATGTCTCCTGGCACCAAAATGCAAACCAAAAACCATGGAACAAAAACAACCTCTGAGTCAAATAGACGTGGATTGACCCTGGGCTCTCCTTTGTAACAGGCATAAGTTTCGTATCCTTTTAAAACCTCAGTTACGGTGCGGAGAGTTTCCTGCTACCCTGCGCCGGCGGGACCAGTCCCAGCCCAGGCGCAGCGTGGGCCGGACCCTCTCCCAGCCCCTCGGGCCGCC
>NW_004524583.1:16535181-16562994 GCF_000260255.1 Octodon degus
TCTGTGTAAAAATATGTAATTGTTTATTCCTATTTTTTAAATTTTTTATTTTTTAAATTTTTTTCTTCATATTCTATAGGGATTTAAAGTTTAATGCTTCAATACTTGATGGATAACACCTGTTCCATGTTATGTCTAAGATGTTTGATATTCAAATGGATAGTGAGGTTAAGCTCAACTGCCTATACTGTATAGTAATAATAATAAGCTTCTCCTCTGGAGGGTTAACAACTTAAGTTTGCAGATCAAAAATCAAAGAAAAAGAAGGGCTGCAAGGACAGACAACATTTTGGCCCTAGCTTTTCAAGGTCAGTGAGGACTCAGGACATAGGAGATCTTACACTGTAATATCATATAACTCAGTTGTGTCCCAAATTTTCTGATCAAGGAGATTATGGGGCCACAGAGAAAAGTGACAATGATGTAGAGTATGCCTAAGGAGAGTCACATGGAGAGAAAACATTCTCTCAGGCTTTCACAGAGAGCAAATTAGTCAAGCAATGGCTGTGACTCATCCACATGGCTGACACTCACAAAGGATCTACAAACTGCAGTACAGGGTTACAGCATAAATCCTGATAGGAGTTGACTGACCTTATGAGATACAGAAGTTACATTTCTTGTTATATAGGTCTTGCTTTATCTTGGTCTTAACCATCCAGCAGGAAAATATAAAAACGAAGTATAAAAAGTAAAGCCATATTAATATGCCAAGCTATAAGAGGCTCAAGTCAATAACTTCTGACATTGCCAGTCTTATGGATAACCCACTACTATTATGGACTACTGGACTATATTGGATTATTTTGCTGAATTCACGCACCTACAATATTTACATGGCAATGGAATACCCATCTATGACAAAACTAGACAAAAAAGGGGGATACAAATGAAGGATCATTTTGTATTTGTATATTCAAAATAGGATAGATATACAGCTATTTTCTCTTAATTAAATGAATAGAAAGATTTATACTAATAGTGTTTGTGGACAAGATATCATGTCTGCATCTTACACTATGAACAACCACTAAGAAGATAACAATATGCAGTGTATCAATTATTGAAACTGTCCTACTAATCGGTTTTGAAACTGTCTCATTGCTATTTGTTTCTCAATAAAATTATTTTTTAAAAAAAAAAAAAGGGGGCTAAAAATCTTGTGCCCTGGGAACCCTCTTGGTGCTGGGCAAAATGGGAGGGTTTGTCACATAGATACATAATATGGGCCTTAATTATATAGGACAGTTTCTTCCACTTTCACAGTATCCATTGTACCTTTCAGATTTTATTTACTATGGGATGAGGGAAAAGAGAAAAGAAAGAAGAAAGAGAAAAATACACACACATATACACATACACACACATACAATATCTAGGATAATTGTACTACTAATTTCTGTTGGTTTGTTGAAGGGAACAGTTGGTGCCTAATTTTTTTGACTAATCTTACATGCTCGTATCTGGTAATCTGAACAATACTTTGAAGTCAACAATATGCAATAACACAACGACTGCTGAATTCCTATCATCTTGGTTTTTTTGAAATTCTATATCGTGTCTAATGTTTTTATATTCTCTTTAAAATAAAAATATGCCAGACAAGTGGGGAAGAGCCTGAACAGCACATTGATACCACTTTCAAATTTGAAAACTATGATTCTTGATTGAGTCTGTGGCCCTGGTCCAGAAAGCAGCTCTTCTGGCACACACAGATGTCACCTGACAGCTCAAGCTGTCCAGGACATCACTTACGCTATTATTCTATATTCTCCGAGGCCCCACTGAAAGGCTACCGACAGAGTGATTTCAACACATCAAGTTCTGAGCATACTGCAAAGACTGGCCACATAGTCGTTGACTGGCTGGGCTGGTATTTTTATGGCGGATCTACCTAGCTTTTTCATTCTTATACTGTATAAGACTCAAGTTGACAAAGGAGTGCTCATAAGTGAACTAAAAGCAATTTACAAAATGGCTGTAGGGCACAGAGCAGGAGCCTCTGTGTGGAGTCAGCACAGGTCCTCCTGCAAGGAGACTGTGTCTTCCAGGCCTGGTTGGCACAGACAACCATGACCCCCAGGGACCACGGGACCCACAGTGCAGAAAGGTCTTCACCACCACCTTCTTCATTGTTCCATCTGCTTTGAGCTGACTGCTCTGCTCCTGGTGTTGGCAGGAGCCCTGCTTCAGGGGCAACCCACCTCCCACCCACTGCTCTGGCCTTGGCCTTCTAGCTAGGTGTCAGCAGCTTACCTTGGTCCCAGCAAGGCTCTACCCAGGTTACAAAGACCTGTTTGCCAACACAGAGAGCCTCCTGTGGTTGTCCTTGCTGCCTGCTGCCCACCTGGTGAAAACAGAATAGACCTTAAAATCAAGCTGCGCTTTCAGGAGCTAGAGGTAACAGAGGTCTTAGTTTTCCTACAATGCCCATTTCTCAGTGCCATATAGATTCACAATTCATTAACTTATTGTTAAAAAACATGTATTGAGAATCTCGTACATACCAGCAATAAGCAGAAATAGAAACAGCAGGGGATAAGATAGGCAAGTTCTTTGCTTATGGTACTTAAGTGATTGAGAGGGAAAAAGAGATAATAAATAGAAAGCAAATAGATGAATATTTCAAAAAGTGGCAAGCATCAGGAAGACACTGCCAAAGGTGGTGCAATCTTTATGGGGAGGGGCTTCACCTTTAAGGACCTCCTCACCCAAAGCATAATCTACCACTAACGCCCCCAAACCCCCAAACCGTGCTACCCTGCCCCCTGCTGAGCATGGTCTGCAGGACTCGCTGTGCTGTCCTGCGGTTGCTGCAGTTCCAGTTTCATCTCTGTGCCCATTTCCCTTTGCCAGCAGAGTGACCCACAGTCTTAGCGGGTGGCGTGTTACCAACTGAACTTGTCTTGATAAAATCCCTGGGCTCTGGATCCGCCAGTAAGAAGCCCTTGGCTTTCCCCCACCCCGCCCCATTTATCTTGTCAACTGGTGCTAGTCCTTCAGAACACAGCTCGTGTGTCTCCCCCGAAAAGCCCTCCCTGGTCCCTGCAATCTGTGTCCCAGCAGTGAGAAGCAATAAATGCCAGGTGGGCGTGGCTGAGCCTTATTCATTTGTCACTGAGCACAGCGTCTGAGACGCAGGCAGGGCTCAAAAAACACTCACTGAATGCATGCGTGAATACATGAATGTGTCTGGAGCTCAGCGGGCCAGCCTAGACCTGATAACCCCGGTCTCTCAGCTCACTGAATAACCCAGAAGTTCGCAATGCAAGACAAAGTAAGCTTGTTTTCCCACAAATCGTATCACACACAGCAAAAGTAGGAAAGGTATCTCTTGAGCTGCTCGAATTGGCTTTCCTAGCAGTCAGAAGTGCAACTGTTTTAGTCAAAGCCAAACACCACCACCCCCAGTAGGCTATTTATTTATTTATTCATTTATTTATTTTTAAGCATCTATTGATCTTTAAGAAAAGAAGAATTTAACAAAAGTGCTGCTTCTTGCTTCTGTCTCCCGGCCTGAACTCTCTCCAAGTATTTCCAGCTATCTTGTGAAATTTCACTGTCAGTTAGCCAGCGATGGCGACCCCTGTAGCTCACCCACTGGCTTTGCCGGGGGAGCTAATTTCACAGATACCGCTAGACAAGATTTACCTCTGACAGACTGAAACTCCAAGTCCCCCGTGCAGCTAGGACTCCCGCGGTGGTGCAGGAGGGGAGGCAACCCCGAAGGTACATCCCAACAAGCCCTGCCTCGAGGCCAAGGCCCTTGGCGTCTCCCACACACTCTGCCTGCTGAGCAGAGAGCAGGGCTCCATGTTGTTCGAGGAATAACAGGAATGTCAGAGAGTCAGCCATGTGGTGGGAGCTAAGAAATCCTTGCAAATCTCTGGAAATGAGAACTTGATCACAATACCCTTTCAAAAACCTGCCCTCCCTTATCCTGTCTGCTGAAATTGTTACTTAAAACACCTATACACAGAAACGGCATCCTATTCAGGGGAGCTAAGCAACTTGAAAATGGGAATAGGAGATCTTACCACCAGGTGGCGCTATTGAAGACATTGCTTTGTCTTCATTAAAACAGACCTAACATTTGAGGGACTCAGGTCAAGAACGCAGAAGGAGGCCAGTATGTCCCAGGTTTAATTATTTAAAAGTAGAGTCAATCTAAAACACAAAGTCCATAAAATATGTTTCCTTGAAAAACAATTTGAAATAGAGGCCAGGAGCTGATTTAGAAATCTGAGCTCCTTACAGCAGTAGGTAGAGCCAAATGGTCCAAGGAGTCAGGCCCATCCTGGTACCTGCAGCCCTTCCACCCTGTGAAAGCTTCACACACCTGCTTTCTGCTCTGTTCTATGCTGTGCCCTCAGCCTTCGGCCATCCTCAGACCAGATGGGAGGGTCGGCCCCTGTGTGCTACGAAGATTTGGGGACTAGAAGGGACTTGAAGAGTTCTGGCGACCCACAGTATACCCTATAACATGGTTCATCTGAACTTTCTGTAAAAGACCAGACAGCAACTATATTGGGCTTTGTTGGGCAATGCATTTACTGTCACAACTATCCCACTCTGCCATTGTATCACAATAACACATGAGTGGGTGTGAATGTGTCCCAATAGAACTTGGTGTACCAAAGCTGGCAGCAAGCTGGATTTGGTTTGCAGACACCTCGCCTAGAAGCTGGGGCTTGAACTGCCAAAAAATGAAGGGCTTCTAACTAATTGTGAGTTCCAGATTGTTGAATTATTTTCAGTATATATTCCAAATATTATATGGGTATCTTTATACTTAAAAAAAAATGAGTGGCTGTTTATCTGACATTCAAATTTATGTATACATCAAGGACTTTTTTATTTTTTAAATCTACCTCCCTAGATAAGGTGGCAACTCTGAGCAGGGCCCTCCCATGGGCCCTGTGGACTCGCCACCCCAGTGACAGGGAGGCCTCAGCAGGAGAAAGGCCAGGGGGGCCCTTCAAAGCACAGGATCTAGGTCAGGGCAGGCTGTGTTTTCCTCGGTCTGAGGGTAGGACTGGTTTTTAAATGGCAGTTTTTATACTCTCAACAAATAAACACAACGTGTGATTTTTTTGCCATTTAAACAGCTTATTTTGTACAGTTAGGGTGTTTATTTATTCAAAAATATTTACTTATCAAGTTCCTGCTATATGCTAGCCAGGGGGTGGAGCTGGACAATGGGGTTCAAACAAAGGAGAAAAGCACAGTCCCTGCCTTTGTGGGATTTTTGCAGGGGAAGAAACACCACACTGTTTCACATATTCACATACCCATAGAAATTATGAATTGGAAATCATATGAAGGTAAAAATAATATCCAGGAAGACAAACTGGGAGGCCAGGGAAGGCACAGTTGACCTTCAGCTTGAGCTGTGAAGGAGCTCTGTGGTGGCTGAATAAAGCCTGTGGGGCAAGGACTCCAGGCAGAAAGAACCTGCTGGCCACAGACGTGGAGGTGGGACCTAAGAGGGGCCCAGGTCAGTGGGAGGACAAAGGAGGTTCAGGAACCAAGGACAGCTTGACCAGTGTGCCTCCTCCTACCAGCTTGCTAAGTGATGGAGTCTGAGGCTTCTTTTTCTTTTTTTCTTTTTTCTTTTTTTTTTTTTTTTTTTTTTGGAAGAATTGGGAATTGAACTCAGGTCCTTGCACTTGCCAGGGAAGCGCTTATTCTATTGAGCTATCTCCCAAGCACAGAGGCTTCTTAATACATAGAAATAATAAATGTTTGAGGAGATGGGAATGCTAATTACTCTGATTGGATCGTTGTATGTTGAATGTCTGTATCAAAGTTCATAGTTGGCACAGTGGCATGGCAGAGGGGCATCACAGGGAAGAAACAACTCATGGTGGGCAGAAGGCAGCAAATGCAGCAAGCAGTGAGCAACAAGCAGCAACCACAGCTCCCCTCTTTCTGTCCCTTATATTCTAGCCAGGCTACCTACCCTTAGGGCAAGTAGCACTCACACAAAGGGTGAGGCACCCCTAATCCTAATGTCAAACCATGAATCAGGGCTGGCCAGATAGCTCAGCAGAGTAAAGTGCCTACTTAGGCAGGCGTAAGGACTGGGCTCAATCCTCTGCATGCTGTGCTGGCCCAGCCCCTGGGGTGCGTTGAGAAAGTGACTGAGACTGGGCATGGTGGCATGTGCCTGTAATCCCAGCACTTGAGAGACTGAAAACAAAATGATCACTGAGTCTAATTTGTGTAGTGAGACTATATAGACCCTGTACTAAATATACTTTAAAAAATCATGAATCAATCCCAGCATCACATCTTTAATGCCAGCAGTATACACTCTAGATCCATCCCCTGTAAGACTTTGGAGGACATCGAGATACAAGCCATAACATCACTGTAGTGGATCACACAGGAGAGGATGGTGGGAAGGGCAGGAGAAGAGGGGGGAAATACCAAGATCTCTTCTGGGCTCCTGGATTTTGAGAGATGAGAAGAATAGAAACTCAGGCCGAGGAAGAAAATGGATATCTCAGTTGACCTGTAAGGTTGGAGATGTTTTAGGTGCTGCTGCTATGCTGTGGATCTTAAGTATACCCGAAGGCCATGTGTTAAAGGTTGGATCCCCAGCCTAGAGCACTATTGGGAATTTGCAGAACTTTGAGAGGTGGGACTTAAGGGGAAACTGTAGGTCATTGGGGAGTGGAGCCCCAGGCCTTCCTCTTCTTTTGCTTTCCCCAGCTAGCATAATGTAAGTATGTTCTTCTACCACATCTTCCCACCATTATGCACTGTCCTATCACAGGCCCAAAAGCAATGGGGCCAACCAACCATGGGATAAAATCTCCAAAACTGTAAGTTAAGGGCTGGGGACATAGCTCAGCTCACAAGTGCTTGCCTAGCAAGAACAAGGTCCTGAGTTCAAACCTAAGTACCAAAAAACAAAAAATAGTAAATCAAAATAAGTCTTTTCTCTTTTTCAGTTGGTCATCTCAGGTTTTTTTTTTCTAGTAGTGGAAAGCTGGCTATAAGCACAGGTCATGTGAAGGAGAGGATATACCTGTCAGCAGCTCAGAAGGGAAGTCAAGGCTGGGAATGTAGGAAAGGATGGGAGGGGGCAACCTACGGAAAGCATTTATCCCCAGGATAACAGCTAGGGCTTTCACGGTGAAATGAGGAAGGGGTCTGAGACAAACGTGGAGGTACCTCAATGTCAAGAAACAAAAAAAAGGAAAACAAAAAAAGGGAAGTGCCCTGGAAACGAAAAGAAGGGAATGTCTCATAGAATTCCATTTTTAATGAATACTCAGGGCATCTTTTCCCTTGACAACTGGTGGGGCCCTTCCCTTCCCTGTTGGGCCCTCCTTTCCTCAATATCCTTGCAACATTTATGATGATAGAAAGATGAAGCTGAAAGGAAGAAGAAAGCAACTCCCAACCTCTCCAGACACTCATTCCCATAGTATCTACATACTTTCCTTGGAAGGGGTGAGTGAAAAGTTGAATGAGTGACTTTTGAATGAGTGAATGAAAATCTTCATCCTCCTCCCTCACTGGCTAGGAAGTAGATTCTGAATCTTCCAGAAGTGGAAAAAATAGCAGCCATTAAAAGAAAGAGATTGCTTGAGCAAAGCAGTGTGCAGTAGCATTTCTCAGCCAGAGATGGTCGCTCTCCAGTCAAGTCTTAGTCAAGCACAGGAGCTTGGGGGAGTCAGCCACGTGCTAAGCTCATCAAGGTGATAGGTGCGATGTGTTGCCTTGACTACCTACCAGGAAATCATGGGACTCCTGTGAATCACAGTGACATTTCTTAGTTCCTAGTAAATAACCTTGTGTTTTGACCTGTAACGATGTGAAATGCTAACAAAGCTGTGAGGAAATTAAAATACTTTGATGTAGTTTGCAGGCTGTCTTAGCAGACCCTGTCCAGGTGACAAAAGGTCGGCCAGACCCTGGGAAGAAACAAAGGAAGGAAAAGGTCTGGGAGGAAACAGCTGTGCAGTGAAATGCCAAAGTACAAGAGTTTATCTAGACCAAAGGGATGACTTTTACAAAGGAATTCCAAGCCATGGATCACTAACACCAAGTAATGGAGGTAACATGGAAATTGATGATCAAAAAAAGACATGGGCTCTGTTGCTGTACCAGAACAAATCCAGGTGTGTAGCAGCACTGCATGAACAGGTCTAGCATCTATAATTCAAAATCCGAAATAGTCCACAACCTGAAACTTTGTGAGCAGTGACAACCACACAAGTGAAGAATCCCACACCTGATCTCATGTAATGTGTCACAGTCGAAACACAAGCACACTAAAAGTATTGCATAAAATGATTTTCAAAGTTATATAAAATATGAATGAATTTTATTCTTATATTTGGGTCCCATCCTCCAGATGACTCACTGGGTTCATGCAAAATCCCCATATCTGAAAAAAAATGTGAATTCTGAAACATTTCTGGTCTCAAGCATTTTGGATAAAGTACACCCAATCTGTATGGCACATGAGGGGTTTTTAAAAATATTTTTTACATATACCACTTATTTTTTTTCTAGAAATCTGGCAACACTCTCATGGAAAGGATGAGGATTTCAGTTCAGCAGATAAGGAAAAAGAGAAAGGATCAGAGAACATCAGCAATCTGCCCAGTGGCCCACAGCAACCTGACCAGGTAATTATCAGAATCCAGGTCTCCTGAGCACCAGAGTGTTGATTATTCTAGCACGAAAACATTCAGCACAATTTCAGATCATAAAAAGAGATCAATACAAGGCTCTAGTGGTCTCATAAAAATGTTCTGCCCATCTGTTAGCTGACTTCTATGGCCTGTACCTGTCTGTATCCTGCAACACTGTGAGTCTATAAACAGAAGCCATCAGTTAAGACATAGCAATAGAATTTCAAAGCATGTGTCATGTGGAAGGCTCACACTTTCCAAACCAAAATACTGGCTATTACTGCAACGCATAAAGTAAGGCAGCTTCAACGTCAATTTTTTTCTACTTATTATTGCTGCCCATTGCTAGGAGAGGAAACACACAGCCTGGCTGTCCTGTAGTGCAGCTCCCTCAGCAGAATCTGTGGAGCTGGGCAGAGTCAATAATACCTCATCTGCTCCTTTCTCCCAGGTCCTCTTTTTGGAGACCTGCAAAAATAGTTAACCATTAAACTTCCAGAAATCCAAGGCCGGCAAGATAGCTCAGCAAACTAAGTGCTTAGACAAGCGCAGGGACTGGGGTTTGATCCCCGGCACCACATGCCAAGCTGATCCTCTCCCCGGCATACTTGAGCCATCCACCAAGACTGGGCATGCTGGTACATGCCTATAATCCCAGCACTGAGGAGGCTCAAAACAGGAGGCTCATATGAATCCAAGCTGTGTAGTGAGACCCTGTACCAAATACATTACAAATAAGTAAACAAATAAATTTCCAGAAATTTCAAATAAAAGCTGCAACGTGAATACAGTGAGGATGTGAGGCTCAGCTAAGAAGTCTGGCCAGTATGAGGATGTAGGCTTAGATTCTAAATCCTCAAGGAAAAAGACCAGGTATGAGGATGGGTTAAGCTTCACGCCACTCTGCATCCCACTGAAACAAGCATAGTCATCCAACTATCAGTGCTGAGTGGTTAAACTGAACTGCCCTAAGGAGTGGTAAGATAGATAAAATGGAAAATATGGTCAGTCAACGTGGTCCAGCTTCTCCTATGGATAAATAAGAAAAAGATAGAAACCTGTAGAGAAATAGCTCACACTCCAGGATTGATACTGCCCAAAGCAGACTATCCAAAATGACCGTCCACATAGGAATTGGTGCTCAACATTAGCACGTACAGGGAAAGGCTAATTAAAACCATTGACAGACCACCCCAGACCTACTGGAAGAGCGACTGACTTCCCCAGATGGTATGGGGCCACCCAAAGTCTTGCACTCCATAAAATGGTGCTATTTGTATACATTGGTAAACTATGTAACAGTACCTACTACAGCCAAATAGGTATGTATTCCATGAACCAACAATGCTACTTCTTGGTATGAACCCACCATAAACACATATGTATTCACCAAAAAACATGAATTAAGTTGCTGATAATAGCTCCAAACTGGAAATTGCCTATCTTAGTTACTTTTCTCATGGTTGAGACAAAAATACCCAACACCCAAAGTTAGGAAGAAAGACTTATTTATTTAGCTTATAGTTTATAGAGGCTTCAGTTAATAGTTAGCTGGCTCCAAGGCACAGAGGAATGGCAGACAGCATCATGGAAGGAAAACAGCTCATGCTGGGCAGAAGGCAGCAAAGCAGCGTGGAAACAAAGCAGCAAGCAGAGTGTGCAGGTGACTACAGACGCCCCCGGGCTGTTCCTTGCATTCTAGCCAGGGCACACACTTTAAGGCAGGTAGCACTCCTACTTCCCAATATCCACATTCAGAACTATATCAAACCAATCAGTGGCCTAATTTAGTAATCACACACCATTACACCCAGCATCACATGCCCTAGATCCAGCCACATCTAGAAGAGCCCCACCTATGACTTTGAGGCTTTGAGGGGACATCCAGACACAAATCATAACATTGTCTGTATCTTATCAGTAGCAGAATAGATAAACAATGGCATATTTACCCAATTGAGTGTTATACACAATGAAATGAATAAACTACAACTCTCTGAGTGGTTCTTACCAACATAATGTTTTGCAAAAGAAGCCAGTGCTATAGGGTTGCAGTTTTTTAAAGTTCAAAAATAGACAACCCTATTCTATGGTATAAGAAACCAGTATGGTTTGGTATAAACTTTGCAGGAATAATAACCATGAGGAGGGCTGCTGGGGTCTTGGTCATGTCTTGTTTTTTTCTCTTTTTTAAAATTTATTTATTTATTTAGTACATGTTCTCACTACACAGCTCAGACTCATAGTGATCCTCCTCTCTCAGCCTCCCCAGCACTAGGATTACAGGCATAGGCCACCATGCTCAGTTTTGGTGGGCAACACAGCAGCATGGTATATGGTACCAGGGATCAAACCCAGGTCTTGTGCTTGCCAAGCAGGTGCTTAGTTGTTTCTTTTTTTATTTATTTTTTAGGACAGGGTCTACAGAGTCTATAGGGTCTCACTGCACAGATTGGTCTTTTAGTGACCCTCCTATTTACAGCTTCCCAAGTGCTGGGATTACAGGCGCATGCTACCACGCCTAGTCTCAGTCACCATCTCAGCATGCTCCGGGGGTGGGGCAGGCACAGCAGGATGGGGGATTGAACTCCCGGCCCCTGTATCAGCCTAAGCAGGTGCTTTAATCTGCTGAGCTATTTGGCTAGCCCTTAAAAGTTGAGAAAAAAAAAATTTTTTGGCTGGTTCAGGCTGACTTAAGGGTGGGTCTGGTAGGACATGGGGAGCTGGGGATCGAACCATGGTCCCCTGCACCTGACTGAGTTTGCCCCAGAAGATGCTTAAACAACTGAACTAACCCACAAGTCCCTGTTTCTTGAAATGGGTGTTTGTTACATAAGTGGGTCTTGCTTAACAACATCTTTCTATCTCTGTATTTATGGTTTGTGTTCCTGAGTATATTTTATACATCCATTAAAAAAAATTTAAGGGGAAAAAAGGCACATTTATCAAAATTCATAATTCTGCTCTTTCACCCAAGATTTAGCTAAGGAAATGCAAAAGGAACACAAAATTTCCCCTTTCTTCTGTTATGTCCTATTCCACATACTATTTTAGTAGACTTTTCTCTTTTCCCTTCTCCTTTATCTAGTTCTGACTTAGATCCTGACTTGTTTGGAGGTGTGATCACAAGGAAGGCTTGAGACCCAGACTGTATTAGAAGCGTGCATCTGTGGTGGAAGTGTGGGTCAAGCTGCACCGTGTGTGTTGTGGGGAGAGGATTGGGTCACAGGGGCCAAAATCCCATAGGCTTTGCTTTGGACAGTGGTGCCACTTACTATTGCTAGCATTCAGTAGGGACAAACTTATAGCTCAGACTGATATCAGGAGCAGCAGCTCTGGAGGTAAAGAAGGATGAATTAGAGCCAAAGAGATAGGCAAGGAACCTATTTTAATGGTTCAGGCAAAAAATAACATGAAAACAGTGCCTAATTCTTTCCAACTTATTGGAATACAAGTGATGGCATAGTGACAGATACAAATGTCAGAAAATCATGAAGATAAAGATGACCAGAGTTGTGGGAAAGAGGTAGCCAAGGGGAAGAGAGGACCAGGCGTCAGTTATTAATCATAACTAAGTCAATCCGGTATTTACCATAGTATGGATACCATCAGGACCTATTAAGAGCTTCAAGCAATTTAATTTCCTCTGTGATTGGCAAAGCAAGCTTTGATAATCTAAAAAGAAAAATCACATTTTGTTTTTCTAGAGGAGTTTTTGTTCTTTACTCCTTAAGCAAACATTGATTTATTTCCTCTTTTCTGGGCAAAGATTCCTGGAGTTTAACTACTCTGGCTGAAACAACTCTTTTTGTGCTTCAAAGTCTTAGCAGCCAGCTTGTAGGAAGAGAGTATTTTAGTCTCTTGTAGCTGCAAAGACAGGCAAATCCAAGGTAAAGAAAGGACTGCCACCCCACCCCCTGGGCTTAGAACCACTGGAAACCGGAGCTCAAACTTTATAAATAGAGGCAGGATCAGGAACATCATGCTCAGAAAACCACTCAATGCTGCAGCCAGTAGATGTCCATTTTTGGATAACCTGAGTCAACAAATCCCATCAAGGTCAAAACCTAAGGACGTTGTAGGTGTGGCAGAACTGAATGACCATGGTGTACAACTGTAGCCAGCATGGCTAAGCAAGCTCAGGAGACCAGGAGTCTAGGAAACCCATAGAGAAATCAGTAATGGGAGACAGACTGGGTGGGGTGGTGGGCTGCAGCCCACTTCCCTGCTTCTTACAGTAGGGGTGATGGTTGGCTGGAGAACCACCAGGCCCACGAGGTCTGGAGGCCAAGCCATCTCTGGGTGGGAGCTGATGAAATCACTGGGGCACCCAGTGGAGTCTGGGAATGGGGACAGCATCTTTTGTATGCTAAAGATAAGCCCTTCTTCTAGCTTGTGACTTCTGTACCTATTTCGGTCTGGCAGCAGAGGCATGGTTTAGGTAGAACTAGAAGACAGGCTCCACTACACACTCCAACATCCTCAGTGGGAAGTGAGAACAGGAAAGAGTGGGGAGCTGACCCCACCATCTGGAAGAGTCTATTGTGTGGAGCTCACCCGAGCCCAGGAGCCACGTCATGGTCAGAATTGGACTGCACACACCACTCAGACACCTATGTGGCTGTCCTTGCCATGGACAGAGTTCCCACCATGTATGAGGCACTGGGGTAGCTCGAAGGCATAAAAATGATGAGGAACCTCTTGTGCTTCTAGCTTTCCAGAACTGCAGGACAGGCAGATGGACACACCAAAGTTGAGGTCTAACCTGATGGATAAAGATCGCGACGGAGCTGTATCAGAATACAAGAGACAGTCCGAGGTCTAATGGGAGGAGCAAGCCTGAAAAGGATGGCGCACACACCCTCCCTCAAATTAATAAACTGTCCAGTTTTCAAGTAGGAAATGGCATGTCAGCTGGATCTTAAGGTGGACACAGGAGCTTTCTAGTTCAGGTGCAGCATGACAGCTATGTAAAGGACATGCCAGAATTGAAGAGAGCGCTCCCCAAATGGAGCACCTATGTATTCATCCTGCTACGGACAGTGAGTACTATGCTGTACCTTCTTAGGATGTCAATGATCCTTAACACTTGGGTAAAATAAGCATTGTAAGCAGTATTTAAGACATTTTTAAAAATTAAGATAAGCGGGAATGTAACAAGGCAAAATCAGCTTGAAGTTTTTGAAAGGTCTGCCCCCCTGCAGCAGTTCCCAGGGTCATCATGGCAGGGAGTCAGCATGTGCAGGGATCCCAGAACCAATGCTGAGAAGGCTCTCCTAGACTGTCTTCTGCTCCCTCTCTTTAGGTTAACCAAGAACTTCCTTTTTTTATTTTTGCACGCACCAACCCTCCCCTAATCAGCACCTGTTGTGTCACTGCGCTGCCCATGTAAACTCCGCCCCTAGCCCACCATAAAAGCTCCAACCTCCGTCTCCACTGCCAGGGTCTCCAGCACCCCACTGCATGGCCAATAAATTATTTCATTGCTTTCACCCACGTCTCTTTCACACCAGAGGAAGGAACCTTACAGTCTTATGTAAAAGGATGAGTCCTAAGGCTGCACATGTGGGGTCCTGCTTTCTGCTACAGCCCCTGGCATCAGTTCCTGAATTGTCTACTTCATCATTCAGGGTGTTCTGGAGGAGTGCAGAGGAGCCTTGTATATAAGGCTCAAGATGTCTGGTCTGATTGGCTGCAGGTAGGGCCACTGAGAATTGAGCTTCCCAGAACATGCCAGTGTTGTGGGGCTGACCTGTGTAACTGGTAGAGAGCCCTGGCCAGCTGCCCAGATGAGGACCTGGGCTGGTTAAGCTGCACCATGGTCCTCACTGCCAGCCTTGCTGTGTGGGTAATGCTACAGAGGCACAGGACTGACCTAGCTATCCCCCTGCCCAAGACATTCCATGGCTCCTCGTAGCCACTGAATGAAGTCCAAACTGTGCAAGCTACAAGCCCTGTGTTTAGGGAAGGGATTACAGAACAGCAAGGCTGGGGTGAGGATGGGTGAGGACCATGGAGAGCCACCAGAGGCAGAGAGGGCCGTGCTATGGGGGTGGAGAGAAGCAGATGGCATTTAAAGTCATCCTTGTTCTCTAGCTTTCCACCTCAAACACATTCTCCTACATTTCAATCAGGCTGAATGACTCATCACTCCTTATGCCTTCCTGCCAATATTTTTTGTGCTTGTTCTCTTCCTTCCACCTGGAATGTCCTCCCCTGACCCCGGCCCCTGATGTGGAGAAGGGCCCCTGTCCTCCAGGGTCCAGCTCATGTTCTTGGAGGCCCTACACTGAGCTAACCCTGTGTACTGGGTCCTCTATAAAGTCTCTAATCTCTCTTCCCTGAGAGATGAAGAGGGGCAGCTCCATTTTGAAGAGTAGGAAATGGAGACTCTGAGACATCAGGTAACTGCTCAAAGCCACTTGGCTTGTAAGGGACAGGAGCAGAATTTGACCCCTGATCTCTCATGTATTATTTCTATAAAACCCAATACACCCTCTTCCTTCCACTGCTTTTCCTTCATAATCAACCTAAGGATGGATTGAATTCCCTCCATATTTCCTCTCTATGTACTGGCCCCTCATGGATGGAGAATATTGGCTCTGTGGGGTGTGATGAAGAAGATGCTGGTGGATGGATACCTTCTCCTGGGAGGCCAACACTGGCTTCACACTCTGGCTTCAACCCTGGTGGCTATGTGGCTGCAGGCAAGTCAATTCATAAATCTAAGTTCTAGTTCTGGAGACTTTTGGGAAACTAAATAGAATACAGCAAACATGAACATGGTTAATGAGTAGGTGCTGAATTACAGACCCTTCTCCCTTGCACACAAAAGTTGTTCAATGCATGTTTTCAAGGCCAAAGAAACTAAAAGCTATGATATCACTTGTAATTTCATTTACATAAAACTTTGAAGATGTGGAAATCTTGTGTTTGGGATCAACCATTCCCTTCAACAAACACACACACACACACACACACACACACACACACACACACACCCCTCAGTGTAGCACATCATGTATTTTCAAGTGAATTGAAGCAAATTTCTACTTGAGTAGTTCAAGATAGAAGTTCTGTCTTTGAGGACCTTTAGGGTGGGAGAGGGTAGCATGTATCACATGAGCCAAGTGACCATGAGCCTCTCAGACTCCTGGAGCCCAGGCTCTGAGCTGAGAGGACTCTGCTTTGTGTCCACAGGGGTGACCTTGTCTCAGAACTGAGATCTGTACCCCAAAAGAGCTGTAGAAATTATACCTAGATACCTGCCATGCTGTAGATATTAAACATCCCACAAAGGCCAGCCTCTAGAAGCTCAGGACCCTCTGGTGGCACTATCCGTAGACAGTAGAGCCTCAAAGAGGTGGAACCGACTGGAAGGAAGTCAAGTCACTGGCAGCCTGATCTTGAAGGGCTATTAGAACCCCACCTTCTTTGTCCTCCTCTCCTTTCTCCTCTTCACTAAGGAAGGAATACCTAGCTGCCATGAGGTAAATAGGTCTTGACTTCTTGCATTTCTGCCATGATGTCCTATGCCACTGGGCCCAAAGCAACACACCCAGCAACTATGGACCGAACCTTCTGAAACCATGTGCAAGATAAATCTTTCCTTCTTATGTGTTGATTAGTCTCAGCATTTTGTCATGCTGGTAGAAAACTGACTACACCAATGCCCTTCATCTTGATTCCTTCTTATCAACCCTGGTTCATCACAAGTCCACTCTTCTCTCATCACTGCCACCTGTAGTTAAGACCTCTTCCATGGCCCTGACTTCTACCCCAGTGTCCTTGCCCCGCAAGCTGTTTTCTACACAGTATTTAGTGATTCTCAAGCACAAAACTCACCAGATCTTTTTCTGCTTAAAATCTTGCAATCTTAACAACTAATACATACTGAGCATCTACTAGGTACCAGTTACTATTCGACCCAAAAGCAATGCAGCAGTGAGTAAAATAAAGACTGCCCCTATGATAGCCAAATTCTTCAAGCTGCCTGCCAGGCTCCAATGAGTTCCTTCCCCATCACCCCTCTGACTTCCCTAGAATTCTCTGGCCCAGACCCATGGTGCCCAGTCTTAGTGGCGCAGCCTGCTCTTTCTGACCTCCAGTCTTTGCCACACGCTTTCCTTTGCTTGGAGCACCCTTTTCTGACTCATCTTCCCACCCTTTTCTGACTCATCTTCCCCCTGCTACTGGACTCCAGCTCCTACTCAGCCTCAGCCTCAGCCTCAAGTTCACCTCCTCCCAGAACCTTGCCTGGGCTCCACAGGCCTTGGGCACCCTGCCATGCGCATCTATAGTGCTTTGTGCTTCCACAGCCCTCTCTAAAGGCCAAGACCATGTTTTAGATTTATTTCATATAGTTCTGCTCCTGAGGATGTGGCCTGTACCCAGATTTCTGTGCTGTTTGTGAGCTAAGGAGTAGTTGCAACAGTCAGTCTAGTCTGCATGTGCCAAGTCATCCCTAGGCAGAAACACCCTGGCAGCCCCTCCAGGATATTCGAAGCTTCTGCAGGCTTGATGAGGTAAGAAGGGAGCAGAGAAGCTAACAAATACGTGTCTACCTGCCCTCTGCTTCCCTCTTAGTTCAACCCCCCATTCTCCTCCAAATATAATGTGAACCCAAATTCAGTAGGATTCTAATCCATGAGCTCCTGGTTTAGTTCTGCATCCAGAGAATGGAAATAGAGCTTTTCCTCTCTTTTCATAGGAATTTGTCTTAAGGAGGAAAGTCTAGTAAACTTGGCCAGGAAAGATATTAGGCCCTCTGTACCTCAGGATGTGACCTTGGGGGCAGAAGGGCATGAAACAGAAAGTGGGGGAATCTTGAGCCATGCCAGAAAAGCCAGTGTCCTTCAGTTTTTCATCCTGGTAAGCATTTTTCAGGTCTGCTGGGTTTTGGCACCTATCAGCAAGGCTATTTTAAAGTACATAAAATCTGAAAATAAATGGAGTCAGACTGTGGCAGCGGAAGTCTGGTTTGGCAAGGACTGCTCCTCCTGGAAGGGCACTGCGAGGAGAAGGAGCTGCGGGCAGCAGGGAAGGAGCGGCCAGGGAAGGCACACCCACACCCTTGGCTGGAGGACACTCCACACCACACAGGGCCTTGTGCTTCTTCCTGGAACCTGAAGGGCAGAGTGCAGGGAGAGAAGCAGGAGGAAGCAGCGAATGTCATTGCAGTGTGAGGGCCCTACCTGTACTCCCTGCCTCCAGGGGCTTCTGCTGGATCCAGTGGCCAAACCCTGGAGCAGAGAGCCCCTGGCTGCTATTCTTAGCTCTTCTCCACCACATTCTGCTCCTCCACCTTGCACTGCACAGCTCACCATTCCTGCTCATGCCAAGACCCGAGCCTGACCTCTGACCTCAGTCAGCCCTGTATCTGACCCTACTCTCGTCCAGCGTGTTTGACACTCGAAACTGTTCATCTGGGCCTAGCTTTTGTTCCCCTCACTGAATTCATTCTTGCTATAGCCCAAACCACAGGCTCTAAAATTCAGCCCACTGAGGTCTCCTGGAAAGAGCAGGCATCTGGGTCAGACCCTCAGAGCACAAACCCAGCTCTTCCATGAGCTGAATGACCATGGAAGGTTAGTGAGTCTCCCTGAGCCCTGGTGTCCGCATTTGTAAAATGAGATTGTAAGAACATAGTCTTCATGAGGCAAATGGAAGAATCTGCTGAGCTCATTACTGAGCAAAGCACTTGGGGAGTAGTAAATACTCAATGAGTAGGTTCTTCATTGAGTAGATAAAATAAGAAATTCAGTCCTCCTGTCATTCATGAGTGAAAAAGGGATGCTTACCATTCATTTTCCCCAAAATATGAAATAAAAATGGTTAGGATCATGGTGCCTTTCTCTGTTCTGGACAACTGGCTCAGAAAAGAGAACTAGGACTCCAGGGAGGGTGTGTGGATCTGAGAAAGCAGGCAGGAAACTCATGAAGCAAATGGCCCTCCTCCAGTGTCCTGTGTAGCAGGGCTGGCATGCTCCAGGGAGGCAGAGGAGTGTTTTTAGGAGCACATGCCAGGGTGCAGCAAGCCTTGGTACCGTTTCCTCCCCTTTTGCTGAAGTTCAACTGGATTCCAGGGAAGCAAGTATGCATTTTACTCGCTGTGGCCTCTCAGCCCTGCCGTGAGGCTCCTGCCTCCCCAGTGACTCCCAACTCAGCTGTGATGGAAAGGTTTGGACCACAGGTCTCCGGGGAGGACAGCCCCCTTGGCACAGGGAGGCAGAATCATTAGTGTCATCTCATTAAACCTGAAACCGCTGCTGACTCAGGCTGCAGCTTGGAAGGAGCTCCCTCCCGGCGGCTGCTCCCTGTCCCTAGGAGCTCCATGAGGGGGCCGGGGGGCGGGGAGATGAAAACATGGAGATGTGTAGGCTAGGAAAAGGCGGCTCCTGTTCAGCACCAGGCTACACGCGACCAGGGGATAGCAAGGAGGGTGTTACCTGGGATAAAGTTTGGCCTGCTCTCACACACCAAGCCTGGGGGCTTAAACTAGATGGAAGCTACTTCTCTCATGCCCACCAGCCTGGGGCCCTTGGAAGGCCCGCAGGGTTGGGGCCCAGCTTCCTGCCTTCATCTTGCTCAACTGTTCCTTGAGCCTGATGGCCCAAGAGAGACTCCTATCACATCCACCCTCCAGCCAAAGGAGGAAGGGATGGCAAAGACAAGGCTCCCCTCAGTGAGTGGCACTCCAAACTGCTACCACCATCCCTCTCACCAGAACTTAGTCATATGACCCTTCAAGAAAGCCTGCAAAACATTGTCTCTCTTAGGGGCACATGCAAAGGATGGACAGACACACCAACAATGGGCCATCCCTATCACTATGACCAGCACAGGCCCGATGCACTCATGCAGACCCCAAATCACTGCAATGCAACCACAATAAAAGAAACACATTCAATTATTTATTCAAGGAGCACTTATTAAGTCCAACAGCATGGAGGAAATAGAAGAAGCACAACCCTTCCCTCAACAGGCTTGCAGTCACAGGGAGGGGGCCATTGAATGTACTGAGTGCTGTAACAGAAACATGTTTATCCACTAGGTTTCCACCACCTGCTAGTCAATACACCAACTCTAGGGATGTTGTGATAAAGACACAAGTCTCAAGCTGCTGGCCCTTCACAAGGGATGACAGGCAACCGCAAGGCAAGCTCAGTATGGGTGGTGAGTACTGGGCTGGGATGAGTCCAAGGACCCCCACGTACAGCCAGGAGGTCTCAGCAGGACCAAAGAGCTGTCCAATGCTCTGAGAATGCAAATTCCCAGCACAGCCCTGAGGAACGGCCTGAATAACTGAAATCAAACTTCTCACAAGCCCAGCTGAAAGGATCAGAGTTGGGCTTTTACTGACCTTTTAGAGGAAACAGAAATGAGTGTTTCTTGCACTCTGGACTATGCACTAAGCCTTTTTTCCACCACACAGATTGAGCTCCAAGAAATGGTGGGTTCAGGAAGCAAAAGTAGGAAGATTCCCATAGCAGAGTTGGGGTGAATGGGTCCCAAGGATGAACAGTGAATCCTTGCCATGTACCCCAAGACTCCACAACACTATCCCAGTCACCCTCAGATTTTGATCCAACTGAGTGGCAGCAAGGTCAGCGGCAGAGTCAACAGCCTCAGGGCACAGCCTTAACTCGGAGCTTCATGATCTCCAAGGCCAAAAATGTCCTCTGTCCAAGCCCAATCACCATCACTCTTACTGAGACCAAAACCTACTTCCTTTTATTTAGGATGTGAAGGGCCAGGATGATAGTTTATCACCCTAAACTGAGAAAGTGCTCTCTCAGCTGTGAAGAATTATAAAAATACGAAGTGTGTTCTTTGTATCTTTGTAAAGATTTTATAATAAATGGAATGGTAACTGAGTTTCATGGAAGGATCTAGTCTGTGCCACAAACTGTGCCAAGCACCTTCCATACATTACCTCCCGCAGCCATGTCAGGTGAGCATTATTTCATTCATTTTCCAGTTGGAAAATCAAAGCACAGATAGGTAAAGCAACTTGCCCATGATCAAATAGCTAACTTGCAGCAGAATCAAGACTAGAACCAAGTTTGTGTGACTCTTCTCAATCTTCCATAATCCCAGCAGATCATAATTAGCCATTTCTTTTTTGGGCTAAGCAACTCCTGTTCAATGCAATTTTCTATTTGTTTTAAGATAAGTATTTCATCTTACAGACTATCTGACAGTTTTTGAAAACCATCAGCTATTCTTTCTGGGTATGAACAATTGCAGCCATCTTAGAAGCCTGGTGTATTGCAATTGCTAAGAAGAATTTGTATGAATCCAAAAACCTCACTAGCACCAGCGTCTAGTGATGATGGCCAAGGTGGACCTGTAGAGTCATCCAGGGAGCAGTTGAAACAAGAGTGAAGACAATCTTGTCAACAGAGATTTCACAGTGTTTTGATTGAAAGTTGATTATTATGTTCTGAAAACTTAAAATTAGATTAATGTAGAGGTATGTGAGGATAATAGGAATGATGGCAGTACAAAAGACATTGTATCTTTCCATCACTCCCTTTAGCCGTCAAAATCTTAGACCATAAGTACAGTGAAGACCAGTGCTGGGCATTCTGAAAGATGCTGGTGGGAGGACCATGTTTGGGGATGTGGGAATTATTGCACATGTTTGCTAGCATGGCTAAGCATGCCTCTTCAGCTTAGTTATGCCAACTTTAGCTTGTGCTTTTCATTTGTCTAATCCTGAGAAAATCCAGAACAATCTCAGCAGCATCCTATGATTTACCTAACCATATTCTCCAAATCTTCCAGCCAACAGGAGCCTAGGGATCTATGAACAAATATAATAGTAGTATCTTGGACACGAGGTTGAACTATAGCCATATAAGTAAACCATGGGCTTTATTAATAATAATGTCCTTAAAAGTCATTCACCATTTCTAGTTGAGTAAGAATGTCACTTCATTAAGTGCAGGCTTCCAGGATTTGGAAAGACAAAGGAACATCATGAGGATGTGGTGGGTGGTGAAGGGTCTCCTCCACCTCCACCTGGTAACTCAGCCTCAGTTCCTCCATCTGTCAGGCAAGCTTGGCATAAAGCTTCTGACCAGCAAGGGTCTTGGGTTCTGTACTAGACTAGGGTCTGTCAAAGGACCCAAAGCCATCCCAGACCACTTGTCATAAGCCGTTTATGACAAGTGTTTCATCGCTCATCCACCACCTCTCAAATGGCCATTCATTTTATTTGGCAAGATGTAAAACAATCTCCATCGCCTTATTAAGCTCTCCTCTTGATTAAGCAGAGCGAAAAATGCCATTGTTGGGAGCAACCTCTCTGCAGCTCACTTCCCACTGTTTGGCAAATTAAAAGCATTTGGATGAAGCTCTTCTGTGGCCCCAGTCAATAGCTCCAACCATAATTATTCAGTGATGTTTGCAGTTTTCTATGCTGACAGCCGGCTGGGTGTGCTAATCTGTAATTGTTTCATATGCTTATGTGGCTTGTCTCTCCCTGTGACTGGGGTCTGCAGTAGACTAATCAACTGTATCTTTGGGGAATGGGCTTGCTATTATCTAAACCCTTCCATTTCTCCAGGGGCGATATTAGCTACACTTACATAAGGCTCTTTATTCTCCTGTGTTTAGCCACCTGATGCAGAACTAAACAGCACTTTGAGGAGACAAAAATGCCCCGCTTACTGGATAATTGTGGAATACCAGGATTTAGATTGTATTTAATGGTCATATACCAAGGAGCGGTAAACAATTAAATTGTATAGCCTAGGTTTCCCTTACTTCAGCATCACTGATCTTTTGAAGGGGATGCGAGAGATTGAGTTTGTCTTTCCTCAAGCAGATCTCTAGCTAAAGGCTACTGGGGCAACTGAAAGCTATAAACAAAACTTCAGGGAACAGAGTTTAAGATATTTCAAAGGGTTACTTTTCTCAACATCACGTCATGGCCTTTCAGAAGTTCCCAGGTACACACATTGAGGCAACGTGCTCCTTCCAAATCCGTCCAGAGTCTGACAGAGTCAGACAGAGTCTGACAGTTGAGACCAAAGCCATCCCAGCCTCTCTGTCTCCCCGGCCAGTTTACTTAGCTTTCTTCCTGCCAGTTTTCCTTCATTTTGTTTTCCATAAAAGAAAAACATGGCCTGCCAACTTTATAGGAGTGCTATCAGAATAAATGTAGTAAAAGATACAACAGCGAGTTTTAAATATAAAACCACTATGTACATTCATTATTTCATATACTAAAGAGTATTTTATGCATCTTTGGTTACTTTTGGATTCTACTTCACATTTTTATTATAGTGCTGGCCACACGTGTCACCACAGCCTTGGAAGGGCCGTGTCTGTGCACCTCAACCTGACCCTCCTCACTTCGTGTGCAAGCACAAGTCCTCTGTCAAATGCATGCTGGCGTCTTTCCTGACAGACCTATCCAAGACTGAGGATAGTCCATAATCACTGGCGCTCTTCCCACATTCAGCTTCCACTCTCCACCACCCATTTATCACATTTTAAAAAGACTTCAATGTGAGCAGTTTGCATATATTCTCTGAGTCACTTTCTCTTTCCGGTACAGGAGAAATTAAAGTAAACCAACCCCAAATTTCTGGAAACACAAAGTGGGCTGAAAATAACTGTCTCTTTAAATGAAAGAGAACATGAAAAGTGATGGCTCCAATCTGCATGTAAGCTATACTTCATCCTGGAAGAATTATTAGAAAGAAGGGGACATGTATTTCTGTTGACACCATATATTAAGTGGACTTTCTAAATCTTATTTGTCTATATTAGATAAATATGCTCCGTTTTCAACCATCTCCTGTACTTCCTCTAGTTTTAAATCAAAGGGATTAAGACTCCTAATTAAGACACTGGAGAAGGCCTGATCAGTTTTGCCAGTGCAAATTAGTTCAGAGGCCCAGAGCTGCTCCTTTCTGTTTGCTGGTATGGAAGGTTTGTTTGATTTAACATGATTGAGGAAATGAAATATCCCTAAGACAAAGAACCAATATTGCACTTCTGGAGAGTGGCTGAAGGGAAATTGGAAACTATTGCACATTAGCAGCGAATCCAAATGCAACTAGAAGGAGAAACGTTATTTAGAAAGACAGCGGTATGACTGGGCTAGGCCTTTGAAATAGATTGCACCTTATTTACTTATTTACTTACTTACTTACTTACTTACTTACAAAGAATGCAGATAAAACCCAATCTCAATTTCCTTACAAAGCTCAGTAAGCTTGGGACATTATCTTAGTCCTTCAGTACATGTCAAGTTTTTAGATTAATTATTTTGCTAATATTCACAACATTTCTTTGAAATAGTTCTTACTACTACCCCTGTTTCAAAGGCAAGAAACTGAAGACACAAAACACTGGTAATGACCTCCAGCTGAGAGCGCTCTGTGAGACTCTTGATGACTGTCTCTTCTATTGATTTGTATCCATCTAGTAAGGGTGAAGAAGAGAAAGATGGCAGTCAAGGGCGGCACAGACTGGTCCAGTCTGGAGGTTGAATTTGTTTGGTTTGGTTTCATTACTGCTCAGTGCATCTGGTCAGGCTGGGAGGATTCTCCAAGGGTAGCAGAAAACTGGGTCATGAGCAGTCAGACACAAGCAGAGCCCAGCCTGGCTTTCTCTCATGATAGGGAAGTTTCTTGCTTTCTCTTCCCTCTTTCCTTGGGAGTAAAATCTGCACTTTCTCGGCTAAGATCTTGGGAGCACTCTGACAACTTTTATGCTCAACAGATCCAGACGTTTGCTTTTCTTGATGTAGCGGTGTTCGATAATTATGATATTATAGCCAAGTTCCAAAAAGGAGGCAATGAAAAAGGATTGTTTTAATATTGCCAAGGTAGATATAGTTATGCAAAGAAAGTGGTGAGACACATAAATATCCACACTGATAAACTGGGGTGTGTGTGTGTGTGTGTGTGTGTGTGTGTGTTTATAGTGGCTGGGACACTAGGAACTTCAAGAGCTGCTTTTCTATGTGTAACTCCTAATAGAATAGAAATGTGTGATAGCTGTCTGTGGACAAATTGGCTTTGAAAAATCTGTTTCTGACTCTGGGATCCCTGAGTCCTAAAGGAAGATTCAGATAATATCAGTTATCTTTTCTGCTAGTTATTTATGTCAGGCCAGGGTTTGACAGTTTTTCAGGAATTCCTTGTTTTGAGGGTACCCAAAGTTTGTTCTAACCACATTGAGTAAGACACATAGACACAGAGATAAAGTCACGAAGGAAGAAGCTGGTTATACTCACAGAACCCTGGAAACAAAAGACAAAGAATCTCATGTAGGGCTACATGGTGAGCCCAGGGTTAAGCTGGGAGGCAGGGAGAGTAGGACATGGTGTACAGAAGAGTTTATATTGTGGTTTCTGTGAGAAGTACAGCCAAGATAAAAGAAATAGGAATAATTTTAGCAGTTCCTATACTCACTGTCCCTAGGTGTTTGTCCCCTAACCCTTAGAGGGATAGTGGTCCCAGTGGGAAAGATCAAGGAAAGAAGAGATTGGGTGCCTTGGTTACTTCCTTCCAATACGCAATGCCTGTACTTACCCGGCAGGGGAGACACCATGGTCACAAAGGTGGTTTTCCCAGGGCGAGGCTCATCCTCTGTACTCTGGTTGTGCTCACCCCTGTGATTTCCCCAGTGCAGGAAACTTGACCCCATAATTTGTGGTCGTGGGGAACTGTGTTTGCGCTTTCCCCTGTAAGAAAAAAGAATATCCAATACCAAAATTTAAGGATTTTTTTTTTTTCTCCTCGAATGCCTTCAGGGTACTTTTGGCTGGATGGAGTGTTGTGGGAATCAAACCACAGCAACCTGAGGCTGCCAGCTTTGTGGAAGCAGCCACTTAAAGAACTGAGCTAGGGCCAGGCCCCCTCTGAGCTAGGGCCAGGCCCCCTCAATACCAAAATTTAAAGAGGGAAAAGCTTATTTGGCTCACAGTTTGTAAAGGCTTCAGTCCATAATTGGCTGGCTCTAAGGCAGGGCAGCACATGGGCAACAGTTCATGGTAGCAGAAGAGAGCAAAGGCAACAAGAGAGGGAGAAAGATGCAGCCTTCTTCTGTCCCTTGTATCCAATGTATCAGGATTAGGATAGTGCCAATCAAATCAGTAGACTGACAGCAGTCACCCACCCTTAATCCCAACACCCTTAATCCCAGCATTGTACTACAAATCAATCACACACCTTAGACTCAGCCACCTAAAAAAAAATAACAATAACTAAAAAAAAAACCCTATGACTACATAAAGTTTTGAGGGGACATCCAGATATAAACCATAACGTTGGGGCTCAGGTTTCTACTTGAGTGGTTTGCACACAGAAGGCACGGTCATAAGAGAGTTGTCTGCTATATCTAAGAGTCAGTTAATTCTGGGATGAGAGTCCCTACGAGATCATCAAGGCCCCATGACAGCAAAATGAATAAAATCAAAAGACATGGCCTATGCGTGCATGACAAGATATACTTCTTGTGGTCCTCAGAGACAGAAAGGGGGTTCAGGGCTCTTGGTCTCACCTGTGTAGAGAGACCTTGATGCTTGCTCTTCAGTGTATGAAAGGGTTAACAGCAGGGGGAAAAGCCCTACTCTGTGTGTATAAGAGTATACAATTCAGTCCTCTTCCTATTCTCGCAAATAAGGTAACCACCCCCATATTTAATTCTTGAATATTCTCAGCTGGGCATGAAGCTCAGTGGTGCAATGTGTACTTAACATGAACAAGGCCCTGGATTCAATCCCCAGCACCAAAATATTTTTTTCCCATCCGTCCAAAAAGAAACTTCATGCCTATAGGCAGCTACTCTGCCTCCTTCTTACCCCTACTCCTATCACCCCCACAACCACCCTTGTGAATCTGACACCCCACATACATAGAGCCATACACTATGTGGCTACTTTCACTTAGCATGATGTTTCCCAGGGCCCTCTATGCTGAATCATGTACAGTATCAATATGGCTTGTTTCCATAGCTAAATAGTGCTTCAGTGTATGGATATGCAGCACCACATTTTGTCCATTCATCAGTTGGACAGGTGGGGTTATTTTCACATTTTGGTTATTATACTATTATCAGCGCTTCTGTACAATTTTTTGTGAATGTGAGTTGTCATTTCTCTTGGATATATACTTAAGAGTGGAGTGTGGGGGACATATGATAACTTTTTGCAGCTGTGCTAGCAATGTATGAAATAAAACTTCTCACTTGTATACGTCCTCACAGATATTTACTATCAGCTGCCTTTTTTCAATAACAGTCATCCTAGTAAGTGGGACTGGTATTTCATTGTGGTTTGTGTTTCTATTTTCCTATTGACCATCTTTCCATGTGTTAATGTTTACCTTAGAAAGAATATGTGATAACTGGAGGAAAAACGAATAACAAAAAAGCCTGTTTTCCATTGTTACAATAAAATACTTAGATGGGGTACTTTGTAAAGAAAACAGGTTTGTTGAGTTCATTGTCTTGGAGACTGAGAACCCAAACAGCATGGCAGGCTCCAGTGAGGGCCTTGTGGCCCAGTGCAGCCTAGTTGGGGGATGTGGGTAAGATGGAAGGCAGAGCACAACTCAGGGGTTGGGCTCATCCTTCTTTTTTGAAACAGGGTCTCACTCTGTAGCTCAGGTTAGCTTTAAATTGACTATGTAGTACAGGCTGGCCTCAAAGTCAAGGTGATCCTCCTGCCTCAACCTCCTAAGTGCTGGGATTACAGACGTGTGCCACCAACTTGGCTGTCAAGCTCACTCTTTCATAAAGATTCACTCACAGGAGAACCAACTCCAGGTCTCAGGAGAACTACATCAATTCTTTCTGAGGCCAGTGCCCTCAATGGCCTAATTCCTTTGCAATAAGCCTCACTTCCCAGAGCCTCCACACTGAAGACCAAACTCCCAACACACAAATCCTTGGGGGAATACAACCAAACTCTATTCAGACCACGGAGGAAAAAGTCATTCTTAATTTTATAAATAATTTCTAATAATGCTTTTATATATTCTTTGCCTATTTTTATAAGAAATAATATATAATAACAGCTGGGCATGGTGGTGCACTCCTGTAATCCCAGCACTAGGGAGGCTGAGGCCTGAGGACCATTGTGTGTTTGAGACCAGCTTGGGATACAAAGTGAGCTCAAGGTCAGACTGAGCTG
>NW_004524583.1:16563154-16574719 GCF_000260255.1 Octodon degus
AGAAAGAAAGAAAGAAAGAAAGAAAGAAGAAAGAAAGAAAGAAAGAAAGAAAGAAAGAAAGAAAGAAAGAAAGAAAGAAAGAAAGAAAGGTAATATACAAGTCAGGCTACAAACACTATTTTCTTCCTTTTTATCTCCTACCATATATTATGAATATCTTTCCATGGTCACATTTTCTTTTCACAGTATCAGTTTATGGTTTATGTGGCTGCATACTATTCCTTGAATGTGTTTACAAGATTTATTTCCACTGTTTGCAGCAGTCTCATCTGTCAATTGTTTCAAATTTTGTGCTACTATAATGTGACAAATAGCACCCTTAGAGTCAAATCTTTGCACATATATATTATTAGTTCTTTAGTACAAATTTCCAAAGTGGAATTTCCCAGTCTAGGAATATTTAAAATCTGAAGGTCAGGATGTGTTCAATAATAGCAAAGCCAGTGTTGTGGCATCAGTTGCCAAATTCTGCTTTGAGTCTTACTTTCTACTTGCCCTTCAAACTTGAAGTCTGAGGTGTGGATGTGTTTGCCTTGCCTGGCAGGTTAGAGGATCAGATAAAAAACTGAAGCTGTAGGTGCGCTGTGTGTCTGAGAAGCCTGGAGTTCCCTTTCCGGCCAATTTGCAAATGGTCTATACTAGACATGATGTCTCCAGAAGGAGGGATTGCAGTCCCATCCGCACACTCCCCTCAGGTCTTGCTCGAACTTTCTCCGTTGGCCACTTGTGAGGCCAGGTGAAGAGTCGCTGTCTGGCTCACCCTCAGCCAGAATGAAAGACGGAGAACTTGCTCAAGCTTGTGCCCCTGGTATCTGCACGACTCCAGAGAAAGGCACATTTGCTGTGCAACTCAATTGAAAAATCAGTTGCTACCATTGAAAGAAAGAATCCAAAGTAAGCCTTGGTGATATTGGCTTGTGCACAATTACTGATGACGGACAACAGAGACAACAGAGGGACCACAAGTGCCACCTTCGGCCTGCTGAGAGGGCAGGGGACGTGACACAATAGACAGAGGGTGCGCTGTGCGCTTTGCCCTCATTATCTCCCCATCCCTCATTACAGCAGGAGCATAAACCTATAGAGGAGGGCTCATTGTCCCCAGTATAGATAAGAAAACAGCCAGCAAACTTATTTTTTAGTCACAGTATCATACCCATAAGAAGAAGCATCAATAATCCACACCAGAGCTGCCTGCCTTCAAGCTCCTCACTTCTTCTGCTGCTGCTTGGTCACCTTCCATCTATTCTAGAAGGCTGAGAAGTAAATCTCATTGCATGTGGTCTGAGTGAGGGTGAAAATCCTTCTACACAATCCTGAGGACAGGACTGACATTGTCCTGGAATGACATTACATCTCATTATGCCGCTGTAGAGATGCCAAACTGGAGAAGGACTCATTAGACCTGAAAGGCCTTGCCCTTGAAGGCCAATTCTGCTTATGCTCCTGCCAAAGAGGCAATCATTTAGGACAAGGGTCATGGTAGCTCCCAGGTACTGAGTGGCAGAAGTAATGTGGAAGCTGTGAGGCCTTCGCCCCAGCAGTCAGAAAGCCATTTGTCTGCCAGTTAATTCTGAGAGCTATGTTCCCCATCATGCAGATTTGTGGCTCTCCTGGACCCTGTCTGCACATTTAAACAACGAAAGATTAGCCACTCAGTAAAGAGGCATTCTTAGTGTCATCAGTGTAGCGCTCACTTTTGCCACTTCAAATATTCTGCCTGAATGATCCGCTGCACAGCCATCAATTGTACCAAAATATTCTTTCCCACACTTCAGCAGTGTCTGCCGGGCCAGGGAAAGTCACTCACAAGAGGTAAGTCCCACCTCGCTGCAAGACCGCTGAGTGGGTCTGAGCTTAGCTAGCCAGGCCAAACTGGCCTCCCCAGTAGGAGGTCATCTGCCTTTAATGGAGATAGATGGCTCTTGCCTAACCACAAAGCAGTGTGAATTTGGCCAAGATACTGTCAGGTCTGAGATAGACCATGACCTCCCCAAGAAGATTAGGAGGCCTGAAGGCTTCCTCTTAATTTTTGGTTTCAGAGTCACAAAATGACTTATGTGACAGATTTTCACAGGGTCATGAGCAGAGCCAGCCCCAAGATCAGAGATAAGGCTTAACGAGACCTTGACATTCCTGGTCTATATAGGCTTTTAAAAATCTGAGAGAAGAATTTTGGCCTGAACATAAGTGGACGAAAGAGGTAGAGAGAGTTGTGGAGATGTGCCAAGTGCCTTTTCCTAACATGATTAACACTTAACAATTTTGGGGCCGGGGAGATGGCTCAGTGGAATAAGCACTTCCCTGGCAAGCACGAGGGCCTGAGTTCAATCCCTGGTTCCACCAAAAAAAAAAAAAAAAAAAAAAAAAAACACTTAACAATTTCGGCAACTTCAGGACCTTAATGGTTAGATGCCTTCTTCAAGAGCAAAAGAAGAAAGGGGGATTGGGGAGATAGCTCAGAGGCATAAGCGCCTGCCTGGAAAGTGCAAGGTCCTAAGTTCGATCCCTAGAGATATAAATAAATAAAAATTGAACAAGAAGAAAGAGGAGATATCAAATTGAAAAGCTTCTGAAAAGCATGGTTTTCAATGGATTGATTTTCTGATTCCTCCACTGTGTTCTGCAGAAAACATTTCTGTGAGTCATTACTCACAAGCCCTCATAGATAACAATTATAGTAACAACAACATAAATTTCCTTGATATAGGCAAAGAGTAGCTCCCCAGACATTCTGAGTGGGCTGGGAAAAGAGAAGAAACAGAAGAGGAACTCTTTAGGGCGCTTGTAATTATGGAAAGGGAAATTAGTCTTATTTGTGTTTAGGCTTTAAAGATAGTCAGATAGTCCCCTTCTTGACTCTGGTGTCTCAAGTTTTTTGATTATTTACCCTATCTGTAGGAATGTTTGAGGGCCGGCCAAATAGCTTAGCAGATTAAAGTGCCTGCAAGAAGGTGCAGGGGCTGTGGGCTCAATCCCCAGGCCTGCCGTGCCAGCCCCACACCTCTGGGTGTAGGGACAGCAATTGAGACTGGGCATGGTGGCGTGAGATAAGGTCTCAATATGTAGTACAGGCAACCTTGAACTTGCTATGTAGCTCAGGCTGGCCTGGACCTCATGGTAATCCTCCTGCCTCAGCCTCCCAAGTGCTAGGGTTCCACATCTCTATAACAATTCTTAAAGCATATATTCCCCAATAAGTTGTGTATCTGTATACTTTATGTGTCTCTCACCATATTCCCCAAATTCCCCAATTATGTGCATTTCAAAGCATACACAAGAAATTGAAATTTATAGAATATCAGAAGAAAAATCAATAGAAATTAGATGTCATAATATTTTCCTCTGTCCTTTCAAAGGACTGTTTGGGTAGGTTCATGCTATTTTGGAGGCCATTAAACCTAAATCTCTTGGAACTTACCCCAGTTTGCTTGGGCTTCCATAAGGAGATACCACAGACTGTGGCGCTTAAATGACAGAAACAGAAATTCTGCTACAGTTCTGGAGGGCAGAAGCACAAGACCACGGTGCTGGCAGGCCTGAGGTCCTCAGAGGTCACTCTTTGCCCTGCAGGTGTCACACCCTGGCTGCTGCTTCTCAGTAGCCCTCTGTGCACACACCACGGGGTCTCCATTCCCCCAAATTTCCTCTTCCCAAAAGGTCACTAATCAAAATGGATAAGGCCCCCCAATGGTCTCATTTTAATTTAATCACCTCTTTAAAGGCCCTATTTCCAAATATAGTCACAGTCTGAGGTGCAGAGAACTGGAAGCTTCACTCTGAAGTTTGGAAGGGCACAATTGAGCCCATAACAGTGTCCCTTTCAAGCCAAAGTCAAGTGAGAAAAGAGGAAGGAGAGAGAGGTGTCAGACCTGCCGAGTGAAGGTCACTCTCAGGTCCTCAGCTGAGCAGCCCATGGCAGGGTGTAGCATTAATCCTTTGGTAATGAAAGCACCACCTCTCCCAGAAGCCAGGCTTGATCCTTCCAATACCAGGAATGGCAGGCCCTGGCTGACTTCCAGAAACGAGTTCACCAACGTCACGAGGTGGAAATACACAGCACCCCAAGAGCCTGCCTCACCGGTGGCAGCTGTCCTCAGCCCCACTCCGCTGTGGACACCGCAGCCAGGGCCCTGGAGAGTCCAGCAGAGGGAGCCTCGGGGATGCGCCTTGCCCACAGAACTGTCTGATAGAGAGGTGAGCTGGGGCTATGTGCCCAGCAGTCTTTGGCAGCACCTTCACTGAGTGTCCTTTTAAATACGCCCTTCCTTCCTGGAATAGCCTGTATCTCCAGATCGGCCAGCTGTTTTGTAGCTCAGAGGCCACCTTAAATCATAGCACCCAGGGAATTCCTGTAGTTTAGGAGGTGCAGGCACTGGGGAGAAGGACAAAGCCAATCCAAGAAGATCAGTCTCTAATGCTGGCATCTCAGACACTGGAATTCTAGCTGAGGGGACCTTTGGGGAGGTAGCAGAACATGCTTCGCTTTCCAAACCACCCCACTGGGGACAGATTACCGATCACGTGTCCTGCTGCTATTAAAGAGCCACTATTCCTAACATGGGCCTGCTATTATCTATAGCTGCTGGCAGGGACTTCAGTGAGAAGGGTCAGCTACTACCACCAAGTGACACTTCAAGCTATTGATTGGAAACCCCAAGGCAGGTCAGAGTGGTAATGTCCTTGGCTGGGGCAGGAAAACAGGAGAAGTGATCACCGGGGGCAGAGGGAAACTATAATGAAGGCTCTGGAATTGTGCTTCTTAGTATGACTCTGGGTCTACCACTTCCCACCTGGCTATTTAATATTTTTAAATATTTATTTATTTATTTATTTATTTGATACAGGGTCTTGCTATGCAGCTCAGACACATAGTGATCCTCCTGTCTCAGCCTTCCCAATGCTGGGATTACAGGCCTGCACCACCATGCCCAGTTTCCATAGCCAGCACAGCACACCCAGGGTTCCAGGGCAGGCACAGCATGTGGTATGGGGGATCAAAGCCAGGGCCTTACACTTGCCAGGCAGGCATTTAGACTGCTGAGCTATCTCCCCTGCCTATTTAATATTACTTCTTCATTTCCTTATTTTGAAATTAAAACAGTGTTTGTGTCTCTCACAGCGCTACTAAGAGGTTTTGGTTTTTGGGTTCTGGGTTTTTTGTTTGTTTTTGTTTTTGTTTTGTTTTTTGTTTCTTGGGATTTGTTTGTTTGTTTGTTTTTGTATTTTAGGGAAGGGTCTACAGGGTGTTCAGGGTCTCACTACTAGATAGGACTTGTGATCTGCCTGTTTACAGCCACCCAAAAGCTAGGATTACAGACACTCACCACCACACCCAGTCTCAATTGCCAGCTCAGTGCACCCCAAGGGTGGAGCCGGCCTGGCAGGTTTAGGGATCAAACCTTCAGCCCCTGCTTGCAGGTGCTTTAATCCACTGAGCTATTTGGCCAGCCCTTACTAAGAGGTTTCATGGATATAATACCCTGACTTATATTAAGCCACCAAAGTTAGCTACTGTCCTTCATAAGAGTATGTCAAGGTCCAAGGCCACACTGGCAGGTGTGTGGGAGCTTGCTTAAAAAGTGACAACTCCCGAAAATATAAATAAATAAATAAATAAATAAATAGTGATGCCCCAGACAGAGTGCTCTGGGAAGCCACGGCAGGAAGATCTCAAGCTTGATAGGGCAACTTAGTGACTTAATAAGACCCTGTCTCTGAATACTAACAAAAATACTTAAAAGGGTTGGGATGTGGCTCAGTGTGAAGGCCCTAAATTCAATCCCCAGTTGTGTGCACATGCACTCAGTGGAGACCCTACAAGAAGAAGACCCTCAGATAACATGTGGTCTTCTGCAGTTAAATAGAAATATGCTAGGTGAACACATTGAAATACACAATAAAGATCAGAGAAAGCTTTCCAGGATGAGATCGGAAAGGCATGGGCCAGCCACTTACCGTGCAGAAGCTCTACTGCAAAGAGTTGAGGCAAACCTGACCCAGTGTTCTCACATTGGTGCTGAGGAAAGGGAAAAGCATGGCCAGAAAAATTTCACCCTTGGAAACGAGAGCCCAATCCAATGGGCCTCAACCTCTTGGGGATTGCCAATCCCCAGGGGATCTGATAGCTATAAGTGCTGTGCCCTGCTTGGGAAAATCTCTGCATTGAATTCCAGGGTAGTCTGTCTATGATCCCAAAGTCTGTAACCCTAGATTAAGGATCTCCCACAGGAGACATATATGCCTACAGATGAGGCGGCTTGGTGTCGGAAGGGATTCGGATGTGCACCCTGGGTGCTCGGGTGCTGAGCCAGCAGCCTAAACAGATGCTGGTCCTTAGAGTGTGCACCTGGAAGTGTCCCCACCGCCAAGCTGTGTAGGTGTCTGGACCAGTGGTACATATCAGACTCCAAGGAACAGATGGCCCTGGGAATGGACAAAGAGGGACACAACAGCTGTCCCCCTTTGGTGGTGACACCTCACCCCTGTGATTTTGAGGTGCTAGGAAGGAAGAGTTGATCCTGCCCATAGAATGATATCTAACTTCCTGAACAGGCACTGTCTGATGTCCTTGTCCCCACCTCGACCCCTCTAGCCTCTTCCCTTGCCCCATGCCCTGGTCCCCTGAACCCCCATGGCTCAGTTTTCTTCAGACTCCTGGGGCTCCTAGCCATGTCCACCTTCTTCCCCAAACCCGACCAACTTCCACACATCCTGTGGGACTCAGGGGGTCATCACTGTCATCTCCCTTACAAAATCCTTTCCAGCTCTCCACCCCTCAACATCTGCACACTCCCTCAAACTCAGGCCAGAGGAATGACTGTCCCTGCAGTTCCATCAAGGCATATGCTCCGCAGCTCCAGGCCTCCCCTCCTCCTCTTCCTCCTCCCCCTCCTCCTTCTTCTCCTCTTCTTCTTTCTCCTCCTCCCTTTCTCCCTCCTCCTCCTCCTCCTCCCCCTCCTCCCCCTCCTTCCCCTCCTCATCTCAGCTGGGACGGGCCAGACACTGCAGCCTGCAGAGGCTCCCCCAGCCTCCAGAGGGGTATGCCCCATTGGCCTAGATCCTGGATGCCTCCACAGGAGTCCCGCCTGCCCTCCTGGGTTGTGTGCCTTTTCCTGTAGGATCTATGTCTTGTTTATCTGTCTTGTGTAGCGTATATGGCTACTGCAAAGATAAATGGGCAAATATGTGTGAAGCATTTGAACAGTGCCCAAAAAACAAAGTGAGCAACAGTCATTGTTGATAGTAGTAGTAGTAGTAGTAGTAGTAGTAGTAGTAGTAGTAGTAGTATCACTGACTACTGTAGTGTTAATGCCTAATACAGGATGGAAGTCAATAAATTATTGTTAAAGGAATGAACGGATGATACATTTATGTATGACATTCCAGTCATCTTTTGATGCTTTTGTCTTATACTTCAATGCCTTTTTGAAAATCAACTTGTGTTACTGAAAACATCCTGAGAGTAAGGGGGCTTCTGGACCTCGCAAACCTTGAGACAGATGAATAGAAAGATTCATCTGCAGTCGCACAAAACCCTGCCATCGAAGTCTGCGGGCGGAGCACAGCCGCCCAGGTTCTCAGGACCTCACTCATCTTGAGGACTAATTTCCCATAGTTTTTGGGTGCAGGGGACGAGAAGGGAGGGGCTGAGGCGCCACCAGCCTCCTCCCTGTGCCATGGCCTAGGACCGCTTGCCACACAGGGCAGTGGCTGTGCACATTCAGTCTGACTGAGCTTCCATTAATTGGCATTTATTTGTGTCACTTAATTATTGTGGTCTCGGGCCTTCTTTAATAAATGCATTTTCCTAACCCGCAGCCTCTGGGCTGTCACTCTAACCATGTCTATTATGGCAGAATGGCTTCTCGGGAGCAGATTGACCTTATTGAGTTGCAAGCCCAGTAGGGCACAGTAAGGAGCTCCAGCAAGAAGGATGTGGGCAGGCAAACACCCTGCACTCCAGGGACCTGGGCTGCATTGTCACCAGGAGTCACCTGCCCTGAGGGAACCTGATGTTGTTATTCTATAGCACGTGGGCCTTGCCAAGGCCAGCAAGGGTCCAGGAAAGGGCAGAGGTGACCTGAACTATTTCAGTCCCTGGAAAATTCATCCATCTTCATCACTTGGCTTCTTCAGGGCCACTCAGAGATACAAGACAAACTCAAGCAAATGGTGGTCCCACATGGCGGGACAATTTAGATCCCGGCTCTTTCTGACCAATAATCTTATTCAAAGAGCATTCGGGATCTGAACAGGGTTTTACTTCCTTCTGCTTAATGCTTTCAGTTAAAATTATTTTCACTTTGCCCTCCAAAGTAGATTGCAGTGGGCAGCAGAGGATTCTTCAAATAAGCTTTTGCATTTAATTGCCAACTGTCCAAACAAGTGAGCTGCTGGCTCTGTACTGAGGAGGACATGTCCTCTGTCTTTACAGACACTTGAGAAAAATGCGCAGTCAACAGAGGACCATATGCTTTTGGGAAACAGACTTACCTTCTTAATTATATTTCTACTTGTCCTTGGGTTAAAAATGGTTTGCCTTGCCTGAACTGACCCAGCCTTGAGCACTGGCAAAGTGGACGGATGCAGGCAGCCTAGGAGGAAAGCTGGCCTGAGGTCCCGTCTGGGGCGGAGGGCCCATGGGCTGGGCTTCAAGGTCAGGCCCCCAAGCGGGCCACCCAAGGCTCCTACCTTCAATTTGTCTGTCTATATGGTGCTTGTGTATGCCAGCAACGGCTGTGATAACTTTGGGGTGGGGGGCAGATTGATTTCTGCTGCTGGAGGAAGGTGCTTCTCCAAACTCACACAACCTGATGACTGGCTTATCTAACAGAGAAATAAGAAAGGGAAATCGGAAACATGCCCTCAGCGCTCAGCCAAGAACTAGGCCTCCCAGGCACCTCTTAACCACAGACCAGCTCCTTCTGGAAGTGTCCTTAGCAGAATTACTTTCTCCTTCCCTGCCTCCTTATTATTTTTTTTTTTTCTGGTACTAGAGATCAGACACAGAAGTTGGAACATGATTGACAAGAATTGCCATTAAATTGCACATGACACCTTAGCCCTTTTTATTTTATTTTATTTTGAGTTAGGGTCTCTCTAGTTGCCCAGGCTAGCCTAGAAGCAGTGATCCTCCTACCTCAGTGATCCTCCTACCTCAGCCTCTGTCTTTCTCTCTCTCTCTCTCTCTCTCTCTCTCTCTCTCTCTCTCTCTCATCTCCTTTCCATGCTGAAGATCAAATTCAGGGCTTTCCACACACAACAGAGCTGCACCTCCAGCTCTACACTACATTCTAAAGAGAAGCCTCTGTAAGCTCTCTCCTTGCTTCTGTTCTATAGTAAACAGCATGTGTTATGTTATCGACTAACACCAAGTATATGAATTAACTTGCAAAAATAAATGCAGATGCTGGCCACAGTCTTGTTGCAGTGTTCTGGGGAGGAAGAAAGGAATCCAACCCCCTGCAGAGGAAGACCCCACATGCACATACACTTTATGCTCATTCTGTTTCCCTTTTCCTCCTATAAAGCCCTTCTTCCTCTGAAGGCCCCCACCAAGATAGAAAATTGAGACTAAAAGAGGCATTTCTATATTTAGAGCTGCCTTTGAGTAAAACCTGATTTCTCTCACCAACTTCTGTCTCCCAAATCTGTGTTCACTCTGAGTAGCAGTCATTGTGGACATTTGATTCCTACAACATCTGGAGCCAGGATTCCCTTGTGGAGACAGGAAGCTTTTAACTTCACCTATCTGAGCCTTGAAGTTCTGTTCTAAATAAATAATAAATACTGAGGGAGCATCCCTAGGGTGGGAAGAGAGAAACACCGTGGCTGTAAGGCAGACTATAGCACAGTGAGCCCAAATGTCTCACGAGAAATCAGCCAGTGGAGGGCTGTCAAGCCAGGGAACGCCGCTGGCCCTGTGCTAGCTTGCGCACTACACCAGCCTCCTTCTTCTCTTTCCTAATCCCCTGGCCAATTTTAAAATACGCACCAGGTAGAAAAGGTGCCTCTGTGTCCTCATAGAAAGCCCCTTGTAAAACACAAAGTGAGGCCAAGTGAGTGAGAAATAATCTTCCATGGTGTAAACCACTGACATGCTGGGGAGCTGGGAGGTCTGTGCTCCATAACTTAACCTCCACTCATACATCTTCCTGTCTACACAGTGATAGGAAGCTGTAGGTTACAGCTGCTTGCTTTCTCCTAATGGTTCACATCTTCCATTCACAAAGATACAGTTGTAATGAACGGAAATTTGTTCACAGATTTTAGAAAACAAGGTAGTGAGAGAGAACATGATTTCTTCTGAGAATGTGTTGAGGACAGGAAGGCAGGTGAAAAGCAACATGGAAACTACTTTAAGCTTCTTGGGTGGGAAAAGTGAGTTTATAAGACCCTCTCTGTTGTGCCCCCACGTGCAGGAGGCCCCTCCCTACAGTTTGGCTTTGCATAGTTTCAGGTACTTTCAGTCAACCACAGCAAAAAAATAAACATGAGAAATTCCAGGTAACCAATGTATAAGTTTTGAATTACAACCTTTTAGGTAGCAGGATGAAATCCCATCATCCCACCTGGCATGTGAATGGCCCCTTTGTCCATGTTATCCACCCAGCAGTCACTCAGAGCTATCTCGGTTCAGATCAAGTGTCAAGGTTATTAGGAGAGAGAGAGAGAGAGAGAGAGAGAGAGAGAGAGAGAGAGACAGAGACACAGAGATATACAGAGACAGAAGCTGTTACTATTGTACACTGTTATGCTGTTTTATTATTGGTTATTGTTTTTAATTCTTACTGTGCCTAATTTACAGATTAACCTTTATCAGAGGTATGAATGTATATGGATAAAGTCAACAGGTTGGTGCTGTCAGTTGAACCAGACTTGTTCCAGGACATGTCCCCCCAGGAGAAAGGGCAAAGGGGACTGCTACATTTGTAAGGTGATACATGGAAAGAAGTGGCATTGGCTTCTCATAAAGGAAACACTGAGGCAGACTGAATGTTTAACAATGCTGAGAACTCCAGCCATCTGGGCTCCTCCTTTTGTGACTCCCTTCCACTGGCTTAATGAGATTTTGCAAATAAGAATACTGATGTCACCATACCAAACAGCAAGCTCTCCATTCTGATTCCCACAAAGAAAATGCCCACACTGGAATCATCATTTTTCCTACAATTCTTTTTAAATGTGAATTCTAATTCGATAAGTTCATAAGAGGGTAAGATGTGAGGAGCTGGGGCCATAGTGCCACACCAGGAGAAAGCCAAAGATTTTATCAAGAAACAGAGTGAGAGGGCCGGCCAGATAGCTCAGTGGATTAAAGTGCCTGCTTAGGCAGAGTGCAGTGGCTGGGGTTCGATCCCCAGCATGCCATGCCGGCCCCACTCCCGGGGTGTGCTGAGCCAATGATGGAAACTAGGCATGGTGGTGCATGACTGTAATCCCAGTGCTTGAGAGGCTGAGAACAGGAGGATCACTATGAGTCCGATCTACATAGTGAGACCTTGTAGATCCTGAAGACCCTGTCCTGAATACATTAGAGAGAGGAAGGAGGGAGGGAGGGAG
>NW_004524583.1:16574819-16588915 GCF_000260255.1 Octodon degus
GGGAGGGAGGGAGGGAGGGAGAGAGAGATAACGAAGAAGGAAGAGAAGGCAACAGGAAGAATCATTCCTGTTCCTCCTTCTGGCACTGAATCAGTCCGGTAAAGCATCCTGAGGTCTGGGTTGGCAGCAGTAGAGAAATGCTGGATGCTCTGTGGAAACATCTCCCAATATTCAGATGGGCTGGGGAGAGGCTGGGGAGGAGAACCCCAGGCCACGGGCTGCCTTACTTCCCATAAGCTACCCTAAGATGTGTCGTGCACCCCTCACAGCACCATCCGATGGCATGAGCACAACGGCGGAGGCATTTAATTATTCTGGTTTGGGCTACTAAGTAACAGATGTGGTGCTAGTGCAACTAAAGGACGGAATTTTTAAGTTTTGCTTAATTTTAATTAGTAGTCACACATGGCTAGAGGCTACCCTAGTGGACAGCCATGTGGCTTAGGAGGTGAGGGGGTCACCAACAGAACTGTTAAGTTTGATGCCTTCTGAAGTTCACCAGCAGGAAGAGCAAGCTCTTCCATGGGTGCTGCAAGTATGTGGATAGAACTCTTCTAGAACATACTGCTAAAAACAGGCCTATAACTCAGGGAAGCTTCGCAGATACTTCTTGCATCTGCCGCTCTCTCGTTGTTCCACCTTGGATGGCTAAGAGCAGTGCATTTGGGAAAATACCCAAACATGAATCTTTTTTTTTTTTTTTTTTTTTTTTTTTTTTTTTTTTTGTATTTTAGGGAAGGGTCTGCAGGGTGTTCAGGGTCTCATTACTAGATCAGACTCATAGTGATCCACCTGTTTACAGCTTCCCAAGAGCTGGGATTACAGGCACGCACCACCACACCCAGTCTCAATTGCCGTCTCACTGCACCCGAGAGGTGGAGCTAGCATGGCAGCCCTGGGGATCGAACACCCAGCCCCTGCACCCGCTTGCAGGCACTCCAATCCACTGAGCTATTTGGCTAGCCCTTCAAATGCGAATCTTGAATCCTATACTGGATGGGAATAAATATAACTTAATCTTTACCACAGACTCTATGAGGTAGATACAGTGACCATTTTCCAGATGAGCAAACATTCAGAAAGTTTTAAAATTTGTCGAAGATATTAAAGTTGTATTCAGTAGTACAGAAATTTTTACCCAAATCTATCTGCCTTCTTGTATTATGCATGTGACTGTTCCATAATTCAAGTTGCAAATGTGCTTTTCTCCTATAGCTTCTCACATGCATAGCATCTAACCCTGGATAGCATTTTTTCATTCCCCCCAACCCTTCATCACTGAGTAGATGCTAGAAACATTCAGGAAGGGAAAACCTGGAAATGCTGAATATTAATGTCTATGATTTGCATAGCACTTCACAGTTTACAAAGCATCCTGATATTATTTCATTTAATCTCTCCATGAACCATAAGGGGAGTTGTTATCACCCTTTTATAGAGAGAAAATGGAAGCTCCGAGAAGCTTGGTGATCCCCAGTTATGCTCAGTTGAACCCAGGGCTCAGACTCAGGCCTTCAAACTGGGAGGCTTGACCTCTCCCTGCCACCTAAAACTGCCACCTAAGACCAAGGAAACAGCAGACAGATGGGGCGGGCAGTCTGAACCTTCCCATGCTGTCGACTCCATTCACCCCCTAGAGAATAATGTTGTTAAATATACAAAGCCAAATACACAGGGTTTCAAAGAAAACCAATTATATTAAAGTAAAAAAAAAACTTTTTAATAAAATGTGTGATGCACTGTTATCCATGTGCTTTTTTATTAACTCAACTAGATCCAGCTGCTGATCTAATAACTTTTGCAATTTCAAGCCATTGATCAGCATAAACGATGGCTTAAGAAGCGTGTCTACACTTCCAGTCTACACTCCCACCAGCAGTGGAGACTCCTTTTTCCCTCCAGCCTCTCTAGCATTTGTTATTAGTGGATTTCTTTATGATAGCCGTTCTTTTCTGGGATGAGATGGTATCTCAGTGTTGTTTCACCACTCTGGAAATCAGTGTGGAGACTCCTCAAAAAACTAGGACTGGAAATTCCATTCAATCCAGTTATTTCCCTTCCGAGTATTTTCCCAGAACTGAAAACATCATACTATAGTGATATATGCGCACCCATGTTTATAGCAGCACAATTTATCATAGCCAAATCTTGGAAACAACCAAAATGTCTATCACTTGAGGAACAGATGAAAAAGATGTGGTATTTTTATACAATGTTGTACTACTCAGCTATAAAGAAAGACAAACTCGAATCCTTTATAGATAAGTGGATGCAACCAGAGGCGATACTCATAAGTAAAATAAATCAGACCCGTACATGTCAATATCATATTGTCTCGCTAGTGTAGGAACCTGAAAGAATAAATAAGACCTGAAAGGTATAATAGATATAGTAAAACAGAAAGAAACTGAACTTAAGGATTAAAAACATGAAGACGAGAGAAGAGAGAAAAGAGAAAAGACAGGGAAGAAGGAAGTAGGGGAAATCATGCAAATACATATAGAGGATGGCTGAGATGATTGACTAATAATTTCTATCAGTTTTTTGAAAATAGAAGTTAGAGTTTAGAGTTTGTACCTTGACTAACTCTGTGTGCTGATATCTGCGATCTGAGCAACTACATCAAGGACAGTAATGTGTAATACAAAACCCATGGTTGAATACCTCTCATCCTGGTCTTCTTAATTGTACCACTTCCAATGTCTTCTCAATTATTATACTCTTTTATTTTTTTTAAATAACAAGGAAAATTTAGATTTCTTGAAAGCAACCGTTAATATTCAATTATTTGTCCAATCTTGTGTAACTATATCTGTTAACCTGAGCAACAGATTTGATGTTAAAAATAGATACTGTAACAACCATGGTTAATTAGCTATTCCTGTTTTGAAAATCTGTAACTTATGTATTGCTGTATGTTAACTTGTTTCTGTCATTTCTTCTATTTGTTTTTGCTTGTATTCACTCTTTAAAATAAACATTTTTTAAAACATGTGCAACAGTAGTAATATAGGAAAAAAGCTTCAGTCTCTTCAAGGGAGAAAGACACAGGGTCTCCTAATGCTACTGTGGCTTGGCTCACATTCATAACGGCAAAAAATACTTAATTTCCATTAAAAGCTAGTAAAGATTAAGACCTATTTTTGCCATCTAAGTTCATAGCACCATTTAATTATTTCCATGGAATTCTTAGGACTACCCACAGGGGCCTTTTGGTCAGAAGGCTGCAAAATCTTCTCTTGGTCCTCCTCCTGTCCAGCCACTGAGGACATGTGAGCTTGCTCAGCTGGAAAGAGAAAGGAGAGGAAGAAATGACTTCTAGGGTGTTACCCCTGCCGAGGTCTGTAGTTGGCAAGTGTTCTGTGTGGCTAAGACCATGGCCACCCCGTCCCTCCTCCTCACGTCCATATGTTACCTTCCTTCCCAGAACTCAAAAGGGTACATCCTATGACAGGGAGATGCTTCTACATTTCTTCTTTCCATTTCAAACACTCACTTCCATAACTGATTACAAAATGAGGCAGCTTAAAGAATGGTGCGATTACTCCTGCTTTAGAGACAGAAAAAGTTCAAAAAAGTTTGGTACAAAGCCACTGTCTTAAGTTCAGACTGCCTTACTGAAGAAGGGAGCACCAGGGGGGTGGAGGACTCTCCACTTTCACATCTAATTCACTGTTTAGAAATCGAAGAGTAGGAAAGGCTGACACACCCAAGAAGTGAGGCCAGGTAAGCCAGACCAGCTGGTGTATTCTCCAGGTTCCCAGAGTGAACACTTGACTTCTGTTTCCATGCTTGCAAAAGAGAAAAGGGGGAAAGGTGACCCTGAAGATTTGTCATCTCAAATTTCAAAGATTACATTGCAGATGGCAACAAGCCCAGACCTTGCAGCAGCTCTTGGCTCCAGGGAGATGCTGGATCTCTAAGCTCCTGCAGATAGATTTATAGTAATTTCTTGATATACCCAAGCAGAGTGACTGACTGCTCCAAATCATTCCAGAATTCATGTAGGAGAACAAATAGAGGGAAACGGCATTTATACTAACTCACTCTTGAGTAAGTCACTTTATTATTTTTCTCAAGTATAATATGATGGGTGAGAAAATGCACTGTAAGGCTGTTTTTCCATTGGTCATTAGTCTTAGCCCATTAACTGGATGATAAACAAGGATTTAATTAAAAGTCACCGTCATATTTAAAACTCATGACACACACCAGGAATAAGCTTGTATAGCTGAAAGGATCACAGTGTAGAGTTGTGGGGGGAATTCTGAGAATGTTATTAAACAGTGGGTTTATTTGCTCCAATAGAGAAGCCCCAAGTACTTGATTTTAACCTATCAACAACCCTTAATTTGCTTTTCATCCAGTAAGGGATTTGGAGATTCTTGAGTATTTGAATCAATCTTGTTCTTTTGCTTCTCTCTCTGGGCATTTAGCACAGAAGGTCTGGAGCTAGAGTAGATGTGTAGAACTTGTGTGTGATATAAATAAAAGCCAAACTGCCTTTTCCAAGTCTCTTACAAACGTCACAAGTGTTGCTGCTGAAATTTCCTCAGAATTATACTGATATGGAGAGGTTTTAGTGTTCAATCAGAAATGTGTCGTTCTTGAGCTTTAACTGCAGCAAGAGTGATACTACACACCCAGAACAGATAGAGGGAGGCGAAAGGTGAAATACCAAGGACCTGCCCCAAGGCCTGGAGGTCCTTGTCTTATTTTCAATGATGCAGTGCACAGCGGTTCTTCCTCCTGGGTTTGGGGATGGAAATGGACACTTGTGGGTCTCCTATTTCCTCTACCTGGGTCAGAGGTTTAAGAAAAGGGACTAGAGAAAACAGAAATAGAATTAATTGTGAAACTCTCTATACAGTGTCAAATCCACGGTGATCACTACCGTGTCATCCATTGCAGACATCACCAATAGATCTCAGTATTCTTGTTCACTAAGCCCAGACACAGCCTTGGGATTGTTCCCAGGAGACTATTTGAGGCAGAATTCTATCTGTAGTTCACTGCTATCAAATACTTTGGGCTATGTCCACCCTGACCCATAGCAGATATTACAAATAGATTGTGGCACTCTTGTTACACATGCGCGTGTGCACACACACACACCACACACACACACACACACACATGCCTCTTCAGGGACAGCCTTTACCAATAAGAATTTGTATAAGGGCTAGAATCCTATTACTGTCTTCAGCCTTTGCCAGTCTGGTTGCATTTTTGTTATTGCTGCTTTTCTCCTTTTTAGTAATCTCCATGGTAATTGCTGAGATCCTGCCTTACATAGATGAGCAGACTTCACTAGTCAAGGGATGATAGTCAAATGCCGCATAAATTTAGTGTGTTCCTTAGAATTCAGCCACTTTGTCCAAATGAAGACAATGTCAGGGACAGTATGATAGGAATAATATGTGTGCTGGCTTTCCAAGCCTGTGACAAAATACCTGAAAAATTCAGTCTAAAAGAGGAGAGGTTCATTGTGACTCATGATTGCAGAGGTTTTGGCCCATTGTCACTTGGCCCTGTCACTTTGGACATGTGCTGAGGAGGTCAGGAAGCAGGTGGAACAAAGCTTCTTCCCTTACAATGTTCAGGAAAGAAAGAAGGAAGGAAGGAAGGAAGGAAGGAAGGAAGGAAGGAAGGAAGGAAGGAAGGAAGGAAGGAAAAAGAGAGACACACAGAGAGGCCATGTCCCGAGATCCCTTTCAAGGATGTTACTCTCCTGGTGATCCCATTTTCTAGTCCTCTAGGCCCCACTGCCTAAAGGTTCTGCCACTCCTAATAGCCTCACAGGCTGGTAACCACGCCTTGCAGGCTTTGGAATACATTTAAGATCCACAGTATAACACTGTGGAATGTTTTAAAGTGAACAGTCAGAAAATTCCATGGCAAATGTTATAGGAAGTGACTTGTGACACATCTTCCATCTGAGGATCCTGGTCCTACTTGAACCAGGAGCCGGTCCTCTAGCCTTCCCCCTACAAAGCTGCAGAGGCTGCAGGAGGTAGCCTGACATCCCAGCCACACTGTTCTGACCCTGTGAGAGCAATGGGGAAGCTTTGTCTGAAAATGGCTCCTCAGGAAGGCTTCAGATAGTCTTGGGGTTGTAATACAAGCAAAGCCAACACCTGCCAGCTTCTCTGACCCCGCATACCCTCCCAGACCTTTGCGCACATGCCACCCACCCCAAGTACCCAGGGTACCACATCCCCACACTCTGTCAGCTGCTAGCATTGGACACCCAGAAGTCTGGAATAAAAGCCAAAGATACAACCCAGAAAAGTTTGATGTTAGCGACTGGCCATTGCTCAGGGTTTAACTTCAGCTCCTTATAGGCACACATTCCCCACTTGCTATTTAACCAGAGAAATCTGAAGTTTAATGAAGTTTATGCAAGAAAGGTTCATTAAACCACAACTGCCTGATGAATCCCTCAATCTGGGGAGTGGGCAGGGCAGACAGTTTAATTACAGGCATTGCCAAAGCCCCTGGAAGCAGGGAGGCTTACGAAAATATACCTGGCCTCCCTAGTTGTTTTCTGTTTCCTTTTAATGGCTCCCAATGGCCAGGTATGTTACTCTACAGGTGAGTAAGGGAGCCATCCTGAATAATTCAACACTTTACATTATTTAATTCATCACTAAGCCAAGCCCAAGTCAATTCTGGGACTGCAATGTTTGGCAGGCAGCATTCACACAGAGAGGCCAGCATACTCCGACCAGAACCTGCCAGAGCCTTCCACAGCGGGTCCCTCAAAGGTGAGATGGAATAATAATTAGAATTTCCAGAATAAGATTTTCCCCTTCCTTATTCTTTCTGGCCTCACTGGGCTGCAGCTTTTATAGGGTAATTGAAAAACTCTTGTGTCCATGACTTCCCAGGAAAGGAGGAGCTGGGCCTTCAGTTCCTGGAGTGTAGGGAAGCCTCTCAATCTGGCAGTAAGAGGAATGACTTTCCTAGGCTGATTCTATGCGCAGCACAGACCTGAGTTTACCTCCAGGGGAAGCAGTGTAAAATCCAGAGACAGCAAATACAGCAGAGCACAGGAGCCTTGGCTGGCTGAGCCCGGGGCTCGGACCTTTGTCATCAGTGATCCTCCTGCTCATGGAGCCATCTGCGTCCACTTGGTACTTGTTTGGTAACTGAGGACCTTGTGTTGTTGGCCCTGGGGAAAAGGAGGAGTAGGGGTAAAGTGGGGAGGAGATTAAAGACAAAAAAAAAAGATAAGGAAAGGCATGATATTCATCTCAGCTCTGTCTTTATTCTTGGAACATGCCAGCTTGGCAGGTGAAGGAGGAGGAGGAAGAAGAAAAAGAAGGAGAAAGAGAAGGAGGAGAAGGAGGAGAAGGAGGAGGAGAAGGAGGAGGAGGAAGAAGAAAAGGAAGAGGAGGAAAAGGCAGGGGAGAGGAGAGGAAGGGAAGCACAAGGATGAGGTAAAGGGGAAGGTGGATGAGAAAAGCAGAAACAGTCAAAATAGAATCTAGAGTGCAGCAGGAGCACTGGAGGGAGCAAGGTTTCACACACACACACACACACACACACACACACACACACATGCGCATCCAAGCAAAGAATACAACCATGCTCTCTAGTTCTTCTTTAAGCTGTGGGCCCACTCATTCATAATCCTCTCAAAACCCACTTTAAAAAACCAAAACAAATAAAACACAGTGCCTGGGCCACAGGAGATACAGCTCAGCGGCTTAGGTGCCTGGCTGGCAAGTGTAAGGTCCTATGTTCAATCTCCGGATTAAAAAAAAAAAAAATTAACAAAATACCTGGGATGCTGAGGCAGGAGAGTTGCAAGTCTGAGCCCAGTCTGATACCCTGTCTCAGAGTAAAATATAAAGAGGGGAATGTGGCTCAATAGTAAAGGACCCCTGGGTTTGACACCACCTCCCAATGTTTTTTCATCCTCAAGAACACTGACAAAGCACATTGGGGTCCCTGCTGAAAAAAGAAACCTCCATTCCTATGAGTAATTCCTGATAATGGTTTACTATAAACATAGTGGAATGAAATTAAAATGAAGTGCTGGTGAGCTATTACAGTCTCTGTTGCTAATGTGGGTCCCATCCTGGGATCTGCTGCCCTGTCACAGAGGCAGGCTTTGGTGCCCATGTCCCACCCCAGTACCTCATCTTGCTTTCCTGTTTTTCAGCCCCCTAACTGGCTTTAGGAAAGAGTGGAGTATTAGAAGCAATAGTAAAGCTCCTCATGACAGATACCTCGACCTTGACACAAGCCAATTTACCTTAGATCCCTACACGTTCTTTCCAGATGGCTCTGACTTGTGTCTCTTCTTCTTCTCTACCACTTTGTCACTTCTCTTCTTCCTCTTTCTTAACTCCACAAGTTACTCTCACTAGATTACACTATGGCTGAGAGGACATGAGGGCCAGGTATGTTTGTTTTATAGCCCGGGAACCCAGGCATGTAGTTTCCGGTGTCTAACATGATGAAGCACCAGTGTCATTGTGGGTAGAATCTAAAAAGCGCTTCGGTTGGGAGAACCACATTATGCACTTGACAAATCTGGCATCCAAACAAAAGGCATTTGACCCTGGGAGGTTCCCGGAACTGCCAGATGATAGTCATGGCTAATGAATACTCCGCTCACAATACCCCCTCACTCTGTCCTCTTGATTCAGATAAAACATGAGGGAGAAAACATAAGAAGGAATCTTTTTTGAATCCTAATAAGCACTTGTCCTTGTTCAAGTGCAGAAAGCAGAACTTAGCATAATGCTTAAGTCTGGATTTTTAGCTATGAAAAAGTTCCCAAGGTCTAACAGGTCAAGGTGAGGAGCCAGATTCTCCTTGCAAGACGAGTGAGGACAGGGAAAGAGATTTAACAGAAAGTACTATGAGATTTGCAGAAGAATAGTAAGCACACGACATTTTTATTGAAACTATCCTAGTGGAGAAGTGGAAGACACAGAGAAGAGAAGGCAGAAGTGGGGTTGGATGCTACTGGAGACCACAGAGGGCCAGGGAAAGGAGTTAACTGGGGGAGGAGGAGGAATAAGAGCGGGGAGTGACAGCCCTGCGGGGGCAGAGGCAGAGATGCCATGCTTGAGCTCAGGCTTCTCGCAGCCCTGCCCTCCCTCGGTCGCAGCCCTGCCCTCCCTCGGTCCCAGCCCTGCAGAACCACTGAGATGCACGGCCCTGTGCACGCGCAGGCTCTGCTCACACAGCTCTTCCCCTGTGATGACTCCTTCCTGCGCCTCCTCCCCACGGGCACTTGTCACTCTACTACTCCTTCCGATCGACACTCTCTCAGCACTCATCCAAACATCTGCATGGCCCACCTTTAAAGACTGAGACAAGGCAGGAGAGAGAGGGACAGAGGGAATGCAAGGGGCACTTAGTTCTGGGACTTTAGCATGGTCCAGACTCGCCTGCAGGGCTTGGGAGGACAGATCACTGGGCCTCTGCAGAATCTCTGAAACAACAGGTGTGGGGTGAGGCTCTGGAATATGCTCGCCTAGGTCTTCAGGGCTGCTGCAGCTGAGGCCACACTCAGACCACTCCTCTCCTCGTCTTCCTCTTCTTCCTCCTCCTCCATCTCTTTCTCCTTCCTCCTCCTCCTTCGCCTTCTCTTTTTTCTCTTCCTCCTAAACCTTCTCTTTTTTCTCTTCCCCCTTCCTCCTCCTCTCTCCTCCTCCTTCACCTTCTCTATGCCATGCTGAAGTATAGAAGTCAGAATCTCTCTCTCCTCCTTCCCCCCTGCCTCTGTCTCTCGCCATCTCTGTCCTGTCCCGCCCCCCCCCCAGCTCCTGTGAGGTGAGCAGCTTTGTCCGCTCATCTTCCTCCCTCGCCTCTCTTTGTCTGCTCCCCCTCCTCTCCTGTCCTCCCTTTTCCTTCTTCTCCCCTCCTCACCTCTCCTGTCATCTCTTCTCTCTACTATGTAGCCTCATCCAACCTCCTCAACATGTTGTTCCATGCAGATGGAACTCAGAACTTTTCCTGACGCCTACCCACATCAAGTAATCCCAAGGGAAGCCCCGAGCTGCAGCTCTTCAGAGACCTACTCTGTCTAGTATAGCCCTGGGTGAGTCACTTAGCCTCCAATTATTTCTTGGAAATGAGGCTGATCCAGCAACACAGGATGCCATGAAAGGTGACTGATAAGAGTTTGTCATGTGTTCTTGCAGCGCTTAAGGAAGCAAGGCCATGAGAATGTCAACGTGCTAAACTTAAAAGAAACTTGACTGAAAAGTTGTACATGGAGTAAGAAAATGGGCTCGTGAGAGTGCTTCTGACAAACATATGAAGTGCAAAAGTTGAGACAGCTATTGGGTGTCAGGAATTATTTACTTTGAGGCATCAGCAATATATATTTCAAAAAACCTTTTGAAAAGTTTTCTGTACTTTCCAACAATGACTGAAAAGTAGTGTCATGCATTGGAGTTTTTGCAAGGTGAACAACATAGTACAGGACACAGTTTGTAATAGTATTTTATAATGAATCACATACTATAAGCACAGGAAATCTATCCACACACTAAATACTAAAGAATCCAGCTGAGGGCCTAGAGCTCATAACAATGCCTCCCACCAGTCCCACTGGAGGCCTAGAGCCCACAACAAAGTCTCATGCAGGCCCACTTTATGGATATGGGATAGAAAGGCCCAAAGGTTAGTGGTGGAAGCTAGGAAGTCTATGTCAGTGGGATGAAGGATCTGTGCTAGCAAGCTGAGGGATCTGAACTGGAGCCAGGAAGCAATGCTCAAGGTAGGCACCAGAGCTCCCCCAAAGGTACCATAGCCGTCCTCAGCAACAGCGAGGTCCCACGCTCCTTCAGTGATGAGGAAAGCTGAGTTGCCATCAGGAAAGCCAGTGCAACAAGTTTCTCCATGAGGCTGAGCAGTGCACCATCTTCCCCTCCTGCACCAGGAAGTAATCCTCAAGATGAGGACCCAAGCTTCTCCAAAGTTCATCGGGAAAGCCAGCATGACAAGGTCGTCCAGCAGAACAGCCTCAGAGAACTAACAGCTTCCAACAGCTTCTCAGAACAGCATCTCTAACAGCATTTTGGCAGCATCTCCTGTTCTGCCCTCCTATGCTGCTGGCAACAGCCCTCAGGTGGGCCTCCCGCACCCAGCACCATGCTAGTTTAATTCAGCTGGGGGTAGTAAGTTGACCACCTGTTAGAAATCCACTCCAAGCAGTCAGCACTCCTCCTTTGGTACCAGCTGCTTTTCCCAGCTGCTGGCTGCATGCACACCCAAGGCTCCCGAATTCAGCTTCTTGTGAGCACAGTAGGACCAAAGGCGCACATCGGGCCCACTTCTGCCGTGTCACAGAAGGAGCCGTCACAGCTGCACTCACCTGCCCTGCTCAGCCCTTCCACCACCAGAGTCTGCTCATGCCTTTTCTCTGCCTAATTCCAACCTGCGAACTTCCTTCAGAAAGAAAAACCCAGCCTCGCTTTTCTTCCCTACTCGGCTGCTTGGCTGGTATTATTGGTGCACAAGGGTGCCACTGTGAAATTATCAGGTTGTTGATGACTGTGGCAGCCGCATGATGCTGGTGTTATTGTCATAGTTGTTGAGAACAATTGAGAACTCTTTTGCTCCCGTGGCCTCATAACCATGCTTTCCTCCAACCTGGCTCTTAATCCAAAGGGGAAAGTTAACCAGCCCCACCTGGGAGGTTTTTTGATGACCAAAATTGATTGTCTACCCAGTAGTAATAAGTACCAGGCGGAGGGCTAAAGACAAATTATCTTACATAATACTCACTGCCCTGAGGGGGAGAAACAGATGCTTTCCTATTTTCCAGAAGAGGAAACCAAAGCCTCGGTGGATAAGCAATGTGTCCTTAGATACGTGACGGGTGAGGAAGAGAGCCAGGAACACCCGCTAGCACCCTGCCTACACTTCACCCTGCCTACACTTCCAACACCAGTGTGTTGAAAGCTTAATTCTTGGTGCCCCCGACCTGGAAGTTAGTGCCAAATGGGGACTATTTAGGTCATGAGTGCTGCAACTTGGTGACCGGACTTATGTTTTGATCAGCAAGGGTGGGCACTTTCTCTTCTATTCTTCTGCCTTGTAAGGACAAAACATTCTCCACAGGATGCAGCAACAAGATGCCATCTTGTGAGGAAACACCAAACACTAATTCTATGCTTACCACTTCACAAGGTGTCTTTATTTTTTTATTTTTATTTTATTTTTTTTTATTTTTTTTTTTTTGGTACTGGGAATCCAACTCAGCACCTGTGGTTGCCAGACAAGTGCTGTGCTGCTGAGCGACATTCCTGGCCCAAGATGCCATCTTGAACCCAGAACCAAACCTTTTGCTATCTTCATCTTGAATTTCTCAGCCTCTGGAGTGATAAGGATACATTTCTGCCCTGTAAATTACCCCATCTGTGGCATTCGGGCACAGCAGTACAAAACAGTGCCATTTTTTGTCAGCTACTAAACAATGCAGACCCTCATGAAGGTTGTGATTATGTCTCCCCTAGTCCCCACAATCTAGTTTTGTGTAGGGTACGCAATAAGAACAAGATCATAATTAGCGTCCAACATAAGCACCCTATAACCAAAGAGAGCCTCACACCCTTCCCCATCATTTGTCTGATCATGTTTACAAAGACGCATGTAGACCCCCAGTTCCTTTGGGTTGAGTGAGCTATTGGGAAAGAGCACATTTCATGTATGAAGAACTGTTAGTTGCAGCCATCAGAAAGAACAACAATTCCATAGCATTATAAAATACATCAGAGTTGCAGCCAGCAGCCACCCTGGGAACCCCCACAGCTTGGGATAACTCCGAATGGAAACAGAAATCAGCAGGGAGTAAATAAGAAGGAGCACGTCCCTTCTGCTGCTCAGTGTCACTGTCCCTGGGTGGCATTCCTTGTACGACAGCCTGACCAGGCACCATCTGGCACAGCTGAGAGGTGCTTTGCAGAGCTAGCCTGCAGCATCATGAAATGCTGGAGGAAAGGATGGGTTTGCGGAGAGTGACAACAGCCAAATAACCAGAACAGCTCATCATGGTGGGGTTCGGGAGGTGCTTTGGCTAAACAAGAGCTTACCTGAAGCACTTCCCTTCACTTTTCACCTTTTCCTCTCCCATTCAACACCCTCTCCGGGGTGACTCAGAAGCAGCTATTTGTTTGCCAGGCAAACAAACCCCAAGCTGTTTCCATCTAGACTCGATGTGAACAATTCTAGGAGTTGCCAATGGGAAGCCAAGGACCTGAGTTATGAACAAACTTGTTTTCAGGAAAGGCTCAGCGAGATTTAAGCACTTGCCTCCAAACTGGAGTGTGTTTTTTTCTCCCTAAGCATCATAACTCTTTAGTAAAACAACCGTTTGGGGCATTTAACTCATGTACTCACTAACAAAAAAGAACTATTGGATTCTACTGCTGATAGCTCTTACAGCAGAGCAGTACGTGAACAGAGAAATTCAGACACCTCTCGGGTGGCTGCCACCCCCTCCAGTGAGAGACACCAGTTTAATCTACAGCTTGCTTGAACTTGGACACCAGAGTCCAAGGTTTTGCACACACGGTTCTTCATTCTGCTCCCCAAAGGCGGCTTGTCCTTTTCCCTGGTTTATTCCAGTAATTTTCCTCCATCGAAGCTGGACAATGGAAAAGGTATTTGTCATTTATGTCTGGACCTGCATTTGTTTAGAAGTCAGTTACGTCACAAGTCCAGGGAAGTAGAGTTTTCCTGTAGCTTGCTCTTCGCTTCCTTCTCTGTGTTTTTTCTCCTGCGTGGGGGGAGAGGTTGGGGGAGGGCTAGGACAGGGTCTGGCTTCGTAGTTCAGGCGGCCCTTAAATTCACTGTGTGCCCAAGCTGGCCTTGAACTCATAGCTGAACTCCTGCTTTAACCGCCTCCTAGGATTAGGCATGTGCCACCACACGCAGCTCTTTTGTGGCATGACACAATGTTGTCCACCACACCCCCCCCCACCTCATCTGGTTGCCTTGCCAGTGTTCTATGCATGCTCTTCTTCCAAGCAGTGTCACTTACTGGGCTATAAACACCACTGTTTCCATAGCACAACTGCATGTATCAGGGCTGAGATTGTGTAGGGAGAGAGAGGGCTGAGACT
>NW_004524583.1:16590411-16624796 GCF_000260255.1 Octodon degus
GGAGAGGGGAGAGGGGAGAAGGGAGAGGGGAGAGGGGAGAGAAAGCATGTCTCTGAGAGCTTTTCCTCACTGAAAAAGCCTGACCAGTGAAGTTTAGATTCTTTTAAAATAGTAACACACATGCAAGATATTGTTTGCCTAAGACATTGTCTAAAATAGCAGGGTTATAGGAGATGTGTCCTATTTTACAACGCGAAGCTAATTTAAACAATAGAGTATGCGGTGTTGTCACATGGAATACCATATAATATGCATGTATAATGTACATGTTGTCGCTAAGGACTGATTATGCTTCTAGGCTCTGATGTGAATGATTAAGGAACGGTGGGAGCATGTTCCCCAAACGGAAGTTTAGGAGGCAAAAAACTACACTTTTCAAAGAGGCCAAGCATTTTATTTAAAGATAAAACTCAACTTGGTGAAGGAGACTAACTGCCTGGAGTTTAAAATTATAATGGTTGTGAAACACAATTTGGAATTATACAGCCAGAAACTTAGAAGTGCTAACACCTTCTATGTTGAAGTAATTCCAATTTCCTGAGTCTACCCTAGGAAACAATTAGCAGTGTTATCCATGTAAAAGAATACTTATGAAAATATTAGTCATAATTGAAATTACTCAGGGGCTGGGGAGATGGCTCAGTGGAATAAGCACTTCCCTGGCAAGCGCAAGGGCCTGAGTTCAATCCCCGGTTCTGCCAAAAAAAAAAAAAAAAAATTGAAATTACTCAATAAACTAAATATAAAAAAGTCAGATAAAGACTAGGGATATAGCTCAGTGGCCTGGCAAGTGCAAGGTCCTGAATTTGATCCCGGGTATTAAGAAAAAAAAAAAAAATAATAAGTCAGATGAAGTTTGGTCAGAGAACTTTTATAAATTCCCAGATTATTTCTAAATTCAAAAAATGTTTATTTTTAAAATGTACCTAATTAGTTGATAAAATACATTGTACTTCAGTGTGTTTTCCTTGTTGTTGAGGCGGTGGTGCTGGAGGTTGAACCCACGGTCTTCACACTTCACCACAGGTATCCTCAGCTCCTTTTTTATATTTTTCTTAGAGTCAGGGTTGCACTATGTTACAAAGTCATTGGACTAGACCTGAATCTGTGATCCTCCCATCTCAGCCTCCCGGAACTCTGAGCTTACAGGCGTAGCCACCACCCCCACTTTCCATTTCTTTCTTGCTACATAAGATGTATCAAGAAACTGATTTTGAAACTTTAAAAATATCTCCCTTTTTCTTGTGTTCCGTGGGTTGGGGCCGGACAAAGTTCCTGCATCAGCAGCCTGACAGCAAAGTTACCTATATACGGAGCTGTCCTGAGAGGCATTCAGGCACTCAGGATTGTTGGAAAATCATGGGAAAGGACCGATTTCACCTTTTTATTTAATTTTTGAGATCTAAGGATAGAAGTACATGTAGTGATAAGTGCTGTCTTTGAAGACGCTTAAATAAAACAACAGAAAATCTGCTGTATTTTCTCTCAAGCCTTTTGGAGTAAAGTAGCTATTTTTAGTTTTTACAGCTTCACTTTTCTCTTTGTAGCCAGTAGACTCTGCCAAGGGTGTAGATCAGGAGAAGAAACTGTTTTCTAGGAAGTGACTCTAGCATACGAACACCTAAAGCCAGGGTCCTTAATAGTTCAGAGCATTTTCACTATGCCATTTTCTTTCAGCATCAAAACATCATAGGGGTCAGGGAGATGGCTCAGAATAAGTGCTTGCCTAGCAAGTGCAAGGTCCTGAGTTCAACCCCTGGTTCCACCAAAAAAAAAAAAAAAAAAAAACCAGTCCCACCAGACAGAACAGATATTATTACCCCAAACTGTAGAAATTAAATATGGAAGGATGAGGACTTCTACCCAAAAAATCCAGTGTGCTTGTGAAGTCCTTTCTTAAAACCCATCTAAGGGCTGGTGACCTAGCTCAGCAGATTAAAGCACCTGCTTAGGCAAACACAGGGGCTGGGGTTCAATCCCCAGTGTGTGGTGCTGGGCCCGCCTCCAGGGCTCACCGAGCCGGTGATTGAGTCCGGGCTTGGTGGCGCGTGTCTGTAATCCTAGTGCTGGGGAGGCTGAAAACAGGAGAATCACTACGAGTTCAAGCTGCATAGTGAAACCCTGCACACACACACACACACACACACACACACACACACACACACACACAAAGATATAAACCCTTCAGCTGCTCAGAATCTATCACAATAGCCACAGCTCACTCCCCAGAAGAGACGATGTTTAAGACCCAACATGCCTGGGGTGAGAGCCCAAGGTGAAGCCCTTCACTGCCCCCTCTCCTGAAGAACAAGTCCTTGGCTAGGAGGTGGGACTACATTAGCGCTTGAACCCCAACTTTTCTGGGACTTGTACATCCCACTCGTCCTGTACTACACTCCCTTTGGGTTAGTCTTCCAGCCCAGGTCCCTCCACCATTAAAACAATGAATTGTTTGGAAACAGGGTCCCTACAGGTTGTTATAAGACCACAAGCCTATTTAGCTGTCAGAGTTGTAAAATTATTAGATATGTCTATGGAATTTTTTAGTCTTATTCATCCCTCCCCTCTTCCTTCTTTCCTTCCTTTTTCCCTCCCTTTGCAGTTGTTACATTGTTATTCTTGAATCTCAAGGACTAAGAGCTGAAGTTAAGCTCCTCTCTTCATACAATGTTGTCATCATCTGTCCATCTGAGGCCTCTCCACTGTCTTATTTAATGCTTGATCCATTCTTAGTCTCAAAGACACAGGTTTTTTTGTCCTCTTCCACAAGTTCCTTAATGACTATTTTCTTTGTTTGATGGTTTTTTTGGTACCAGGGATCGAACTCAGGACGTTGCACTTGCCAGGTAGGCACTTATGCCGCTGAGCTATCTCCCTAGCCACTGTTTTCTGTACAGACGTCTCTTGGTATCCATGCAGTATGGGTTCCAGGGAAACCCTTCAGATCCCCAATGCACTGGACACTTACCATCTTTACATAAAATGAGATTTGCATATAACTTGTACATATCTTGCCATTCACTTTAGCTTATCTCTGGATTACTTGTAAGACCTAATACAATGTGCATGTTATGCAATGATTGTCATATTGTGTCATTTGCAGAATAATGGCAAGGAAAAAAAATCTGTCCTTATTTAATACAGTGCAAGTCTTTCCTGAATATTTTTGTGCTACAATTGGCTAAATCTGTGGAAGCAAAACCCATAGACATGAATCTTGTTTTTTATAAAAGGTAAAACAAGCTGTAAATGATTGATTTATAGGTATGTGCAATACTTTTAATTGACATGAAATATGGCACTATAGATCTCAGTTGTTTCCCACTTTTTCCACTCAGCGTTTTGCCTCATGATCCACATGGTCGGTGTTCACTATATCCAATGCTTATAACTGCTGCATCTGTGGGCACTGATCCACGGCATGTATCCATCCTTTTCTGCAGTGACCAAGGCCTAGCAGCCAGGAAAAGCAGACACAGGAGGAAGTTACTCTGCCTTTGTTTGGAGCTGCGTTGCATACTCCTGCCTGTGTACAGCTGTGCAGCACAGGCTCTCCTTGAAAAAGTGAACCCTGAAGAACACCAAGGTTCAATCCTGAAGCTACCAGCAGTCCATGTGGCCTTAGGTGTCTCCTGCCTACCAGTTTCTCCTAACAAAGGCTGAGTCCTGGGTATCTCTGGGTGATGCACTGTGCCCTTCCTTGCTCTAGTTCATAACAGAAGTCAAGTTTTTTTCTGTCAAAGGGACAAAAATAAATATTTTGGGTATTGAAATGCATATAATTGCAACTATTTAACTTTTCCATTTTAGGACAAAAATTAGCAGAGACAATATGTAAACAAACAAGTGTAGCTGCATTTCAGTACAAGTTTATTTCTAAAGAAGCAATGAGCTAGATTTGTCCAGAAGCTCAATTTGTTGATGAGTCAGATTTGGTCAGAAGGCACGGTCGACCAACCCCTGGTTGATAGCAACCAGTCTCCTGGAAGTGATGTGGAATAATTCTGGGACTGCAGGCTGTCCTAGTGCCATATCACTTGCTTCGGATTTATTAGGTTGCCTGCCAGTGAGAAGCTCGGGTTGTAAACTCTCCCGCATGACATGCTTTCTTCTTCTCCTGTCCACCTCCTAGCACTGATATATCAAAGCCTGTAGTGCTTGGCTTATAGCACACATTCAACAAAAGCTTGAGGGAAAACAACGAATGTACATAATCTTTTAAGTTTGGTCATGAAGGTCACCAGAGGCCAACACCCCCCAAACCTGGAGGATTTCAAGTGTATACTAAGGAGAAAGTCATGCCTACAGTGTTTCTGCTGCCTCAAAGGCAGATTTCTGCATAAGGTCTTAGAATCCACTACTGAAAACACTCCTGGGCTGTACAAAACATCTTCCAGTATCTGGTCATCAAACCTTCACTTCTCCTGTATTTCTACTGCAAAAGCACAATCTAGGTAATCCTCCAGGGAACATGGTGGGGGTCCCAACCAGAACTGCTACCAGCAACCAAAAGAAACACAGTCGACCCGGATTCAGGGTACCAGCTACTGCCAATGGATTTTTGCCAATTTCTTAAAGTGCAACTAGATTCTCAGGGTTTTCTATCCAGTGGAAATAGCCTTCTGGGATGGAAGAAGCATTTTCTAATGCTTGGTTATGGCCAGGGTGCCTAGAGTTCTGCTTTCATTACCACTGTTCAAAGTTTTCACAGCCAATTACAGGAGGTCAGCACTCTGCAAAAACTTCTGTACAGGTTTTATTCCAGACCCACGAGCCATGATTCAGTCATGAACAGAGTATGGTATGTGTTTAATAAATTACAATATTTACTATAAACCACTGTAATCCCCTCTGCCGGCACAAAGTGTTAAAAGAGGAAAGGAAGAGGGAACAAAGAGAGAAGATTCAGTCATGGAAAATGAACAAGAAAATTTAAAGTTAAACCAAAGAGGCAAGTCTACTCAGAATTTTCATACCCAGGATTTAATTCAACAAATATTTATTTTAATTAACATTTTGAAAATTGGAAATGTAACACCTTTAAAATTTTCAAACAATGGTAAATAATGAAAGAGAAGTCTTCCTCCAGTCTACCTGTGAAACACTTCATATTCTTACAGAAATATCCCCAGAGCTGACAAACCTATGGAAAGAAATTTCTTAAAAGACGTGTATCAGGGGCTGGGGAGTTATAGCTCGGTGGTCTAAGTGCCACCCTGGCCAGCACAAAGACCCGGGTTTGAACCCTGGAACCACTTGCCATGCAAGCCCTGGAACCCCAGGCATGCAGAGTCAGCTACTGAAACAGGGCGTGGTGGTGTATACCTATAATCCCAGTGCTGGAGAGGCTGAGACAGGAGGATCACTACGAGTCCAAGCTGTGTAGTGAGACCCTGTACAAAAAAAATAAATAAAAGATTTTTTAAAGATGTATATAGTTCAACATTTTGCTTTTTCACTTTATAAACTTTATGCTACGTCTTTAATTTAAATCTCCCAGTTTACTATCTTTCTATTTTAGCCTACTTCTTTTGTATTCCTTTTTCTCTTTTCTTTTGCCTTTTTAGGGTTCATCAATTTTGTCTGTTTATATTTTACTATTCCACCAACCCTATACCCTAGCTTGTTAGTTATGCAATCTATTCGTTTTTTCAAGAATACCCTATATGTTCACATCAACTCCAAGGACACCTGTGATTTCCTTGGGCACACTCACTTAAGGTTGAATTTAATTTCCCATATTTAATCACATCTTTGAAGTTATTTTGCAGTGTAAGATAACATATTTAGGGCTGGGGAGATAGCTCTGCAGTCTAAGCAGCTGTCTGGCAAGTGCAAGGACCTGAGTCCAATCCCCGGTACCACATGCCATGTCAGCCCCAGAACCTGAGTGTGCAGTGCCGGACACACCAAAACCAGGCATGGGGGTGCCTGCCTGTGATCCTAGCACTGGAGAGGCTGAGACAGACAGACCACTATGAGTCCAAGCTGCGCAGTGAGACCCTGTACCAAATAAATGCAAAATTTTTTCAATTAAAAAATAAATAAATAAAAGTAAGATAACATATTTACAGGTTCTAGAGAACCTATTTTTCTGCCTGCCATATCTAGTAATTAAAGATTTAGATCCTTTTAAGGAAAAGCTGTCTTTTCTCTTATTTATTCAACTGTTTATTCATAGCAGTATGGGTTCATGAACATTCCTTTCGGTCTCTAGGTTATGACCTAATTCTACCTTATTTTGTTTTTCAAATTATCCCAGATCTGGCCATTAGTTGACTCTTCAGGTAAGTTCTTGTGTCATTTTATACCAGCACCTCTGTATTTCCTAGCATCACATAATTACCAAGCTCATTTTGTATTTTCTATGCCCAACCCCTGGAGCCACCATTTACTCCTTAGAATTCTGCTTCCTTTTATTGGAGAAAGTAGGATCTAAAAACCGGGTGTTTATTGCTATCTGGGGCCCCGTCAGTGGGCAGAGCCTACTGATACCTCTGCTTCCAATGCAACAAGAGCGGCTTAGTCTCCTAATCTCCGCAGAGGAGCTCTGTGGCTATCAGTAGCTCCTTTCTCCAACAGTCAAGACTGATTCTCCTCATCCATACTTGGTTATTCAATCCCAGTCTAAACACAAATAAGCTACAGAGCTGCCCATTCATGCCCTGTGAGAACTAGATTTACTAATTCCAGAACCATGTCCGGATACATTTTCTAGGGTTTTTGTACATCTTTTTCATTTTTTCCTAGTCCTAGGCACTGAATCTAGGGTTTTCAGGCTGAAATATATCTCCACTTCTTTAATTTTTCCTTGGAGAGAGGTTCTCTAAATCACTAAGTTGCCCAAGTGATTGAAGTTGCTCTGGGCTCGGTCTAGCGACCTTCCTGCACAGATGCCTCCCAAAGTGCTTGGATTACAGGCCCGGCTTCTTCATTCCTTTATGTCACTCTACAGTGCTCCACTTGTGCATATGTCCCAATTTCTCATCCACTCTACTATGAACAGGCATTAAAGTTGTTTCCAATGTTTCACAATTGTAAGTACAGCTGCAATTAATAAACTTATACATATGCGTTTTTGTGGTGTTTGTGGGACAATCAGCTTCAGGGTAGGCTCCTAGGAGGAGAACTGCTGATCAAAAGTAAGTGAATCCGTTATTCTGTGAACTGTTACCAAGTCTGCTTTCCAAGAGGTTATAATTTTTAATATTCTGAGTGACAAAATGGAAGCATGCACAAAACACTTCGCTGAGTGCCGTGGGACAATAGCGGCCTTGAATAGAAGTGTGTGCAAACATTTAACTCATAAGCTATTCATTTTTTTTTTCATGAAACATCAGCTTTTATTTGAAGAAAAAACCCTGACATATGAACAATGGTTGTTCAAACTCAGGAATTTGGCAGATTTCTTCAAGCATCAACGAAGTGAACCTGAGGAAAATGACAGTATATGTTGCCGACGATAAAATCTGAGCTTTCAAGCAAAAATTAGAATTATTAACATTTGAACCCACCGCTATACATTTCCTAAAACCAAAAGAATCTTTGGAGGAGATCGGTGGTTCCTGATGTTGTATAATAAAACATGTTGACATTTCCAGAGTCTGTGTAGCTCAGTGGACCGTTTGTTCTTTATGACCAAAGTATGGTGTTATAAAGTCAGGCACAGGTAAAAAGATGTACTCAAGGAGGGAGATGAGCTACAGGATATGGCTTTAGATTCCACACTGAAAAGAGGGGGAAAAAAGCCTAAGAATCTGCATTTTATCATCTGTTCGCCCATGTTTATTGCAGACTGAATCGCAATAATTCTAAAACTTCATGGAAATAACCTAGGTGCCCATCCACTGACAAATGCATAAGGAAAATATGACATACACATCTCCACAGTGGGGTATCATTCAGCCATCCAGAGGAATAAAATCCTCTCATTTGCAGGAAAATCGATGGACCTGGAGATGGCCACATTAAACAAAATAAGCCAGACTCAGAGAGACAAATAGCACATTATGCTTCATGTGTAATAGAGAGAGGAATTGAGAAATGACACGAGAGTGGAAGGGAGACAGGAGAAAAAGGAACATAGCGGGGAAGAGGAGGCCATGGAAGGCTGGGGGCAAGGAAGGAATGGGAGGTGGAAATGCTTAGTGACTATTTTGTAGAACTAATATGAACAACAAAACAAACAGTTGCTTGTCGAATTCCAAAGCAATACCAAAGAAGAAACTACACAGTTACCTGCAAAAGTTATCCCTCCATACTTCTTTTTCCAACCACATACTTGGATGAGGTCAGACTTTCTCCAGATTCTTCAACCAAAACAAAATATTACATAACATTGAATGCAGAAGCCTATCTAAGCGCCAACCAGTCTTCTTTTAAACCAGACCTTAGGGCTGAGACAGCTTGGTGATCTAAGCGCCTGCCCAGCAAGTGCAAGGACCTGAGTTCAATCCCTAGTACCGAATGCCATGCCAGGCCTGGAGTCCCGGACACTCTTTGCTGGTCACCCAAACTGGGCATGGTGGCACATAATCCCAGCGCTGGGGAGGCAGAGACAGGAAGATCACTAAGAGTCTGAGCTGCATAGTGAGACTCTGTACCAAATAAAAGATTAAAAACAAAAGAAAGAAAATATAAACCAGATATTAAAGGCTTGTAAAATGATGCCAATCTTATCATTTCTTTCACAGTTGAATAGTATTCCATTGTATATATATGCTATATTTTATGGCATTGGCATAGAGTTCATGGAGGCTTGGGCAGTCCCCAAGTTTTAGCTATTGTTTAAAATAGCGTACAGGCATTGTACCTGTTTCAGTCTCTGCTTTCAACTTTTTTGTACATATACTTAGTAGTGGAACTGTGTTCATGGTAATTCTATGTTTAGCATGTTTAATAACCCTTTGAACTATTTTTGCTATTCTTAATAATTTTAAATGTTTTGAAATTTCCATTTGAGTTTATAATGTAGTAAAAAATAACAAACATAATCTACATAAGCAAAAGGCATTTTGGAAGTCCTTAATTTTTGCAGATGTGAAGAGATTCTAAGACAAAAAAGCATTGAAAACATTGCTCCATAGCAGTTAGCATGTTATAGTTTTTCAGCAACATGAATGAATCTCACAAATATAATATTGAATGAAGTAGAAACTTATGATGAAACTAGGAATAAACATAACCATCAAAAGACTGAAGAAAAGTTTTGGTGGAAATACACATCAGATATGCATGACCACTAGAAAAAAAGACAAGGCAACAATCAGGCAAAGACGTGTGAAGCGATGTTCACTTTTACCCGGGTGTTGGGAATACGCACGGGCACTGTATTCAGAGCTATTCTTAGACTTTTTGTTTTGTATGCTTTCATTGTACGTTATGTGTTTTTACGATGTAAAATAGGTTGCTACTTAAAAGAAAAAATACTTAAAGAAGAACAGGGCTAGTGGCAGACAATAATTCAACAGAGAACTAACAGTGCCAGGAAGAGCGATTTCACTGGAGAAGAAAATGGGAAATACAATTACCGCAATGGGCTTGGACCACAGCCTGACTGAAAAGATTGGAGCTGAGGTCAAAAAAGCAGTGTAGGGCCCAGGACATAGCTCAGTGCCAGGCAGCACCTGCCCGGCAAGTGCGAGGTCCTGAGTTCCATTCCCAGTATCCATTAAAAAAAGAGAGATAGAATTGTGGCTACTAAGACAGTGGCCAACAGCATCATCCAGGTCACTTTATTTAGCCATATTTATTCTTCATTATATTCTCTTAATAAACTTAATTATTTTATTGATTATGTGTTTGTACAAAAATCATTTAATGTTGTTTATTAGCTGGATTTTCAAATATCATGCTGGAATAGAAGTTCCAACTCTCTTCTCAATGCCCTTACACACACACACACACACACACACACACACACACCCTCACAGAGCCCAGCGCCCGCCCAACAGCCAGATCTTGAGGGGTACTAAACACTTCCACTTCCAGAGCCCTAATCCACTCCACATTAAATCGTTCATCATAAAGCACACCAATAGCCCAGATTTAGTACAACTAGTCATCTACAAAATTTCTGAAAATATTAGTGAGATTTTTATAATTTTTACACTTTTGAGTTATTTTTATGAAAGGCCTTGAAGTGGGCAACAAAAGAGATTACAGTGTATCTTCAACGGAAAGCTATGTGCTGTTGGAAGCACAGACTTGCAGGTCTTCTGATCCAGGCACTGCGTACCTTTTATTGTTTTTGAGCTATTTTACAGTTCTATGAATTGGAGAGAGTTAATGACACACACCTGTAATCCCAGCACATGGGACAGCAATGCAAGTCATTCTGGGCTATAAACAGAAAACTATGCTTTGTCAGGTAAAGAGAGAATTGATTGCCCTTCTCCCACTCACTCTAGAAAAAAAGAAAGGTTTTACATCAATTTATAAATTCTTGGAAGCCTGATGGGGTTCAGAGCAAACTACTCCAAAATACAGCCCTTGGCACATTGAATCCTTCAGCTGAGGAATTCGAGAGCTCTCTGACCTTCTCATGTCCTGCTCTGAAGCAGGTAGAAAACTCTCCCACAAAGGGCTCTCCCTCCATCCGGAGGAAGCTGCACCCAGGTCTCTGAAGATGAAGAGACACTGGGGAGTTGGAACCCACTGCCTCGCTAAGCTCTCCCTCCCTCCTACCCCTCTCCTGTTGCATCCCTCCACAGCTTCCACTCTAACCTCAAACCTGCCGGGAAATATTTTCAGGTCTTTATTTGCTTATGAAGGCTTCTGCATCACACACCAAAAAATTTAAATTAAATAAATGTGTTTGATTTCCTCTTGTCAATCTGTCTTTTGTTACAGGAACCCAGCTACTGACACTGGGATGGGGAGAAGAAACAGTGTTTTTCCTCCCTGTATGTCTGTATCTGCCTCAGTTCTCTAAAATCTGTTTTGAAACAGTTGTAGAATTCTACTAATTCTCCTTTCAGTTGAGTTAAATAAAATAATTAGTATGCATTATTTTTTATTTGTATGAGAGTCGTGCCATTGTTGACAGGATGTGATGGCACATGACTTTAATCTCAGCACTGAAGAGGCTTAGGCAGGAGAATCATGACAAGTTCAAGGCCAGCCTGAGCTACATAGTAAGCTCAAGCATAGCCTGAACTACATAGCAAGAGCCTGCCTCAGCAAAAAAGTCATTAATCTTTCTCAGCATTAGGGACTGTCCACTCCTGTGCCCAGTGGATCCACCTGATGAAGGAATTGCACAAAGAGGCAGAAGGACATCCCAAGCCCAGCTCTGTAAAGTCTTGCTGCTCATAGATGAATCTGAAGTAGCTGAGAGCCTTGTTGACTCTCTCTCTCTCACTCCCCTTAGCCTACTAATTTTGTGTTTTGTTTTGTATCATTTGTTTTGTTTATGGTTAGAAATTATTCCCCCAGTGTGGCAGCAATGATTGGAATTTGGTTTATGGTCTGATCATTTAATGATCTCTGTAAATAGATTAATAAATTATAGAAATCTATCTTCTGTTCAGGAAAGAAATGAGATAGACTGGTTGGTTAGTCTTACTTGTTTGTCAGTTTCACTATTTTGAGCTCGAAGAATTGGATGCCCACTAGAAAAGAGACTAGCTTTCCCAAACTGATACCTGGACTGGTCCTGATAACTGGGCCAGTCGGGGGGAGGGGCTTTTATGTCACTGAATCTGAATCTGAACTTATCAACTTGAAGCTCTAAGCTCTCTTTGTGTCTGTAATTCAGGCTTTTACTTCTTCTGTGAATGTGAAATGTTTTCCTACCTTATGATAGTATTAATAAATTAGAAGGTATCTTAAGGAAGTCATAGTATGATTGACTTGAAGAGCTGAATAAGCTTATGGAAACCAAATATTCCCAAATTTTTATGAGACTGGATTTTTAATACTTTAAATGTACTACAGCAAAAAAAAATTCTTCCAGAAATTTAATTTAGAAGCACTTTAAGAGTCCAACTTGACATAATCATGGTCAATCTTTGGCAAGTAAGACTAGCTTAATGTTTAGTTTAATAAAATAACTATGTCTTCTCTGATTTTTCTGCACTGAGCATAATAGAAGCACACATTTTATTTTACTTGGCTTGCTTTTTCCTATAATTATCAAGCTAATGGTCAAGTAAACTATATTTACATAATTTAAATATGTGTTCAACAAAATTGAATCCTGACTTTCACATCTGCTTTCACATATAATTTTTTAAGTGTGTGGTTGAGCACTGAACCCTTCAACCTCTGAGCTATACCTCTAGCCCATGAGTAACTGCCTTAGAGCATAGGAGCTTGAAAATAATGTTCGAGATCCTTAGGTAGGTGTAGGGTTGTAGATCAATGGTAAGAGTGCTTGCATAGGAGTGGGGGGACATAATGCTTATCTAGTTTGAAACTATGCATTAATATTGAGTTAATATTCACTTATTAGATAGATAATTTCTAAGATAGAATACTACACCTTATAATTATATGTTGCAAAAGGGCTACTCTTGTTTAGGGATTTGCTAAGTAAACAATACAATACAAGAATATTATAAGAATATATTATGATGAATCATTTAAAGAATCATGCACAAAGAGTGGAAGAAATCTGTCTGCATACTAAAGACCAAAGAATCCAGCTGAAGACCTGGATACCAGATCTGGGATGGGGAGGGCCAAAGGTCAATGGTGGAAGTTAGAAAGTCTATGCTAGTGGGATGAAGGATCTGTGCTAGCAGGCTGAGGGATCTGCACTGGTGCCAGGAGGCAATGCTAAAGGTAAGCACCAGAGCTCCCCCGAAAAGTACCACAGCTGTCCTCAGCAAAAAGCGAGGTCCCGAGCTCTGAGGATGAGAAAAGCCGAGTTCCCATCAGGAAAGCCAACATGACAAGCTTGTCTAGGAGACTGAGCTGTGCACCATCTTCCCCTCCAAAGCCAGGAAGTGATGCTGAAAGTGAGGGCCAGAACTCCCCCAAAGTGAACTGCAGCCATTCTTGGTGACAATGAGTTCCCAAGCTCCTCTTCTGACAAGGACAGCCACGTTCACCAGGAAAGCCAGCATGACAAGGTCCTCCAGCAGACTAGCCCAAGAGAATCAGCAGTTTCCAACAGCTTCTCCAAACAGCTTCCCTAACTGCCTCTCCAGTTCTGCCTCTTACACTGCAGGCAGCAATCCCCAGGTGGGCCCCCACTTACCTGGAGCCACACTGGTTCAGTTCAGCTGCATGTAACAAGTTGACCACCAGTTGGCGATCCACCAAAGGAACTACATCTAGGGGCAATGTTAATGAACATATTTGCTTTTGCCACTTTAGGAGCATGTCAAGGAGTTGTGTATAGCTGTAGAAATTTCAATTTGTGAGTTTTTTTTTTTAATTTTTTTTTTTAACATTTATTGTGTGTGTGTGTGTGTGTGTGTGTGGCCAGCTCAGCCCACCAGGAGGCGCAGCTGGCTGGCTTGTGGTGCTGGGGGATCGAACCGTGGTCCCTGTACTTTGCCAAGCTTGTTCTAAGTAGGTGCTTTAGACCACTGAGCCATCTCTCCAGCCCCTCAATTTGTGAGTTTTTCTAATCTGCTATAATGCTACTATATGGCAGAAAGTTCTCCACTGTCTGTATTCACGACACCTTTCAAAATGAGTTACTTTTTTAAAGTTATAACTAATTTGAGTATTTGTGGCTGCACTTAAGAGCCATAGTAACTAAAAATTCAATTGCATATGCACTTTCATTTTCAAGGAAAAAGAGTAGTTTTATCCTAAAGCAGTGGTCCTCGAGTTTTTCATCTCTTAATGATTTCACACATTTAGGACTTGCTGAGGACCCCAGAGAGTGTCAGTATATGTGGGTTATAACTAGTAATATCATTAGAACCTAGAACTGAGGGTTTTTAGATACGAACTTATCCTTTAACCTGAGGACAGTATTGATAAGCAAATTCTACAATACAATAAATAGCATCTGGGTTTATTAGAAACCTGTTTGGATCTTTTGGATCCTGTCTTAGTGCTTCATCCATATGACACAATACCCAACTTAAGGGAGAAGAGGTTTATTTTGATGCATGCTCTGGTCTATAGTTGGCAGGCTCCAAGGTACAAGGTTGTAGCAAAGGAGAACTGCTCACAGCAGGGCAGACAGGAAGCAGAGAAGGAAGAGGGGAGCCAGAGAGGGACAGGGCCTCTTCCAGCCCACGCCCCAACTGACCCTCGGCTGACCCCATGTCATGTCCTGACAGCAAGTCAGCTATAAAACCCCATAATCTATTTTCTCCTTCCAAAAGTCCCACCTATGAGCACATGAGCCACCTAGGGGGCATCTAGATATAAACCATAATATGCCCCTGAATCTGTCCTAAAATAAAGGGTTTTTTTTCCAGAATATAATAGTGCAAAATGAAATTTACAACCTGGAATGTGAATTCTACTTACCTCTATTGATAATATCCCTATCAAAGGAGGTTATGAAATGTATGGAATCTGAGCAAAATTCATTTTATTTGGGTGAGTTTCCTTCCCTGCTTCCCAGTGAATGCTTTTGTTTACAATGAAAGTGGTTACTCTTTACTTTCTGTAAAAAATACTCTGTGGAATGTTTTTCCATCTAGAGAAAAAATTTTCTGCGTTGTGTGTTGACTTTATTATGTCCTTGATTATTTAAGGGAAAAAAGGAACAGTTTTATCATTTATGAAAGATGTAAAGTTCTGTCCAATTGTATTGCCATTAATGTACATTTTAAAATGTTTTATTGTCTCTCTGATGAACTATGTAATCAAATATTATCTCTCAGGCATGCATGAGCCAGTTCTAACCAAGTGTTCAAATTCCTCTATGAGTTTTTTTTTTAAATATTGCCTTCCCAAAATAGGATCTTAAATACATAAAAAACATAGAATCAAACTTTCAGGATATATTTTACACTTAAAGCCACCTTTAGGATTTCCCAGAAAGCATTTAGGAAAAAAAAAAAATAACATCAAGGGTTTTTCTGTTTTATGTTGCAAAAAGAGAAGTATTAGAAATAATTCTGTTTGTTTAATATGTGATTTATGTAAAGAGTTTCATGGGAAGAGCTTCAGAAGAGACCCAGGCTGCCTTGAGTTGAATTTCTATAAGTGAGATAAATACCTCCGAAATTGCATGCTTTGTGGGAAGTCCCTGGGGATTCGTCAGTGTTCTGACTTTCAATAATATGTTTTCACCTCGGGGGAAGCACTGATCAAAACTCATAAGCCATAGCTCCTTTCAAGTTTTCCTATATTTATTAGTATCCTGGTGATGCTTTGCCTGATGATATTAAGCAACAGCAGTATGGTGTTATCAGTCATAAATTCAATTATTATTTGAAGTGCTTACGTAGCCAAAACCTTGCTCCTTTAATTTGAAGCTGAAAGCTTCAAGGCTATTGGTTCTCATTTGGGAATACATATCCGGTTTACCCATGGAGTTGTCTCAAAACACAAAATAAGATCTGGACTTATCAACTTTCTTTACTTGATCTTCTTTGGGTTTTTTCTGGTATATTATATACATTATATCTCAGGATTATTATGTTATACCTCAATATTTTTCCCTTCATACAAATTATGAACATATATTTTCAAAAGCCCAACACAGCATTCACTAACTTCATTAGAAACATTTGATTGAGGTCCTCAGAGATGTTTTGTATCCATTTTCAGAAGACTTTATCATTGTTTTATATGCCGTCAGATCTTTCAGATTTCAAAAATCTGAGTCACAAATTAATCACAAGTAGATGACTTTGTTATACGCAGATTGTTTTTGCTTTACTCTAATGCATCTCTGAGACAAGGAGATGCAGGGCAGAATTTTGATCTTCAATAAAGAAGTACTGTCAGACCCTTGTAGAAAAGAACCCTACCAGGTACAAATTAAATATGCCTAATTCAAACATCCAGAACCCAATGTGCTCCAAAATCCAAAACTTTTGGGTTGCTGACTACATGACACAGTGGGAAATGCCATACTTGACATTAAGCTTCAAGTCCTTGTTAAAATGAAGAGAGGCTGGGAATGCAGCTCAATAGGAGAATGCATGCCAGGCATGCACAAGGCCTTGCGTTCAATCCCCAGTACCATAAAAGAAAATAGCACTGAAAATATGGCATAGAACTGCCTTTAGGCTCTAAGTGTAAGGTGTATGTAAAACATAAACAAATGTGTGCTTAGGTCTGGATTGCATCCCCCACAATATCTTGTTATGCAATACAGTACTTCTTATGGCAAATACTCTGGCAATGTATACTTCAAACCGCTGACTTTCACAGAATGCGCTTGTTGTAGTCTTCGGCAGTGACAGTACCTAGCTCTCAGAGGACTCCTGCGGCTGAGCTGACAGTGCCACCCTGTTCTTGGTAGAGACTGCTTTGTGACTCTGCCAAGCTAAAATGCACAAGTACGAGAATGTGTCACGGGATGGACCAAACTGATGACAACAGTGTGGTGGCTGTCTGGACTGCTATTCATCTCATTTTAATGTTCTAATCCTGGATCTAAAGAGAAAGCCATTTCTCTTTATTTCTTGCATTGCTAAAATCTGCAGAAATTTAGGAAACTCTGCTTCTGTAAACTGAAATGAAGGATTTTAAATGATATTTGGTTCTCACTGAGTCCTCAAAATCCAGAAATTTCTAAAGGGTCTCCATAGTTTTCATGACAAGATAGTTACTTGCAGAATTTTGTAAGAACTGGTCCTGCCTTCACAGGGTATACTTAAGCAATCTGGTTGTATAGATAAGGTCTTGTTTGCAGTGTCATATCTGAGAATGGTGCTCTTTCAATCAGCTAAGCCAAAATGTTGCTTTGAGAAACAAGAGTTGGCAATATTAATGGAATCAATGCCTACAAACTCCCCCAGCAGAGCCAGCCTCTTCCTAGCTGATGAGATTTCAATCTTCCCAGTAAGAAGGTTGTGTCCTATCAGAGCAGGAACTTTGGGACTTGGAGACCTTAAGAGAAAAGGAATTCACCTAAATTCACAGGGACAGCAGGTGGTATTTGGTTGGGAGAGTTTCTTGCGACTGCTTTCCTACTCTTAAAATGGTAAATAGAAGAGCCCTGCAATCCATCTGAGATGTCTCATGAAGATTCCCTCAGTTAACCTTATGGCATCAGTAGTTGCTCAGTTCGATGTGACCACAGATTTGCAAGTTAGGTAAGACTTTATGTTACCTCTCAACCTCACAGCAGTTCTGTAAGCAGGTGAGCCACACCTAGCTAAGACTGATCTTACTTGGTTACCAACAGCGGTGGTTAATACAGTGCATCACCTTGAGCTGTCTGAAGCTCGGCTGGATCCCCTTGCTGATCCCACGCCCTGGGGATGGGAGGGCCAGCCCTAGTGTGACTCAGAGTAGAAAGGGTATAGAAAGGGACTGAGAATGGCTTCTGTGTGCCCCACTTCCTTAGAGGAATTCCGATCTTCGCTGTGCCACTTCACAGTCTTGCCACTTCAAAAGCGCCCAGATCTCTACATTCAGCATGGAAGGAAGGGAGAGAGGCTTGACAGACGCCTCAGCCGCTGCTCCCCCTCTGCTCTCTGCTGTTCTCTACCGCACTGAACTGCTATCCTCTGCCCTGGAGGCAGCCAAACACGGACTGAAACCTCCACTAACCATCAGCTACATAAACCTTTGCTTCCTTCATTTTGGGTCTAGTATTTGTCCCAGCAATGTGTGAAAAGTGACTGAAATATCCAGCATTGGCTTTCTTTGAAACTGTATAATCACAAGGGGTCAGGAGGGACAGAGGAAAATTGTGGAGGACCCCGTAAAGCATCAAAAAGATTACTAAGTACTTTTTGGGAAAACTGTATGTTGGCTCGATGATACTACTCGGCATATCTGATTCTGTGTGATTTAAACAAAATTTCACAACTGTGTAAGTTTTAAAAATAAAATGGTAACATGAAAATAGATCTTGTCTACAAACATCCAGCTAAATTCTGGCTGGTGGAGGGACAATTGATTCCTACCCCCTACTGTGGAAAAAGGCAGCTTTGTAAATTCATGACCTGACCTACATATGTCTCCAATGTTTGATTCTCCTTTGAACTAGTTGCAGCTTCTTACTGATTTCCTCATTAATTGATAAGATAAATAAAACATTTGATACACATTCATTTTGTATATTTATATGACACTCACTGTTTTATCTTTTGGAAAAGTATCTGTTCACATGTAAAATTCTTCACTTTGTTCTTGATGTGTAAACTTTATTATATTTATTATTTACATATACATTATAAAAAAGAGTTACACTGTCAATAGTTGACTGGTTGGTAAAATGTTACTTTAGCAGACACTCAATTAAATATTTATTAAAGTTTGCTTCCTGTCTTGGAGTTAATTTAAAGTTCCAGACAATCTCATAGGTTCTTGACAAGGTCTGAAGCCCTGGGCATTGTGCCTACAGGGTAAAATCAATAAAATAACTGAGTAGTTCACTCAATAAACATTGGTTGAATGAATGAATGAACTATAAATAATATTCACCATGTTGGTGGCACATCTCAAGTGCTGCACCCTAGCATATATTTTAGAAATAAAGAATACAACATGAGAAGTAAATGAAGTAGGAAGAGTTTTTGGAAATAATAATAGTTATTATTCTCATATATGTGAGGAATAGGCTAAGCAAAATTGAATGCCTTGCCCAAAGTTTCCTGCTTCTATGAGCCAGGAGAAGTACTTCAACCCAGGTCTCCTGACCTTTCCACTACCCCGGATATTCTCCTGGGTTCCCTGAGGCCACACCATCAAGGGAATTTAAACCTTCTCCTCCTTTTTGTTGCTTTACCCTCCAACTCCATTATCCTTGATATCCATAGAGGAGAATTTGCTGGAAAGTACAGGGCTCTTTGGACCCCAAGTTCTGCAAGCCAAGATAAAAGCCCAGACTGCCAGGAGGAGTTCTGTGTGTTAGTTCCTGAACAAAACTTGGACTATGAATAACACCCCACCCTAATCGTGCTGGAAAGGAAAGTGAGGTAATAAATGGAACAACCCTGCATGGTTCATGACACAGAATGCCCAAGAAGGAATGGATGTGATCACATTGGCCTCAAGAGTCCACCACCTCTCTCATGACTTTATAGCCCTGGCACTGGTGTTTCAGGGGGACACACAAGGAAATGGGTTAGGGAGGACAAGTGGTAGGAGGAAGGCATGACCTGGAGGGAGAAAGACGTGATCTGGAGGGAGGAAGGCATGATCTGGAGAGGGGAAGGCATGATCTGGAAGGGGGAAGGTGTGACCTGGAGGGTAGAAGGTGTGATCTGGAGGGAGGAAGGCATGACCTGGAGGGAGGAAGGCGTGATCTGGAGATAGGAAGGTGTGACCTGAAGGGAGGAAGGCATGATCTCTAGGTAGGAAGGCGTGATGTGGAGGGAAGAAGGCATGATCTGGACAAAGGAAGGTAGGAAGGTGTGATCTAGAGGGAGGAAGGCATGTTTTGTATAATAACTTATATCCTTACAGGACCTTTTTTATTTCACAAGCAGGTTACATAAAAGAGGGTCATACAATATAGTAAATTTAGGTAAACTCAAACTGAAAAATTAGAAGGGAAATTCCAGCAGAAAAGAGGTGTAAAGCCTCCACTGGTCAAAATCCCTGTGGTCCTGAGGCAAGCAATATCCAAATCTGCCCGATCTCCAAATGTCCTGAGCCTGAATCCTGCCCCAGGACTCAGGCAATAACTGGAAAAAGAGAGAAAAGACAATTGGGGTGCAGGGGGAGGGGCAACCTATACTGAGCCAAAAGCTTGAGTCTTCATCCACTTTGACCACGAGGAAGGTATTTGTCAACAAAAGGAGTAAAAGCTGAGCCGGGCTTCTGTGATTGGGGAAATGTATCTGTCCCTAATGTGCACAACATCCCCCAGGCCAGCTCAGCCAAAGTCGCCCCCATGCCTTCTTTTTCTTTTGTGGGCTCCCGCTGTCTTACCTAAATACATATCGTATAAGATGGTGCTCCAGGTTGGGGCTTGCTTGAGAGACAGAGGCACTGATACAGACAGGGAGTGGGTGGGCAGGGAAAGCAGGGGTCTTACCGTGCTTCTGAATGAGCAGGATGATGACTTCACGCAGCAGACCTGCGTTCAAGGGTCACTGGGCTTGACACCACGCATGAAGACTTGGAAGGCAGAGAGGGAGGACATCATTCCAGCACGGAAGGGGCCTCTTGCTGTGGGTCACACCCTCCAGGAGTCCTTCCAAAGACGGGGCCTGGGCTTTGTCATTAACAAGACACAGGGCTCAAAGTCAACACTGTCACTTATTAGCAGAGTGATTTTATTTCACTTCTCCAAGCCTCAGTCTCTTTGTCTCTAAATTAAGGGTAGTAATACCTGTTGCTGTGAGGACTAAGATTTAAGTAAATGGAGAATAGGAACACTTGCCTTGTGGGTTGTCTTGAGATACAATGACATGGCGCACGCAAACTCAGACCTTGTGCCTGGTGCTGACAAGCCCTGAACTGCATCCCTCATCGACTTGAGGAAGGCAGCGACTCACCCCGTCTTCCCTTCCAGGAGCAGAGCCGACTAGATGCAGGAGAAATGCAGATCAGAATTCTAGCTTCGGAGACAGTAAAGACAGACCAGAGACAGAGGCATTAACTGCCACCGGGTGCCTTCCTAACATCCTAGCCAGCATCAGCAGGGAAAGAGGCGTCACTCCAGGGCTGCTGCTCCTAGGAATAAGGCACACTCTTAACAGCATCATGAGGACATGGGAGTCAGGTTCTTCCTAGTAATAATATGCAGGACTTCTCCTCAATTAGATGCATGAAAAAAAAAAATCAGAGGCATGATTAGAGACCTAGCAGAAGATACTGGTGTGAGCTTGACTTTTTTTTTTTTTTCCTGGGGTGGGGCTGACACTGCTTGCAGTACTGGGGTTTGAACCCGGGCTTGCCAGGGCTTGTCCTTGACCTTGCCAGGCAGGCGCTTAGACTGCTAATTTATCTCCCTGACCCTGAGCCTGCCTTCTTCACCCAACCCCTAATGCTTGAACTTGTGGTCCTTAAGCATTTACATCACTCATGCATGTGTTCAGGCCTTAGCAAAGAAAGTCTTCACAGTTCTGCTTTTCTGCAAAGCACAGGATTCCTGAGTGACTGATCCATCTTCGATTCATCTAGAAAGCCACGTTGACAGACTTCCTATTTTCATCTGCAACTATAAATGTCAGAGTAACATTTGAAGAGCATCCTTGTGTTTTCTCTCATCTACTCTTCCTAAAGACCGGGTGGGGAGCAGGAGGGAAACGCAATTGTGCTGAAGGCTGCAGCTTCCACCACTCTCTTCAGTGGAAACCAATGTCCCTCCAATAACACTGGGCACTGGCTCCTTCTGCACTTGTTGTTTTGACCTTTCCACTTAATATGAGATCATTTCAAATCATCTAGGCCAGTGATGGCGAGCCTTTCAGAGCTTTTGATGATGATAAGCAGCCAGCTGTGGCACGTGGGCCACAGGCTCACCACTGCTGATCTAGGCTTCTCCCAAAATTGTAGATGAGTATGCAAGCTCACACACTCATGCACACACACACACACACACACACACACACACACACACATGCACTCTCACTCACTCCTACTAAGTGCTTGCTCATTACATACAAAAGAACACCTGCTCCACCCCTCCCCTCCACCTAGCAGCCTATTTCGGCACTGAGGCTCAAAGTCAAACTCTCAGGAGACTGTCCATTCAATCTGGCTCTTGGATCAACCCAAACAGTCCACACAGAGGTGGTCAGTGTCCCTGAGAGGTGGCAGCTTCCAGTCCTCTTCTCATGCTCAGCAACATTTCACCCTATGGGGATGCCCTTGGCTATCTGAAGGTGACTGACTTCATGGCACAGCCCCACACTGGTCCTGACCAGGGCACCCCAAGTTCAGGAGTGGCACAGTCATCTGACTGACTGCACGGGGCAGGGTTAAACTGGAACCAACAGCACTTTTGTGCCTTACTCTGTCTTATCCATCCACATTGAACTGATTCTGCTTTCTGAAGAATTCTTAAATCTGGTCATTTCCTTCCTGCTGCCACTCCCCAAACCACCACCTTCTTTCACTGGTCAACAACAACAACCTGTTCACCAGGCTTCCCCACAGATCCTTTTACTCTAGTGAATAAGAGTGCACAGTCCACCCCTACAATTACTTCTTTTTACTTTTTTCAGAACCGGTGATTGAACTCAGGCCCTTGCACTTGCCAGGGAAGTGCTTATTCTACTGAGCCACCTCCCCAGCCTGCAATTACCTCTGAACACCAGTGTTGCTCAGTGAACCCAGATCCAGCTCCTTCCCCTCACCATCACGTCCAGCAGGATCTACCTCTACAGTTTCATCTCCCTTCTTCTCTGTACTCAACCATGTGCTAGTTTCTCAAATGTGTCCTGTCCACTTCAGCCAACAATGCTCCTCTCCATTCAGTACACTCTCCTCCTCACACCCCATTCCTCTATATTAATTTCTAATCAAAAGTCATTTTTTAGCTGGGCCTGGTGACACACTTCTGTAGTGCCAGCACAGAAAAGGCAAAGACAGAAAACTTATAAGTTCAAGCTCAGCCTGGGCAACATAGCAATTTAGTGAGATCTTGTCTCAAAGATAAAAATAAGAAAGGGTTAGGGATGTAGAACAGTATGAAGGCACTGGTTTCAATCTCTAGTAAAAGAAAAGTGGCTTCTTCAAGGAAGACTTCAGTATTGGTCAGGGTTCCTGGCAAGGAGACTGCATGTTCCAAGGTTGACAAAGGGAGCTTACGGAAGGGCCAAACCTTGGGGATAAAAGAAGCCAACAAGAGCTTGGAAGCCTCTGTGGGTTGGAGATACTGCTGCCCCCAGGCCTGAAGAGGCAAGGGGAGAGGTCTGTAGCTGGACAGCTGGACAGCTGGACAGCTGGACAGCTCTCTGCTTCTGCTATAGCAACAGAACTCTGCTGAACTACAGCCCAGCAAGAAGGGGCCGGCTACACAACCCCACTCTGCCTTCTGCCATCTGAGCTCCTGCTTCTCTCCAACTGGGCAAACTCTCCAGTCAGGTGGAATAGAGCACAGGGCTGCTCCACACAGGTCAGAGGAGCATGGCAAGGAGGAGTGGCATGGAACAGAGAGCGTGTCCTGCTGCCCTCTTCCTGCCCCTCAGCTCCCCTCATACAGAAGCTTCTGTAAAACAGCGTTCTGTTCCCTTGGAAGTTTCTTTGTGTGTTATTACATTACCTGCTGATAATAGTATTTTTAATACCAAATTATTATCAATAATTATTATCTGATTACATAATTGTGTGTTTCATATCATAGACAAGCCTAGTCTATAGATTCATGTGTCATTTGATCCCCTGCACCTGGTATGGAGTAGGACTTCCACTGCATGTGGTAAATGAACAGACACTGTCCTTACCTGCTGGCAGTTTCCATACACTCACCAAGTGAATCTCATAAGGGAGAGTAGGGCTGGCATTAATCAGAAGGGCAAAGCTCAGAGCAAGGATCCTTGTCAGCAAGCAGCAGGAGAGCCCAGAACCTTCCTTACACGTTTGGTCCTGGGTCTGAACGAAGCCACAGGGCCAAGGCTGTGGCTTTCCTTCTGTCCCATGGACAGCAGTCCTGCCCAGGAGCCAGGTGCCGCAATGAACAGGAATCCAGAGCAAAGGAAATACACCAGTACTGTCTCAGTTACTCTTCTCTCGGTGCTGGGACAAATACCCAGCACCCAAAATGAAGGAAGGAAAGGTTTATCTAGCTCACAGTTACTGGAGGTTTCAGTCCATACTTGGCTGGCTCCAAGGCAGAGTGGCTCATAGCGGAGGGCAACCTTCCATGGTGGTGGCAAACAGCAGGAGAGCAAATGGAGGAGTAGCAGCAACAATGGCGAAAGAGAGAGACTCTGCCTCTCTGTCTCTCTTATATTGCATTCAGGCTCCCTGCCCCAGGCTGGAGGAAGTACACACGCCCATAATCCCAGCCTTGGATCACCCATAATCCCAGTGGATCATGAGTTAATCACAAACTCTAGAAGTCCCCGCCCCATGACTGCATGAGGCTTTCGGGGACAACTAGACACAAACCATAACAAGTAATCAATTCAGTCAGCACCCTGCCTGGCTCAGACACCAATTTTGCTGTGTGCCGTCAGTAGTTCCAGGGCTCCCTGAACCTATTTTCAAAGAAGGATCATGACTGACCTTTGCCCTGTGGTGGTGGGGAGGACCACGTCACATCCTGTGTTACTTGCAAAGTGGTTTATAACCTGAAGCCTGCACAATGTCACTCCCTGAGCTTCAAAGGCCCCACGATCATTTTTAATCTTTGCTGGGGAGGTCACTCCTTCTGGGAGTGACACATATTCTCCAGCCCTCGTGGGACCTCATTTACTAGAAAGGCGCCTAGTGTGACTGTTCCCAGAGTTACCATGTTCCCAGGGCAACTGGAAACAGCCCTGCTGCTGCTCACCATGCCTCCTTGTTCAGCTGAGGGAAGCATCCAAAGACCACGGAACCACTCGCAATTTAGGAATCTGACTACGGAAGTGTGGGGTCACCACGCTCCTATGTACTTTGAACTTGAAACTACCACAGTTCACCACAGCGCTTCACCCTAAGTGATAATTAACCGAAGACCCCCGCAATCTTGATGCAAGATCCATCAAACAGAAATGCTCTTTCTTTTCCTCTTCCTGGCTGGTCCTTCCTGTGGATTGCTGTTATCTCTCAAAGCCATTGTAGATTTCCTCACCTCTCCAAATAGATGGCTCAGTGCCGTTAACTTCGTCATTTCATCTTTGAAAAATCTAATCTTGGTATTATTCCCCGCTCTCCTTTCCTTAACTTTTTAATAACAGAGACATGTGAGAACAGAAATTGCTTCTAGTTTCAAACAGGCTGCACTACTGATGGTAAATATATTGCCACAGCCGGAGTGCTTCGCTTGTTCTTGACAAAACCCAGTCAGGGTATGAGAACTTGAGGATATTAGTCTTCCTCTGAAAGTTCAGTCATTAGAGAAGAAGGCGCAGCACTGATGTGTGTATGTCTCCTTATAATTCAGACCAAAAAGTAAGAGTAAGGGAGAGAAAGAGAGAGATCCTTCACATTTTAAGCAAGACGTGTGAACAACCAAATGCCATCTGAAGGGACAAATATTTACTGTGCCCATAGCAGCCTTGAATGTCAGTCCACAGAATCCGAAGACTCTGATCCAAAGCTCACCCAGGCTCTCCAGAGATACCAGAACCAGGAGCTGAGGATTAAGGATATTATGCAACAACAAACCACGAGTAAGTTATGTCTCCTTGGCTGCATATCCAAACTGGGCATTTTGTTTTCATTTCCTGGATTCTCCATGGATTTGTGTTCTTAGAGGCAAGTGCTTGTGGGACCTTTTCATTCTCCTAAACTCTGATCTCCTGGCCAATCTTGCACACAGCAGTCGGATGGATTATAGGAACAGCATCCTCAGAAAGATTTGCTAGTTCTCGCCCAAAAAGAAAATTGGACTCCTGAAGACCAGCAGGGACGTCACTGCTGATAGTACACCAGGAGATGAGAGACTGCTTGGGAAAGCACTTGAGGCGTTTCTGCAGCAGGATTGTCGGCAAACCACACAGCAGAAGAGGGGGGAGGGCAGCCGCTAACAAGTCTGACAGTTGCGTTGTGACTTGTGGAGAAGTCATGCTTACTTCAGCAGCATCGTTTTTCTTAAGACAAGAAATTTCTGACTAATAGCCTCTTCGAGTGATAGTATTTAATTGACACAGGCCACAAAGGCATTTGAGAAGTTTTCTGCTCTGTCTTTGCCATGAGATATTTCAAATGCTACAAGCAACTTTGGGGAGCAGCTCTTTGTCTGCCCGGCCCCCTACTTTCCTAGCCAACCTTCTTTTCCAGGGAAGCAGCATTCATCAGAGTCCGGCTGCCTGCTTGTGAAGCTTCCCGATTTGATTATACTGAGCAAGCTGTTTAACCTCCCCATGCCTCTGTATCCTCTCCTACCTAAGATCTTAGAGAGGAATTAAATGAGAAAGTGTAGCTAAGGCTCTTCTGTGGCTGGGGATTTTTATGGTAAGCACTCATTAAATGCTCGCTCTCATTACTGTCATTCTGACACACACCAGGCTGGTTGGAGCTGAGCTGGGAGATGACGGCTTTCCCCTGCCCTGGTGTCAGGATGGTGCCAAGAGGCCCACAGCCCAGAACCCAGGAATGGAAATTTCCCAACAAGAGGACTTTTCTGATATGATTGAGTCAAGGACCTTGAGATGTGGCTATGACCCTAGAGTGTCCGAGGGAGGTGAGAGTCACAGGATCCTTGTCACGGGAGGCAGGAGGGTCACAACCAGAAGCAGAACAGCAAGGGCAGACATCAGAGAGGACAGAAGGAGCTGAGGATGGAGGAGGCAGGGTGTGAGCCAAGGTGTGAGGCTGTCTGTAAAGAGTTGGACTCTCCTAGAGCTTCCAGGGGAAACACAGCCCTGCTAAGACCTGGATTTTAGCCTGGTGAGACTTCTGAACACCAGAACCATAAGGTAATGAATTTATGTTATTTTAAGCCACAGTGTTCATGATAATTTGGTGCAGTAGCCCTGGGAAACAGTCACAGTGAATGATGATAGAGTCTCAGGTGGGCACTCAGGAGCAAAGGCAGGAGCACTGCAGACACTGGGAGGGTGGCCTGAGAGCCGACCTCACCACATAGGAAGAAGGGGGCTCACCCCACAGGGGAGGGCAGCTGCCTGTCATCTTGTAAAATGTCAGTGGAGACTTTCGCACAAGTTCTTGAGGGGGTGGGGACCATGTGTGTCACCGCGACACCATGGTAAAGTGGAAGCTGGAAATTGGGCGCTGAGAGCCCCTTCTCAATCTAGTGCTGCTGGCATCATTGTCCTCAGAAGGCCTTGGAGAAAGGTGTGCAGGAAGGTAGGTGTGGCTTCCTCATCCTGTGGGACTCCTGAGCTTTGGAGTCTCAACATAGGCTTAGGAGAGTGTCTCACCACCTTCCCCATAACTCTGTTCTTCCTGTATCCCATCCCCATCAGTACGCAAAGGTACTCACTGAATGGATGCACCCATGGACTAGTGAATAATTGAATGGGCAAGTAAATTAACCCAAATATCATCATTTATCTTAATTTGGAGGTGGGAGGCTCCTAATTAGTTGGAGCAAGATGAAGATTGGGGAAAGTTTCTTTTCTCCCTTAATCTTGCCAGGAAGGTCCAGCTGAGCAAGTCCCAAGCCTGCAGTCAGAGGCTTCCTTGGGTCCAGGATAGAAATGTGGTTCCTGGTTCCTAGTTCCTGCAACCAGAAGCTGTAGCTGCTGATGCTGTAGTTGATATGCAGGCAAATGCTTCCAGTGCATTGAAAGTGGAGGGAGAGGGTGTTGGATGCAAATAACCCATAATCAATGTTGCATTTGTCGGCAGCCAAAAGAAAAATGAACCTTTAATTGAGCAAGATTTGGTATCAATCAATGGTGTGACTTTAGTCAGGCAAAACTAATAGATTACTGAGCTGGATACCCAGCTGTGAGAATTGTTCTGCACAGGGTGAAGCATGCCAAATGGGGTACACAGCACGGCTCGCTAGACCCACAATCATAACTCACCGTGACAAAGCATCTCTTTCTATCTGCTCTCAAATCTTTAGTTTTCTTTTTCTTTCTTTTTTTTTAAAATTATGTTCTGTCAGAACTTAACTCATTTCATAATTCCAAGACCATGTGCAGGAGGATTGTGCTCCATTATACGACAAAAATCCTTCCTAAGAGATGGTTGGAACCAATAAAATCTACAGGTTCCTAGCAGAAGTTAGAAAAACTGAGCGATCGAGGAGCTCGAAGTCACCAGTAGCAGTGAGCCCTAGAAATACATTGGACAAGAGGCAGCCACAGCCATGAAACATGTTTTGCAACTCTGCAAATCCCCACCTAGGAACAGCCAGAGCTATGAAAGAGCAAGCCTAGGAAAGGTGGCCACTGGCCTCTCTTATCACAGAAGGGAGGGATGAGTGAGGGATACGAATGGGTTGGAATCAACCACCAGCAGCTCTAAGCCTTGGGTGCTCTCTGTGGCTGAGAGGGATAAACAGTCAAGCCAGTGGCACCCGCAGAGGGCAGGCACCGCAGGCCTGACTGAGCTGGGCACTGTCCCACTGTGGAGTGCAAGAGACCTGTAATAGGTTCCAGATTGAAAACTTAGAATCTGACCAACAGCCCCACCCACAGTGAGAAGAATCTGTTGAGAGAGAAATCAGAAGCAAGCAGGGGTGGTGTGCAAGCTGATTCTGTGAGCCCGAGCTGCAGATGTGCAGCTCCTTCCTGCTAGATGCCATGTGGGCTGTCCCCTTCCTGGGCCTCTGGCTGCTCTCAGGGAGTCATGTGATACTCAGGCTCTCTTCCCAGCAGGCTTGGGTCCACCCTGGCTGACTTCATGTATAATTCCAATCAATTAGTCCTAATTCTGCCCACTGGAGCCACAAAGAAGACTCCTTCCTCCTCCATGTGATGGGTTTGAAATATTTGACAACAGCTCTCAGGGGCCCTCTAACAACACCTCTTTTTTTTTTCAGCCCAAGCATCTCAGTTGTTCAAAAGTTCTCTGCAGGATGTGGCTTCCAGAATCCTCAGCCTTGGACACCTGCTTCTGCTTGTTTCAATTCAGAAAAGCAGCAGGGCAGAGTGAAATAACACATCTCCTGGAACCGGAGAGCTTGTGCTTCAGGTCTGAAAGCTCTACCTCCTGACCAGCCTATTACCCCCTCAGAGCCCCTGTTTTCTCATCTACCGTATGGCTTAGATCTAAATGCCCCCTACTTTCTCGTGTGTGTGTGTGTGTGTGTGTGTGTGTGTGTGTGTGTGTGTGTGTCTGTAAGTGATTGCCCTATGGTTAGGAGTTGGGGCCTGGCAGGAGATGGGTCACTGGGGTTGTGAACAGGAAGAGTGCATTCTTGCCCCCAGCTCCTTCCAAAATTGTACCATCAGTGACACCTGACATTGCACCTCTGGAAGAGAGCATTCCAGAAACAACTGCTCAGGCGAGCATGTAGGGGGACCGTCCTCACCTTATTCTAGTCACTGGACTTCTTCTATTGCAGGTAAAGGTACACAAACTTGGCAGGTGCTTACTAACCTGGTAGTCAACTGAGCCCAAGCAACTCCATCTATCTTAGGTTTTAATAGGCTGAGACGAGGTCATACATAATATCACTCATCACCTTCCTGAAGACAGATGCTGTCTGTCCACACAAAGGGCTTCTTATGCTGCCATAGATCAGCTCATCACTCTTTCCCCAACTCAGTCACAGGAATGCTTTCTCAGAGGGGTGAGAGAGCACAGAGACTATTGTTTCTCCCTGTTATGTTCAAATACATCCCATTCTCATTTTCCTCAATATCTTATTGATCTTCAATGCAAGAATCAATATAAACTTTAAGTTATTCTCATCTTTGGCCAGTTCTACTTCTTCTAGATGAAAACTTCATACCCACTGTAGGATTTAGCAAATCCTTTCACTCAACTGTGACCCCCCTCCTTCACATTGGGTATTCCTACCAATGCCAAGATCTGTTAAATACATCCACCACACAGCCCACAGGTTCTTGATTATTTCCTTAATTACTGCTCTCAAATTCAACCATTTTTAAAAGTCAGCAATAATGTTTTAGGAAATGCATGTGATTAGCTGCTTTAATGAAAGGGTGCTCTAAGAAATAAGAGGCAAAGCATGATTCACTTTAGTTAAATAAACTGAGCCTCCCAGGGACCTAGCTGCTTGGTTTCACAGACCAACATCAACAGGCTGATGCCCTTGTAGTTTGAATCGCCAGCCAAGAGCTTAGGAAGAAATAAACAGTTTCTCAGGGAATAGTGTTGAAAATCAAAACATTCACATTTTATTGGGTTCCTTTTCCTGTGCACATTGAGAGAATGCACAGAACCTTCCTTCTCATATCTAACAAGGATACTAACTTCACATGTTTTATTAGAGAAACAGTGACAAGAATTTACTACCATATAACAACACCATACAATTGCTGGAAGACAAGGGATAAATTCTCACCTCTCAGGACTTCAAAGGGGAAAGAAGTTGACAATTAACAAAGGTAGAGCTCTGATTCACAGTCCCCATGGTGAACAGTCCCACCAATATTGACAGAACATCTACTAAACCACCTCTAGCATTTGAGAAGCTAAACAAATCAAAGCCCTCTAAGACATTTGTGTCTATATGGATAGCTTCAGAACCTGTCTGGCTGTATCTTAACTCGGAATGTGTTTACTGAATGTCCCAGACAATGTCGATGGATTTTCTCTGTCTCGAACCCACTATATTGATGGCACCTTGTAGTTTATGATTTCTGAGGACTACCTTTAAGTTGGCTTGGTAGTATCTCCCCAAAAGACTACAGATTCTGTAAATACAAAAGCTGGTCTTCAGATTCCTTTCTGCGGCTCCTCACTCAGCTCTTCATCCTGAGTCTTACCTATGACAAACACCCAACAGACATTGCCTGACAGCCTCTCATGTAGATTCCAAGATATCAATGTGATGTCAACCTTGAATAGCCCAGCACTTTTAAAGGGCTACCAAAAGGAAAGGATTGAAGCTTGGAAAGTTTCCTGTAAAACCATCTCTCTCTATGTTCACTGAAGACCCTATGATTTATTTTTCCTTTGATACCTTTTTACCTGGGCTATATTTCATTTTTAATCAGGCCATTAGGGATTAGTTACTCTTTCAGGCAGTAAGTGGAAGAAAGACCACTTCTTAAGTTGCTGGTATTCCAAAGAGTCAGGTGTGAGGCCAAAAGCCACTTCTAGGTAAGAAAGGTCAAGCGAGGATGTTCACCCAAGGCACAGCAGGAAAGTCACCGACCTCCAGCCAGAGACATTGGAGATTGCGAGAAGCCACTGTCCCCTCTTCAGCAGCCTGTAATGCAGCTTTTGGCTGAGGCCAAGTCAATATTTCTCCTTATTTCACAATAGCCTAGTTATAAGCTCCCAGGGATTTCCTGGGGGAAAAAACAACAGATCAGCATGAAAATGAAAAAGATAAATGAACATAAACCATGGAACAAGGGCCAAATCCTATTGAAGATTCAGCCAACGTCTTGTCATGGGGCAACAATTTGACTTTAGGAGGCAGCTGGTTCTATTCTAAAGCTAGATACCTCTGGAAATGATCCTTTTGCAGTTTTCTTGGCCTTGTTCTGATGGCCAGACCTCTTTGGCTTGCCTTATACAGTCTAGACCACAAACTCATATATAATTCTATCTCAGTTACTCTTCTCTCGTTGCTGGGACAAATACCCAACACACAAAATGAAGGTAGGAAAGGTTTATTTAGCTCACAGTTACTGGAGGTTTCAGTCCATACAAAGCTGACTCCAAGGCAGCGGGGCACATGGCAGAGGGCAGCAGTTCATGGTGGTGGAAGACAGCAAAACAGCAAGAGCAAATGGGAGGAGAAACAGCAACAATGGCAACAGAGGGGAAGTCTGTCTCCCTTAAGTTGCATTCAGGCTATATGCCCCAACCTGGGTGTAGTACTCACACCCATAATCCAAGCAGTACTAAGACCCATAATTCCAATGGCTCATGAATTAATCACAAACTCCAGAAGTCCCCGCCCCATGACTGCATGAGGCTTTGGGGAGATATCTACACATAAACCGTAACAGATTCCCTGATCTAGCTCCTACCCATATATGACTTCAGGGTCAGGAATAGGTCACCACATGTATAAACAGGTTTCAGACATACAGAAGAAGCATCTAGAAAAGGAAAAGACCCATCACCTACAGTTAGGGCCCCCCTGCGTGCCTTTGGCCGATTGCACCATAACAATAGAGACCCTCTTAGCAGCTTCCCTATGAGCCAGATTGCAATGGTCAATAGACAGTGGTCTCCAGAAGAACAGGCCTGAATTGGGCTCAAAGACCCTGAGTCTAGAGGGGATCTAAACGAGGGTGACATGCAATGCTTCTGCTCTCCCTCACCATCATATAAAAGATTAACTTCCTCAGACCCACAGGGCTAACCACCCACTCTACAAAGATGCTCGAAGGACTGCTAGCCATACCCTGGCAGACACATTTGTTAAAAACTGGAGAATACAAATTAGCAAAAACAAGCAAATGAAGAAATACCAAAGCACTGGCCTCTGCAGCAGTGGAATGAATGTTTCCTACACCTGCTCTAAGGAGTCTCCACCAAAGTCCAGCCTGGAGGCTGAGCCTAGCCTCATCATTGTGGTGGACTGCACCTGTCCCAAGCTATGTCTGTCATGAGAAGTACCACTTCTCTCTACTCCAAACCACTTCCTTGTAAAAACAAGAACATTGACAGGTGTAATTAGCATCCAACCCAACTGATAGGATGACTGAAATTCCATGACTAGGCAAGCTGAAGACAGAGAAGAGTAGCCCCCTCAGCAAGCCACGTTGGTAACTGGGAAAACAACGGCTGGTGTAACAGTTTGCAGATGTGGCCAATGTGAGCTGCACTAGGGGGTAGCACAGGTGAAGTTGGCCACGTAAGAAACCATTCCACTTAACAATTGGACCTATGGAAAAAAGAATTAAAGTGTGCCATGTGCATGTATCAACTCCACAAAGGAATGTAAGCATATACTGTCTTAGCTACTTTTTTTTGTTTCAAAATAGCTGACACCCAAAGTTAAAAGCCAAAAGGTTTATTTAGCTCATAGTTTGTAGAGGTTTCAGTGCACATCGGCCAGCTCCAAGGCAGGACGGCATGGCAGAGGGGCATCACAGAGGAGAAACAGTTCATGGAGGGCAGAAGGTGGCAAAGCAACAAGGGATGACCACAGCATTTTCTGTCCTTTATATCCTACCCAGGCTGCCTGGGGGTGGGGAGCACTCACTCCTTGAGTCCTAGCACCCTTGAGTCCTAGCATTGCACCATGAATCAATCTGAGTCACACACTCGAGACCCAGACACCTCTGAAAAAGCCCCAACTACAATGGCATGAGGGTTTGGAAAGATATCCAGACACAAACCATAACACACTAAAAAGAAAATGAGGTCAAAAAATAAAGAATAACATATTTAAAAAATAATTGAACTTGACCTTCATTCAGGGTCAGCGATGTTCTCTAGTACAGTGGTGAGCTTCTGACATTTCAGGATTTGGAGAGCAGCCACAGTGGCGGCAGATGCATGGATTCTGTGATTTCCCTTTGGGGACATAAATAGAGGAAAGGGAGACACTGGAGAAGAATCTTGGGCTGCACAAAAACCTCTCATTCAGACTTAAATCCAGGAAACCTGATCCTAAGGATCTGGGTGAAATTAATCCCAGGAGGTGACCACATAGATTCTGCCAGGACCATCCTAGTGCTTGAGTCCTGAACCTTCATGCCTAATTTTTCAAAAGAGGAGAACTGATTGGCCCCTGACCAGCCTGGATGGGTTCCTTCTTGGTCAACTACAATTGAGGTATGGAAGAGAATTAAATTAAGGTAGAAATACAGCCCATTGGCTGCATGGGCTAATGTGGGGTCATTGAAAAATATGTTGAATATTTATGTTTTTAACAATGCATTGCAGTGTAAACACATTTTCATTAATCTCTCTTTTTTATTAATTTTATTGAGAAATAGATAGCAATGAGACAGTTTCAAAACCGATTAATAGGACAGTTTCAACAATTAATACATTGCATATTGTAATCTTCTTAGTGGTAATTCATAGTACAAGATGGAGACATGATATCTTGTCCAAACACTATTAGTACAAATCTTTCTTCTCATTGAATTAAGAGACAGTAGCTGCATATCTATCGTAACTATTTTGTATATACAGATACAAAATGGTCCTTCATTTGTATCCCCTTTTTTTGTTCAGTTTTGTCAGAGATGGGTATTACATTGCCATTTATATTGTAGGTACATGAATTCAGCAAAATAATCTAATATAGTCCATAATAGTAGTGGGTTATCCATAGGATTGGCAATGTCAGAAGTTGTTGACTTGAGCCTTTCACTGCTCAGCATATTAATATGGCTTTACTTTTTATACCTTGTTTTTATACTTTTCTGCTGGATTGTTAAGACCAAGATAAAGCAAGACCTATATAACAAGATATGTATCTTTTGTATCTGACATGGTCAGGCAAGTCCCCTCAGGATTTATTCTGTAACCCTGTACTGCAGTTTGCAAATCTTTTGTCAATATCAGCCATGTGGATGAGTCACGGCCATTGCTTGACCAGTTTGCTCTCTGTGAAAGCCTGAGAGAATGTTTTCTCTCCATGTGACTCTCCTTAGGCGCACTATACATCATCACTTACATTGCTCTGTGGCCCCATAATCTCCTTGATCAGAAAA
>NW_004524583.1:16625141-16632501 GCF_000260255.1 Octodon degus
TCTCTCTCTCTTTCTCCCTCCCCCAGGAATCAGGACCTTGTGCTTAAAAGGCAGGCGCTGTGTTGCTGAGCTGTATCCCTAGCTCCATTAATTCCTCTCAAAACATCCCACCTTGCTTTGAGCACACTTACCCAATGGTTCCTGTCATTTTCTGTAATTCTGGAAATCCACTTTCATGAATGTCTTTATAAGGCATGATCAGAACTGAAGTGAGTACTGCTGCTACATGCCATCCAGTGGGAGGACAGGCTCTTGAGAACCTTGCCATGTGTCTCCATGAACTTTATTCACCAGATCTGGCATCCTGTGACTTCTGGGTCTTCCTCACAGAATCAATTTGGAACATTAAAGCAGCCATGACAGTACAATTACAGACCCCACAGGAGTACTTTGGTGGAAATTTGAGAGGCACTAATGGTACGGCATCTTTTATTATGGTACATTATTTTTTAATTTAAACACAAACTAGTTTCCTTTTAGTTTGAGACAGGGACTCGGTATTTAGGCTGGGCTGCCTCAGCCTCAGGAGTGCTGGAGTTACAGGCATGTACCATCACACCCAGCTCACATGTTGTAATTTTTTGATTACATCTCATAATTCCCCCAAGAGTTCCCTCCTAACCCTTTAGCAGTGAGGCAAAATTCTTATTTATATCACAACCGTAGGAACAAAAAGAGCAGTGCTGGAGCAGGGAAAGTCACCCAAGCTGGTCATCATCGAGGCAATTGAAGAGAGACCAAGTGCCTTGAGGTTGGTCCATCGGCCACTTGGGAGAGCTGGAGGGACAGTAGCAGAAAGGGCAGAAAGAGCTACACATTGCAAATTAAAGAATTTGTTCAATGGCAAGAAAAAACTGGGATGAGGAAAAGGACAAAAGAAAGAAGGGAAAAAGATATATTTCTGTATATATGAAGGATAATTTGCATAATTGTACCGCAGATTCCTAATGGTCTTTTGAAAGGAGCAATTAATGCTTAAAGGTGTTTTTTTTTTAATTTTTTTAACTTCTTACGACTTTATGGTTGTTTTCTTTTGTTTAACTAATTTTGCACATTTATATCAAGTAAGCTAAACAACTAATTTGAAGATAATATCATGCAATACAGCAACCACTGTTGAATTCCTATTACTTTGTTTAGTGAAATTTTGTATCATTTCTAATACTTTTCTTATTACATTTTGCATTCTTTAAAAAAATCATCAAACAGCAGGCTTCCTGCCCTGCCTCAGAGCCTGCCTCAACTGTGTCCCCTTGGGACATGGTTAATGGGTGGGAGGTCTGTCCATTTACCTGAATTTATCCAAATTTCTCAGAAAGTCTCAAGAAAAAGGCAGGAGGGGAGGGTTGAAGGGCTAACATGCTATCCTACAATCATCTGGAAATCTAATTTGAGGAACCAGTAGCCATCTGTTCCATGGATAATGGGCCACGGTGCCTGCCAACCACAGAACGCTGCCTGCAGCTGGGCAACTGATTGCATCCATGGGACCAACACAGCATGAGCCTCCAGTAGTGGAACACGATCTTCTGCTAGCCTAGAACTTCAGCATGCATTTCCTGAGATGCAGCAGGTATGGAACAGAGAGGACAGAGAGGCTGGGGCAGCCCTGGGCCCCCCAAAACTTGACATGACAGCAGTTCCTTCAAACTTCAGGGCTTTTTTTTTTCTTTTTCTTCCTTTTAAGTCACCTTGTTTAGAGACTAACAGGAGTGGAATGTGCAGGACACAAAACAGGCATCTTCATCCTGATGTGGTGGTCGAGGGCTTTCTGGTTTAAAGCTTATAGGGAATTTTTTTAAAAAAACAACATTTATGTATTTGCCAGTGTCTCACTATGTAGCTCGGATTCCTAGCGATCCTTGTTTTCAGCCTCCCCAGCACTGGGGTTACAGGCATACACCACCACACCTGGTCTCAGCTGCCAGTTCAGCATACTTGGGGACAGGGCCAGGGTGACCTGTAGTGCCAGGGATCCAACCTCTGGGCCCTGCACTTGCCTAAGCAGGTGCTTAGCTCACTGAGCTATCTCACCGGCCCTGGTTTAAAGCTTAGATTTTAAGTTTCCCTACAGCAATAAACTCACTGGAAAAGACCTCTAGTCCTTTGTTATCACCCACATTAGCACCCTGAAGGGCTCAAGGCATTGGCAGTGGCTTCTCTACCACCCTGGCAACCCTCAGAGCCTTGTCCACCCACAGATGAGGTGGTCCCAAAGACACTGAGTAGATTGATCTTAGCTCTTTGTGATGTTTGATAAATTGTCATGGAACACATGGGTGGGTGGATGTGCTACCTAAAGAGATTTAATAATCAAATGTAAATGACATTACATTTTGCATTGTTAGGGTTTGTTGTTTTTGGTTTTATTTTTAAATATTATATCAGCATTATCAAAAATGTACCAAAACCATGAAGCATGCTACAGGTCTTCATATTCGCTGCTCTGGTTTTCCAATGGGCCAGAGACAGGGGAGGAGGAGGAGGAGGAGGAGGAGAGGGAAGAGAGGAAGACTGTCCCATGTTCATAGGATCAAACACAAGACAGGACCCAATATAGACAGTGAACAAAAACGACAACGGACCGGGAAATCTTTAAAAGCATTTGTCCCCTGATGGTCGGGACAGACAAGGGAAAACAGATAAACACAGATAGACCAAGCAACAGATCGATCCAACAAAGACAGTGAACATAAATGGAATGAAAACGACAACAGATAGGGAAACTCACTTATGACGTGGTGGCCGCTCGAGAGTCTGGAAATTTGTTAATCCAAAAGGTCGCATTAAAAGAACTAACAAAACACAGACATACATAAATAGACCAAACAAAACCAAAAACAATTAACAGGTACCCAACATATGGAGAACAGACCCCCTACAATCAGTGCAAAGGACAATCTGATAGGGGTATTAAATAGGGGTAGGGGGATTATCAGGAATTAACTCCACACAAGAGGCTGGAAAACAGGAAAACAATTCTCAAAGACTAGTCTACATACCAGAATCAAGCCTAGGGGTATCAAGTAAGGTCGAGCAAAAGCTGCTAGCCCCCTGCAGTCAGATTCTGCAGGGGTAGGGGGTTTCAAGATCAGGGTCTGTAGGGATACAAGAGGTCGACGCAATTAGCGTAGCCCCCTACAGTTAGAATCTGTAGGGGTCGGGGAGAAACAGACCAACAAGTACAGGTGAAACAGAGCTCTGCGGCGAAAGGGACACCTAGGTCCGTTCGCCTCACTGCAAGTGAGATCTCCCAAGACCAAGAAGGGATCGACGCAATAGGGGTGTATTAAAAGAACCACACTTAAAGAGATGTGGCTGAAAGGAACAAAAGAAAACAAAGAAGCAAAGTGAAAGAAGAGGTTGACGCGGTGGCCGTAGTTCTTTAAAATCTGTAAAGCCAAATCAAAACCAAGCCGGCGTGACAAAATTTAGGTTGAAATTTACTTACCACGTCAAAAAGAAGCAGCCTTTAGGGATCCCAGACGAGCCCCCAAATGTTGTAGCTCAAAAACCAGATGACAAGGAGGCAAGTCCAAAAGTTAAAAAGAAGCGCTTTATTTTAGCTGGTACCCAGTGGCGGTCTCTATGCAAGGTGCAGAGAGGCGCGCTGAGCATTGACAAGGATCAGTATTTAAGCTTGAAAACCACAAAAACAGGGAAGGGGTGGAGAGGAAGAAGTGGCAGGGTCATTAGTTCATTGGGTGGTCCCATTGGGTGGGGTACTGAAATCAGCAATCATGGGGTACAGCGGGTCATTAGTTCATGGGGTGGTCCTGTTGGGTGGGGGTACTGAGTTGGCAGTCACACAGAGTTCATTAAGATAAAGTTTGGGGTACAGATGTCATAAGACTTGGGTCACAGGGGTGAGGAGTTGGGAGGGGTAGGCGCATACAGAACAGGAACATGGCGAAGTTAGAAGGGCAACAAAATGGAGTCAATTTTGACAGGGTATAACAGTCCCTATTTCTCTGTCACAGTAGCTCTAGCCAAATGGCTGTTCTCCCTGGGGCAGAGCTCCTTCTGCACCAGCTTTCATGCAACACCCTCCACTGGCCCCCAGAGGTCCAGAGAATCAGAAGTGCCTTTGGCTTACGCAGCTTATTATCGGCTTAGCTTCTTGAGTGGTAAGCGTATCTCCCCTGCTGGTTAAATCCCTTGTTTTTTCCTCTTGGTTGCACTAAGATAATCGCTAAGTATTCACCACACAAGGGCAATGCGCTAGGCCCTGTTCTGTCTGGAAAACAGGAAGTGGTTTTTCAGTAACATTCAGTGCCAGTCCAGCACAATATGGATTTAATGAGAAGTTGGAGAGAGCCCAGCAGGCAGGTATGTGATAGGAGATCTGTCTCTGGCCCATTGGAAAACCAGAGCAGCGAATATGAAGACCTGTAGCATGCTTCATTATACAATTGTTAAAATATTGGTCAAAATACGGTAATAAAATTGTTATAAGGTTATGATATTTCTTTAATGGAATATTTTATGACTATTTTATATTTATATGTGCTACAATCTAAATTAATTGTTAAATGTACTGGTATTCGTTGTTCAATTTTAGAAAATAGCACTAGAGGGTAAAGTTAATAAGATTCTTATTGGATTTAACTTCTGTAAAATAAAACTTTAGCCAGCTTAAACTTAAAAACCTACATGCCTATATAAAAAACGGGACTCCTTTTGCCAGTTAAATGACATTAGGTCGGCAACCATTCTTAAAGACTTGGAGGACAGGTTTCACTGGGATAGACTGGTTCTGATCCCCCTCTACATGTTAGAAGGAATGTCGGGCCTGATCTGTTTCACTTTCCTTGCTTTGACTTTATTCCTAATTTTCCTATCTCTTTGCACTTTCCTTTTTAAAAGGCATGTAAAATTAAAAACTCTGACTGTTCCAGCTAAGTAAATCCCTTAGAAAATGAGCGTTTGTTAACGCCGAAGACAGGAAAGCCATTCTAGAAAGGGCACATACCCCATCTCTGGGTCAAATGAGACAAAGAAGAACTATGCTCGTCCAGGAGGACACATATAAAAGCCATGTCCCGGTTTAGTGTTCTGGGCAAGTCTCTTTTGGGAGGCTAAATCTGAGACACACTAGAGAGAACCAACTTCTGGGTGACACCAGAAAGACCTATCTCCAAAAGCAGCACACTTATGGGACCAAAACATTTAAGTATGAGGAAAAAAAATTCGACCCTTTCTCCTAAGTTTCATTTAATGGGATAAGAGATAAGTTAAAACTTATGTCTTTTATTGTAAAGTACTTAATTAATCTTGTTCAGGCTTTTAAGATATTCCTTGTAAAATTTGGATAAACAATGTTTACTCTGCCAGCTAGTAAACTCTAAAACAGCTGCCACTCTGAAAAGCAAAAGACAGGTTTTTCCAGCCATTCTTTGGTAAATCCCCACTGAAGTCTGTGGCTAAGACATCTCTGGTTGTATGAGCCATACCCGAAGGTTCCTTGGTAAAAACTGGTTTCTGACCACTAAAAGCTTACATCCGCTTTATGTGTTAACTAAAAATAAGATAATTGTCAGCTATATTGTATTTTTACCAATATGTAAAAAAAGGAGGCTAAATGATAAGTTACACCTATGAGTTTCATATATAAATGATAATCTTGGACCTAGTTTTGGCTTCTGTAAAAAGTCAGACAACATTTGGGGCTCAAAGGCCAAGTAGTTCACTGATTTCTTGAAAGAGTATGACAATATTTAACCATAATTGAGTCTGACAAGAAAGCCATGAGAATTCTTCATAATTTTTTCCCTCTTCTTAAGCAACTATATTAACCACCATTGGAATTTCATATACATTTGGATTAAAATTTTAATAGAAAATATTTATTGTTGAGTAAGGGAATAATAGATTCTTTTTTTAGATCATAAAGGCCAAGGTAGTATTAGCTCAGAGATACAAAGGGAAAAAAATAAGTTGATAAAAAATTAATAAAAACCTAGGATTTATTGTGTTATAATAATTTAAAAAACAATATGTTATTAGAGGCAATTTATGAGCCAAAAATTAGAGATTGAATTTACACATTGTCATATATGGCAGTAAATTTATTTTATCTTCCTCTAAAGTTAGTGCACATGATAAAAAATAATTTACTGAAAGCCTAAGTCCTCAAAAATTTCCATGTAAAATCAACTTTAAAATTCATTTTTCTTTTTAATTTAGACTGAAAATGATAAAATTATATTTAATAAAACAACACATCTTAACAGGCATCATAGTTTCCTTTGATGTGGTGACCGGTAAGGAAAAAATAAATAAATAAATAAATAAATAAATAAAAAATAATGGTGGTCATGAGGTGAAGGGACTCAAAAGAAAAAAAAGATAGTTTTTCTGCCATCCTCTTCCATTCCCATTCAGACAAATTTCTTGAAGGTGAGGGGTATGACTTACTCATTGTTGCATTCCTGAAATATAGCATAGATTAATGATTAATGTAATTTGACTCAAAAACTAAATTATTAAATAGTTGTGAATGAAATAAGCTGTTGATGACTGAAGAAGTAGAAACAATGTCATGTGTACATATCAGTCAATGTAAAAAGAGCCAAGATTTTACGGGTTAAAACTCTCATTGCAATACACTTTCTTAATTTATTATGGGTACGTACTTTAAAATTCTGTTGTGATATTTGCAAAAAAAAAAAAAAACATAATTGATAAGTGCACAGTGAACAAAAGGTAACACTATTGGGCTTGCTAAGAACCTCTTGAAATTCATAGCTTTTTGTGGGAACTCAGAGCTTAATTTAGTGTGTCGCAAAAGCACCCAATAACTGGGGACTGATTGTCATTCTTGGCCTTCACTTAGCATTTGGATACTGCAGTAAACACCATTTAAAACTGGCATGCATCTTTAAATATCCGTAATTGTGGACCTGGCCTTAGCTCAGTTCTTTAAGTGACTGCTTCCACAAAGCTGTCAGCCTCCGGTTGCTCTAGTTTGATCCCCACAACACTCCAACCAGCCAAAAGTGCCTTGAAGGCATTCGAGGAGAAAAAAATAAATAAATAACAAAAAAAAAACATTATTCCTTTGAGACCCAGAGTGCAGGCTGGGGAGTGAGTGAGACCACCCAGGCCGCGGGATCCTGAACAGACCTAAAGCGCAGGCCCGGGGAGTGAGTGAGACGACCCAGGCCGCGGGATCCTGAACAGACCCAGAGCGCAGGCCCGGCGAGTGAGTGAGACGACCCAGGCCACGGGGTCCTGAATAGACCCAGGCTGCAGGCCCATCACGGAACCCTTCAGCAGAACTCCCTGCAAAGAGGCTAGAGGCAAGACCCACCCAGCTGATTCAGGAGCAGAACATCTTGCCAGAGAGACACAAAGGGTT
>NW_004524583.1:16634221-16635668 GCF_000260255.1 Octodon degus
CTTATTATTTCTTGCCTATGTCTTGTAATATGAGAAACTACTTTGGCAATAACAACACACAATGTACTAACCATTGTTACTCTCCTAAAATCTTGTTTTGAGATTTTTGTACCACTGTTTCTATTTTTTTTCTTTCTTTAAAATAAAAATAACTGATGTCTCAATAAATAAAAAAAGAAAAATAAATAAATAACCGTAATTACTTGGAAAAATTATTACAACATTATAAGATGATGTTACATATAGTCAGACCCCTAGCCAAATAGCCAAACAAGAGGTTTTCTAGTATGTATTCTTAAGGGTCTAAAAAACTGAGACCAAACCTTCAGTTATTAAATTTCAGCTATTCACAAGATAAACACCCCTCTGAGAGAGAATCAGGGAGAAACAACAAAGGACCAAAAATGATTGCCCTTGTTATGGCCTCAAAACAGATCCTAAGTCTGATTCTCTGGGCTCCAAGAAGATCTCAATGACAATAAGGCTCATCTGCTACAAGAACCAGGCCAGTCCCTATAAGAGGGACTACCTTGAGAGGCTCACAAGCCATACCCTGACTGCAAAGACAGCCACTAGAAGTGAGACTGCACTCTGAGGCAGAGGCCCCAGAGTTCAGACTCAGCTTCCCAGGTGGTCTAATAAGACTAAAGGGTCTTGGGCCTGCCTCCTCCCTCTGGCCAAACTGTCATCTCTATCTGTCATCTCCATGAAAGAGTCCTAAATAATCATGACTACAGGAAAAACCCAGACCATTGCTGGCTATTGGCACAGGTCACTTTGCCTTTCTCCACCCCTGATCTTTATTCCAGTCAGTCATTGTCATCTTATTTTAGCTATAAGTAAGAGATATTGTTCATATATAGATAAAATCCTGTCAAAATAAAGAGTGTCCAATAGCTTTGGGCCTATAGATAAAGCCAGGCCTCCAAAGTTAAATCCCTCCATAGTGTCCCTTTCTTACAATAGGGATCATATCCAAAACTAATGAGACATTGATTTAATCTGACTAAATATTGAGTATTTCATGATAAGTAAATTAAGTCAGTCTAGTTGATTTTTGATATAACTCAGGTATTTCTACACGACAGTAAAAATAAGATATAATCTGGTTTCCATATGTTCTTACAATTTAAAGATAATTATAAATATAAATATACCTGTTAGCTTGAATGCTCTCAGATAATTTGTTATTTCTAAAAGATACCAAAACCCAGGTAATCATGCAGGTAAAAATCTAAAACCAAAAGGTTATATGTTGCTCAGTGAGCCCCAGATTTCTGACACAAGCTATAAAAATAAAAAGGGTTTACAGGAATAGATTTGTCTGAGTTGAGGTGTTTCATAATAAAAAAGATAATGGGAATACTAGCAGACTACAGGAAAGCCAACCAAAAAGAGAGAGAGAGAGAGAGAGAGAGAGAGAGAGAGAGAGAGAGAGAGAGAGAGA
>NW_004524583.1:16636823-16653275 GCF_000260255.1 Octodon degus
TGCACCTTGCATAGAGACCACCACTGGGTACCAGCTAAAATAAAGCGCTTCTTTTTAACTTTTGGAGTTGCCTCTTTGTCATCTGATTTTTGAGCTACAACAGGGACTACTCCAGTGGAATCAGTTGCCTTTCAGAGATGTCTCTGTTATCTAGGAAAATAGAAGGCTCTAGTGGGGTGATAATGTGGATTTTTTTAATTCTTTTTTTTAAACTTAGCACAGGGTCTAGAGGATGTAGATCAGACTCATAGTGATTCTCCTATTTTCAGCCTCCCAAGCTCTGGAATTCCAGGCACACGGGCACCATGCTCAGTCTTAATCACCATCTCAGCATGCCCCCAGGGAAGAGTTGGCTTGACATACCAGGGATCGAACCCCTGCTCTTTTGCTGTGCCTAAGCAGGCACTTTAGTCCACTGAGCTGTCTGGCCAGCCCAGTTCTAGTGGTGTGAACAATCCTGAAAGACAACAACAATAACTGAACAGTCAGCTGTGCAGTGGATTCTACATGGGGGTCTTGGTGCTTTTGCTCATAATTTAAGAAGCAATTGTAGAGTGCCTTTCTGAGGACCTGGATACATATAAGCTGAGTAGCAAATGGCAGGGACAGGAATGTTGGCTAAGGATTTGCAATTCACTTGAGCTGTCAGTCAGAGGTGACATCTGTCCTAAGATTGTGCTGGTAAATGTCTAACAACTAGCTGTCCAAAAAATCTCTGATCTGTAGGGTTTACCTCTTTGAATGGTGTGAATACTCCTAGCCTGGGTGATTGCAAAATTCTAACACGATGTCACCAAACACAGCATTGAAAAGAGATGCACATTTACAGTGTGTCCAGACAGACATAATAGGCATGAAAAAACCCAAGTGTAGATAATAGTGAAATAAAGTCAAGGAGGAAGTAATATTTTGAGTATTTATTGCATTTGTAATAAATGTAAATTTACTTACATGTGAGTTTTTTACCATTTAACTCAACAAATTACAACTGGTCCTCAAATTTCTCAAACTTTATCATGACTTGCAGTCCTGTCCAACCCAACCCCAGCAGGCCACAGCCTCCCCAGCAGAGGTCGAATGCAGGTGACAGAAGCCAAAACCCACCAGCTTGGCTGGGGCTGCAGATCTTACATTTTTGTATAACTATAATTACATTCAAAGAAATCAATTACCTTTAACAAAAATAGCTATATAAAATGATCACAAGGAACAACTAAAAGAGTTCTTGGATGGTTCAGTGCACTATTAGAAACAAAATATTGGTCAATAAAATTCTCAAATTGGCACAACATTGCTAGCTAAAGGCTTTCAGTGTTATCTGACGCAGAGTAGAAATTGCAATGCTGGAAAACTGCGCTAAAGCAGTGGAGCCTTAGCAGAACCCTAATCTTAAAACCTTCAGAGATTTCAAGAGTACTAAGAACTTTTCAGAGTCTCTTGATTTATATTTTATTCTGTTTCATTGATTGTTTTTAAAATATGCCTTTTCTCATTAATGTCTCAGAGAGCATCTGAGAATGCTTTATGCACTTTTTTTTCCAGAAGAAAAAGTAAAGAGGCATTATTTTCTTCTCCAAGGGAAGTGAGAAACTAATCTTTGAGAAAGAATGGCCCCTTTCTTTTCTTTTCTTTCTTTATTTTTCTTTTGTATTTAGGACAGAGTCTCACTATGTGGATCAGACTCATAGTGATTCTCCTGTTCTCAGCTCCCAAGTGCTGGGATTACAGGCACGCACCACCATGCCCAGTCTCAATCTCCATCTCAGCCTGCCTCGGGGACAGGGCCAGCACAGCACTTGGGAGAAGTCCCACAGCTGCATCTGCCTAAACAGATACTTTAATCCGCTGAGCTATCTGGCCAGCCCTCATGGCCCCTTTCTTTATGTTCTCTGCAAAAGTCTTTCCCAACTCCAGAACTCTGAGTGTTACATATTATATATTTTTTAAAATTTTTATTTATTTGTGTGTGTGTGGCCAGCTCAGCCCACCAGGGGGCGCGGCTGGCTGGCATGTGGTGCTGGGGGATTGAACCGCGGTCCCTGTGCTTTGCCAAGCTTGTTCCAAGTAGGTGCCTTAGACCACTGAGTCATCTCACCAGCCCAAGTGTTACATATTATTTTTTATTTTTTCATTTGTGTATTTGGTACAGGGTCTCACTATACAGATTGGATTCAAGTGATCCTCCTGTTTTCAGCCTCCCCAGCACTGGGATTACAGGTGTGCGCCACCATACCCAGAATCGGTTGCTGGCTCAGCTCACCCCAGGGGCATGACCTTTGCAGGATGCAGGACCGGGGATCAAACCCTGGTCCCTGCGCTTGTCAAAGCAGATGCTTAGTCCACTGAGCTATCTCACTGGCCCTTGAGTCTTACATCTTAAAGGACCAAGAAATGTCTTCTTATCCAAATGCAGCAGAAGGAGTTTGCTTGGAAACTCTTTCCTACAATGAGGCCTGTGGCCTCTGGAAAGTTTCAGGACTTCGCAGCAGGTGTGTGGTCAGCCCCAACTACATAAGCAAAGCCCTTCTTCCTGGAAAGAAAACACAGTTTTCTCCTTTCAATCAGATTGTCACTGGCAGAAGTGGTGAGAGAGGTGGAAATGAACGGTCACACTAATAGTCTTTTGTCTATGTCTGCAGGTGTAATGATCATGCCTAAAATTTCCTGGGATGGAGCAGAAGCTAGCGATAAGTGTAGATCTCCAGAGGCGATGACCAAAAGGCTGATTTCCTACCCATCATCCAGAAGAACCCAACATTTCCTGGGCCAAGTGTAGCTAAGGAACTGCTTGATCCCGTAATTCCAGTGTGGACTCCTCTGGTTCCTGCTCTGATTCCATGAAACTATGCCTCTTCTCTCATCACTGCCTAAGCCCAGCTCCTGAAGAAATTAAGATCCAAGCCCCTATATCTGCTGCCGCTTCCATTGCCATATATCACCTTTGTTAAGTTCTGGTGAAGGAAACCACTTCAGATTTTCCTTCAAAAGTCAGACATTTCAAATTAAGGGTTTTTTTTTTGTGGTGAAATACTACCTTAAGTAGGCATTTACTTGACTCGCTTTTCTTACAGGAGTAAGGTCTGGCTCAAAACAGCAGAGTTCACTGATTCTCATCTAGCAATGGTTGCTAGGAAACCATTCTGTGGCAAATTAGAATCCTGTAAGCTCTTCCCATTCTAGTGAATTCCTATAGAATTAATGTGTGCACAATTCATTCATTGGTGAAGCAGTCCTACCCAGGGATGTCTTTTCTCTCTTGCTGTTAAATTGTTACTTAAATAATTAACTTTTTTATAATTTATATCTTAGCCTCGCAGATAGTCTTTAAACTCTCAGGAGAGCATCTCTTTGTGTGTAGACCTTCGAATCTCCACTCCCAAATGCCCAGTAACTGCGGCCAACCCGGCATGCACTGATTGTGTTTGAAAGGAGGGGGTTCCATGGAAGAAATGTGTCCAGATTTGAAAAAAAAAAAAAATTGGGAGTATGTTCCATTGATGATTAATGAGTTTGAAAGTTATTTTTTCCCTTTTGCTTGCATTTCTGTGTTCGCTTTCAAATTGGAGACCACAGAAGGGAAAACATAGTAGGATATTCAAGAAGTGATTATAGGAATTGGTGCATCTTCCCTGAAGAACAGTTTGATAATATTTGCTAAAGCTAAAGATGTAAAAACCTCATACACTATGACACATAGTCCTCTGTGAGATATATAAAATCCTAACTCATAGGTTCTCAGCGCAGCAGAGAAACAGGTAGAAGGAAAAAGGGAAAGGGCTTCATTTTCTTTGAGGACCTAAAGAGAATTTGGGGAGGTCAAGGAATTCTCTGAACTGGACAAAGGAAGGCTGAGGCTTTTATGGTCTTTTGTCAGGGTGGAGCTTGGAGGAGATGTTTAGACATAGCTGAGGAGCTGACTAGGGTCTTCCCTGAGGTGGCAGGAAGGGTGAAAGTAAATTATGTCTTGGGCTAAGTTGGAGAAGAGGGGGCAGGTAGTCCTGGGAGCATAGGCCTTTGCTTTAAGAGCATCGGCCATATTAGATGACCACCACAATGATTTTAGTAATTCAGACTAGAGACCAAACCTATCACCAATGCATCTGGAGAAACTGGCCAAGACTTCATCCTGGCATTCTTCCTAATAGTTAACAGAATGGAAACAACTCAAATTTAAATTAAAGAATAGATTAAAAATGGGGCCACATTCAGACCCAATCATGCTACACCACGTAACACTAGCTCATACTGCACCACGTTATACAGAGTTACAATAAGCTAGAGTTACATGTGTCTACATGGTAAATCACTGAGAAAAATAAACCTACTTGTAGATAAACATATACCATATTATTTCATTTATATTAAGTTTTAAGAAATTCCAAACCATACTGTGTGTGCATGTATTTACAATAAAAATTTACAAACATATATGGGAGTTACATCAGTGAATTCAACACAGTGGTTCCCTTTGGGAAAAAGAGCAGAACGGGCCAAGGAGGGCCACATAAATTTTCCCACCATGTTTTATTTACGAAAAAATATATTTGAAAAATACATAGCAAGTTGTTAAGCTGGACAAAGCTGGGTGGTAATGACATGGATGGTTGTTACATTATTCTCAATGCTTCTTTCTGTTTGTTGCATTTATTCACTTTGTTCTTAGAAATTCATTTCACAATGACAAAAGACCCACAACTCTCTTGCACAAGTGGGTCAACCCTGCACCAAGCCGCATGGGAGAGCCATAGGGTCGTTTTAAGTTCAAGGACTTAGTTCCTGCCAAGTTAGATGAATTCATTAAAAATTGTATCTACATACTAGAAAGTTTACATGAATTAGGTCTTTTAAATACTGCCAGTAAAACAAAGGAAGGTCAGACAATGAGGCTTGTTTTTTCTTCCTTTAATATAGTAAATAATAAATCTTCCTTTGTTTTGCTTTGTTTGAATAAAGTTAATTATAAAAGCAGTGCATCACTTTGGCAGCTAACAATGCCTACAGCAATGGATCTGAAGCTTTAATGAGCATAGAAATCACCTGGGACGCTTGTTAAAGAGCCGATTTCTGAGCCCAACCCCTCCCCATCCAGTGCTGATCTTGTAGGGGGTGTCATTTCCATAGATAGTGATCACCGCCGCTAGCTCCATCCTTTAACAGTAACCACAGAGTAAGTGAACTCTTAGGCAGGTCCCCTCACCCATGAACCACTGGTTATTCCCACTATGAAAACATACTGCAAGTTCTGCGCTACATTAGCAAGTACATAGATCGCTGAAACTTCGAATCTACAGAATGATCACACACAGCACACGGTTCAGCACCCATCCACTCATTCACCAGGTATTCACTGACTGCTGATTTTGTGCACAGTTATCCCTTTCCTTATCCTTACTTGTGCTCTATGTGAATATCTTTATACATGTACACATGCAGAATTTTATAAGTGCATAAACGTGCCTGGCTGACACATCATCTCCCTCCCCATCACCACCACCAAAGTAACACTGATGCTCTAGGAAGGCTTTCTTGGGGTAGGAGAAGGGGAGACTTTTTCATGTCTAATGTTTTTGTTTCCTTTCTGTTTATCCACCTTTTCACTCTCCATCCTCTTCCATCATCTGAGCCCCCCATAATCCATGGTAATGACCTACTATGCCCTCATCAGTATATTTCCTTGGGAACGTGATCCTAGGTACACATCTGTGCACAACTCGACACAGCAGACCTGTGCGTCTAGATGACTCAGGGTAGCAAACTGTACAGTCCCTCTGCCAGGAGCTCATCTTCCAGGAGAAGCAATGTACATTAACTACCAAGACAAAAGGGAGCACTTGCCTGGCAAGCACTGCACTTGCAGGCTCCTAAATTCAATCCCTGGTACAGCAAAAAAAAAAAAAAAAAAAAAGACAAAGGGGAAGGGCTGGCCAGATAGCTCAGTGGACTAAAGCTCCTGCTTAGGCTGAGCATAGAGGCAGTGTTGGCCCTGCCCCCAAGGCATGCTGAGACAGTGATTGAGACAAGGCATGATGGCACACGCCTGTAATCCCAGCACTTGGGAGGCTAAAAGCAGGAGGATCACTATGAGTCTGACCTATGTAGTGAGATCCTGTACAGACCCTGTCCTAAATACAAAAAAAAAAAAAAAGGAGCCTTTACACAAATGGCGCAGTGTTATACAATGTAAGCTCTACAGGGACAAAAGCCAGTATCTCATCTCATATGCGCAGGAAAGACAGAAAAGAGAAGCTGGAAGCAGCCTTCAAGAACATTCTGCCTGCACTTCACAGACTGCTCATCAGGGTCAGTTTAAATCTCTGCTCCTGAAACCTCTCGCCTTTGGAAGACAGAGAGGGAGGGTTCTGCCCTGAGGCGGAGCTCTCAGACCCCAGGAGCATGTGGGGCTGCAGCAAGGGGCAGGCCAGGCAAACAAAGGCACAGTGTTTGGCTTAGCAAATGCCACAGTGATATTTGCAGGCACAGTCACGTATGTTATTTGCTGTGAGAAAGGTATCTCCAAAGCAGACACTGCCCACTGCCTGTCCACAGGGAGGCTCAGAATGAAGGCTTTGCCTGCTCAACACTCCAGGAGGATGTTCACTTGTGTCCCAGGCTCGGGATCCAGACTGCAGCCCATCTAAAGGCACAGCTAATGCCTCCTTTTGGGGGTAAAATAGCCTCACCCCGCGGAGTGACCCTGGGAGTGGCACGCTGAACCTTCAGGCTTTAGAGTTCCTAAGTCCTTTCAGGTCTGCCATGTGACTTCAGCGAGAAGGCAGATGACACTCTGAGTAGAAACAGAACAGTTAGAGCTCAAAGGAGCAGCCAGGGGAAGGCAAAGACCCACCAGCCAACAAAGCGGCAGCACTCAACAGGCAGTTGGGTCTGGAAGGCCAGAGAGACTGTGCTGCATTAAAGGATGCCATTTCTCCTTGCTTACCAGGCAGCTTTGTTTGTCCGGGTGTTATCTTCTCAGGCCTTCTAGCAGAAGAACATAGAGTTATAGAACTCTTCTGTCCTGGGTGACCAGGAAGCAGATGAAAAAATAAAGTCTGCTAAGCAAACAAATCCAGGTTAGACTCACTCACTGTGAGGATAATCAGAACTTTCCAGGATTCACCAAGAAATAACTGTTGCCATCCCACCAAAGAAAGGTGATTTAATTTAAAAGCCATGGCACCCAGAATGGACACCTAAAAAACAATATATAATATGGTAGGAAGAAAATGAGGCTGGCCAGATAGCTCAGCAGACTAAAGCATCTGCTCAGACAGATGTAGGGGCTGGGAGTTCTATCCCCGGCCTGCTGTGCTGGCCCTGCTCCCAGGGCATGCTAGATTGTGATTGAGCCTAGGCATGGTGGCGCACACCTGTAATCCCAGCATTTGGGAGGCTGAAAACAGGACGATCACTACAAGTCCAAACTGCATAGTGAGACTCGGTAGACCCTGTACCAAATATATTAAAAAAAGAAGAAGAAAAGAAAATGAGATGACAGTGGTTTATATTCCAGCCCTAACACCCACAGGGTGACCCTGGGTGAGCCCTTCAGGTCATTGAGTTTCCGTTTCTTCATTTGTAGAATGAGGCCATTAACATCTTCCCACCTAACTCACCTAATGATCACACGGGATGATGGCCTCGGAAGCAGCTTTGGAACAGAAAAGGTTATATGAAGAGAAGTATTTATGGTGCCACATTAAATCTTCTGCTATTAGATTTAAGAGCAGCTCATGATGAGGCCTCAGGAGAGATACATAAGCTCAGGAACATTTAGTGAAGACACCAAAGTAGTACCTGATTACCTGCTAAACAGAGCAGAGCTGACGGGGTCCCAGGCACTCAGAGAGGCAGGGGATGGCTCTGGGCTACAAGGTGGAGATCTAGGAGACAAGACGGGCACCTAGTCAGCCCTGGAGAACTAGAGTAGCTACAGGGAGAACCCAAGGGACCATTAAGCACATGATGGCCTTAGTAAGGGGTAAGAGAAAGTCATCTGTGCCCCCAACTTGGAGAGAGCTCTGAGAGCTGAGCCTAAAGCCCCCCCCCCACTTCCTGAGTGACCTTCTAGTGTCCTCTACTGACCGCCACTACCTTTAAGATGAGAGGTAGGAAAGCAGAGAGCCCTCCAGCTCACCTTTCTCCCAGGCTTCTTTCTTTAGGTTTGTTTTCCAAGGACTCAGTGATGGAAAAAAATGATTTCTAGAATTTAAAACAAAAATTTGAAGAGTAATTTAACCACCTTTAAACTACCATGTAATAGAATAGGGTGAAAACGACAGATAAATAAATGTATGTCATCACCTTTTCCCGTGTGTGTGTGTGTGTGTGTGTGTGTGTGTGTGTGTGTAGGAGTTGAATCCAAGAGCTCGCTGGCACTGATATATACCTCCAACTCTTATTTTTTTTTTTTATTTCAAGACAGGGTCTAAGTCGTTCAGGTTGGATGTGAACTTAAAGTCCTTCTGCCTCAGTCTCCCAAGTTACTAGACTTACAGAAGAGGCCATCAAGCCCACTTCCTACTTTAACATTAATTCAAAATCTAAATAGCTGCCAATCATCTTTTCAGACTGTCATGAGACAAGCAGTGTTGCCAACCTAAGAGTACAATTATAAACAACAAAAGCAGCGTTATCTGTATAAATTTTTAAGAGACTTTAAAAATAGTGCAAGTATTTCTGATAAGACCTGCAAGTCCAGATCTCTAGATCTAGAAGGCCATCCCTTCTCTAGAGGAGAACATATATTTAGTAACTGCATGGAAGCCTAACTCCAAATGCCTTGGTTGTGCCACTTAGAAGGGACATAAAGATGCCCAGACAGAAGCTATACTGTTCAGTCTGGATCTTGTTCTCATTTATCGTGTACCTCACAGCCTGGAACCAGTCAAAAGCACCCAGAATATGCGCTCCTTGGATGCTGGGAACTGCCTGCTCTCCTCCTGCCCTGTCATACTCCTTTTTCCATCTAAGGCTCTTACTTTGCTCTTTGTCTCAGTCCGAAGAAGGCCCTTTCTCTGACTTGCTCCCAGGTCTGGCATCTGAGCAGGAAGTAGTGGGAAGATTGACCCTTGCTGGTCCAGCCCCCTAGTTGGGCTGACTTACCCAGAACCACTCAGCTCCCTGGGGCTAAGCCAAGCCATTTTTCTGCCTTGTAATATATTTTCGCTTTCTATTTCTTCTTTGGATGAAAGGACTTTTAATGCATCAGTGTAAAATAAAACTAATCTCAGAAACTCTACCGTGGCTTCGCAAAGCCTTGTTGTAATGACAGAAAGTTTGGGACCTAAGGAAGAACAGTGAAAAATGAAAGTTGAAGGATGAACATGGATTTGAACCTCTCTGGAAAAGATCAAGAGTGTAAGTCCTCCAAATTCCAGCCAAACCCAGGGGGGAAAGTCCCCAGAAAAGAGAAGAGCAGCCTGCTGATGGGAGTGTCCCCTGTGGAACTTTCCAGTCTGTCTGTCAGGTCATCAGAGCAGACTGCTTTCCAGGAGGGATCTCAGGGGGATGACGTGGAAATGGTTCAATCTGCAGGCCAACCTGTGTCTGCTGCTGTCCTGAATACTCCTTAGAGATCAGTAGAAATTCTCCCCTCTAGGCCCAATCTCCATACATATACTGAGAACAGAGCTGAATTCACAACACCAAACCACCCTAGAAATAAAGAAGGTGCCCTGAGGTGCAAACCCAAACGCAGGACGAGGCCAAAGCTGCCTCTCAGCCTCTGCCCTCTGGTCACCTTCTCTGCACCTTGGTTCAAAGGCCTGGGGAGGATGGCAGCAGGGTACGGTGGAGGAGTATGTGATCTCTGGTGTCAGAAGCCCACACTAGCAGTGTGACTCGCAGGGCTCCCATCTACAAGGAGTTGGCGGTGGTAATAATAGTACCTCCTTCTAAGGGTCATTGTGAGGATTAAATGGTGCTTAGCACGGCAGCTGGCACATTGTAAACGCTCCATAAATGTTAGCTGCTGCTATTAATACCCAGCAGGCTTTCACCGAGTTGTTTTGCTTTGGCAAGGACACACTGCATTGTGCTTTGCAGTATTCAGAGGCAGCCTTCTTTCAAGCCTGTCCTTCAGCACCCTGGACAGAGACCTCCGCAGCCCCCATGAGGTTGTTTGAGGAGCGTTTACAGGGCAGGATCAGAGGGACCAGCTTGCTGGCACTGTGGTCATGAGCAGCTGTGGGCCTGTCTGTCTCTCTAGGGGACTGGGAGCTCAAAACTTCAATCACCTAAAAATGGCAACAGATCAGGGACAAAAACCAATGTGTCCTCTGTCACTGTGGATATTCCAGGACAAGGAAATCTTTTGATGGCCAGGGGGGAGCCCTTCAGTCTAACCTCTGTTCTGACTAAATCCCGGGGTGGTGGAAGATTTATCCACTTAATATGGTGGAGACCCAAGTTCTGAAGAAAGAAGAAGTGTGATCAGGATTGACCCAGCTACTTGGGGCTTTTTCCTCTCCTCTCCCAATGGGGAATTTGGGTGGGAAACATCGATTTAGTATCAAAATGCTGGTTTAATGAAGGCTCCTGGAGGCAGCTGGGGCAGCTGTGACTCCACAGCCCTCTGACAGAGAAGGGAGCCAACAGATACCTCCTGGGTATTTTCTCAAGTTGTTTTCTTGAAGCTTCCAGGCAGCCAGGCAATCACTTCTTTGCAAAACACAGGAAAAGCTGAAGAGTGAATTTCTGAGAGAACAGGATTTCTGCTGCAGGAAGGCAGCATCAAAAAGAGCACAGAGTTTACAGCAGGGAGGGAGCTTACAGATGACATATATCATTCTGATGAGGACAGTGGGCTTAGAAAGGTCACACTCAAATGAGGCAGATATAAGCTAATAATAGAAATAATGCGACAGTGAACAGTCATGGTTTCCGGGGCTTTCTGTAAACCTTGGGCCTGTTGCTTCACTCCTCTGTGCCTCAGATTCCCATCCTACAAAATGAGAATAATGACTTAATTTGCCTTATAGTTTTATAAGGATGATCTATATGAGGATCTTGAAACAGCACCTAGAATAGTGTGTAGGATTCTTTCTGTTCCTATTATAAAAGTTGTAAATATTACTTTCTTAGGGTGGTGCCAGCAAGGAGAAAAAAAGATGTCATCTCTCATAAGAAGGGCAAAGTTTGTGGCTAATTCAAAATTGAAAGCAATGGCCACCCACCTATGCATGTGGTTTACGCCTCCAGAAAGTAGACATGGCCCCAGAAATGTCACCTGCCAAGAAAGGGAGTTCCTAGCCAAGCAGTGGCCAGTTTGCAGTGCCGCAGGAAGAGTGGAAGCCCTGCCTGGCTGAAGGGAGACAGCAGGGAAGGAAGAGCCAAGTGTGCAGAAGGTCACAGAGACACCGTGGAGAGAAGGGGAGCTGAAGGATGGTTCCTCGGAAGAAAGCATGCAGAGAGGAGAAGCAGCTGAGACCCCAGGATCAGGGCCCCAAAGTCCCCCAGGAAATGGCCAGGGAGAAGTCAGGATGGTGAAGGGCCCAACAAAGGCAGCTGGGAGAGCTGCTTGGAGGGAAACGTGGGCAGTCAACTTGGGAGGTGGCTCCTGTCCCACCTGTGTGGTGTTAGCAAGGCATCGTGCTTGGCACCCAGCTCCACAGAGCAGGTTTATTGGCATCTCTTCTAGCACTCTGCTCTGGGATCAGCCAGGTGCTTACACTGGCTCAATACTGAATGGCATCAAGGTTCTCCAAGGATGGCCTTGCAGGGCCCAAGCATTCTGCACCTGTGGCCCTGGGCCTTTGGGCTTCAAAAGTCAGCTCCATTCCAATCTTCAAGATGAAGAGGATGCTCTAGCAGGGCATAGACAAGCACTTGGACCAATGTTCTGTCCCAGATACTCCCCTCTGGGTCATTCATGCCAGCTGGTCATCTGGCAGAGACTAGACTGGCCCTGGAAGTCCTGTCCTTTCTCTGTCCCTGCAATGCAGGACCAGCTGTGGAGCATTAAGGGGTAAAAAACTGAGCTCCTGAGCACAGGCCTGGCTTCCTGAGCACATCTTCACAGACCAGGTTTTCACACATGCATCTGCAGACCAGCAAAGCCCATGGTGTGCACAGGACCCCACAGTGAGTCCTGTTGACTGGCATCTGGGTTGTGGGTCTTCTCTTGCCCTTCCTCTGATTGGCCATTGTGGCCTCCACTGGGGCAGTGAGATAGAGGGTGCTGGAACCACCAGACCACATGAAGGTGGATACCTCCAAGTGGGCTGGAAACAGTTCGATTCAGGAAGCTAAATACATGCCCAGTTTTTCCTAAAATAGGCTCAGTATTCAGGATACTCTTGTCCTCTGCCTCCTTCCTTCCTTCCCTCCCTCCTTTTTGCTCTACATTCTTTCCTTTGATAATTTTTGTCCACTCACAATCCTCCAAACATTATGTAGAGGTACATGATTCCCGAGGGCTTATTTCCAGTGCCTCTTTTTCCTTGATCTTGGTTCCACCATTCCAAACCACTCTTAACTCTCCCCCCATAATATGACAACCAGCTTTTCCAACTCAATAACCCAGAATTAAATTTGTCGCACTGGAATCCCTCTGGATGCCTGCTTCTCCTCTCAATGCTCTTCTTCAGGCATCACCTACTCTCAGATTTGAAACTCCAGCCATCCAATCTCTCCCATTTTTGACACCCAAACTTCCATGAACATCCATGTCTTGCTAATTCTACCCTCAGAAAGTTCCTTGTTTCTGTTCTCCCCTTCCCATTTCCAACGTCCCTGGTATGGCCACCATAACTTCTTGTTCAGCTATTGCAGTAGTTTCCTAATTGATCTTCTCAACTCTCTGTGCTTTCCCACCCCATCATTCCAGATTCTGTTGGCAGAGTAATCATCCCAAAGATCATGCTTAATTTATCAGCTCCATTGAGAGAAAAACAAGACTGTTGTCTCCAGTCATTGTTTCTAGAATAAAGCACTAATTCCTTAGCCTTCAAAAGGAGGGGGAAGGGGTTGGGGAGATGGCTCAGTAGAATAAGTGCTTGCCTGGCAAGCACAAGGGCCGGAGTTCAATTTCTAGCTTCACCAAAAATAAATAAATAAATAAGAATAAAAGGAGGAGGAGAGGTACAGAGTGTGTCTTTCGTGAGTCAACTGCAAACAATTGGTGGTGGCTAAAAGGACACAGTATGGAAAAGAGCTCTGCCCAGTTAATGAAAAAAGTGCCAGGATCCACTGGCCTTGTCTTTCCCAGCCATTGGAAGAGGGCAATGGGATACAAATCCCTCCAATAGGTGGCCCACTTCCTGGGCTGCCATGATCCGACCTACCATTATCAGCTCTCCAATCTTATGTGCTAAAATCTTGAGTCCTTTCCTCCAAATCTATCCTCTGTCTACTCATCTCTGCAAATGGTTTGTGTTGTGTATCTTCTCCCACTGAATACACCTCCTATCAGTGTTAAGCTGTGCAACCAGTTTCTCAAGACCCACCTCAAATTCCATCCACTCCCTGAAAAAGGCCCTTACTTTTCCCACACAAAGTGACATCTCCCTTCAACTTCCTAACCCACAGTTCCTGTATGGAGTGACACTTCCTTTTTCATAAAGAACTTAAAAGCACAAGTCATCTGGGTTGCCTAGTGTTTGACACGTGCTAGACAAATATTTGTCATGTGAATAGAGATTTAATTATGATATGTACTCCTAATAAGGATACAATCATCAGTTATCTTTAATTACATTATTAATGCAAGTATCATAACTGCAACACTGGATAATTATTAGCAATCAAAGCCATAATAAAATTACAAATTGAGTTCCAACTTAGTTGCTCTTCACTTTATTCCAAAGCCCTGGCAACTTTATTCCTGAGCATTCCCTTTCTTTCCAGGCTCCCTACAAACACATGTGTGGAGCATAATTGAACCTCTCCAGGCTCTGTACTCCGCTGAGGCGGGAGCTCTTTGGAGAACTGTCTTGGCAGTGTGGTGCCCTTTGGGGAATTTTTGCAGATGGTGTGCTGTTGCAGTTTGCCTCCTAAAAAGCTCGCATTCATTGCTCTCTGGCTTTCCAAGATTCAAAAATTAGTTGACTCACAGCGCCCCCAAATTAAGAGGGAAAAATATATACCCTAAGTAAATACATTGAAAGGCAGAAGGTGGCTTCTGATTCTTGAGAGTCAGCTTAGAGTGGGTCATCTACTGCTGTCACTTGGATATGGCCTATTGTAGGGCAGCCCAGTGGTCCCTTTGGGTAAGCAGTAAAGATTGCTTGAGAGATTTTTCCTCTAAAATTACATTTGGATTCCTGGGTCCTACCAGTCCTGTGAGATTTTGGTGTAGTGAGTCTAGGATGGGGCCTGAAATACGCATTTTCAAACAATACGTCCAGGTTGTCTTGGTATATGCTTTCAGAAGCCACAGGGATGGGTGGAGAACAGGTCACTGTGCGGACCGAAGGAGCACTGTGCTTGCCCACCCACTTGGAGCCTGCTCAGAAGCCCCCTGCTGGTTGAGCAGGGATGGGGCAGTTTCTGTGAGGGAAACAATTCTCCCTTGTGCTTCCAGAATAGAACTATCAGGAGAGACTGCTATTCCTAGTCCCGCTTGTCAGGTAGCTGGTATAGGAGGCCCAGGAATCTGCATTTCTAACAAACCTTCATGGGAACCCGACATAGGTGACCATCTGGGGGTAAACCTGCCTTTCTAGATTTGAGTTCCAGTCTAGCTTGGGAGTGCCCCATACAAGTAGTAGGAACCTCTAAGGATGACCCCAAGAGTCCCCTCCAACTGCTTCAGAGCAGCCTCTCGAAGCAACCCACCCGTGAGCAGCAGAAATGGATACCATTCCCAAACATGAAGGATCCTTTGCCCAAAGCAACAGAGAGTGGAGTCATGGGCCACGGTCTGTCTGTCTGTCTCTGTCTCTGTCTCTGTCTCTCTCTCTCTCTGTCTGTTTCTCTCTCTGTCTCTCTCTCTCTGTGTCTGTTTCTCTCTCTCTCTCTCTCTCTCTCTCTCTCTCTCTCTCTCTCTCTCTGACAGGTTCTGTCACACCCACATCGGTGACTCTACAGCAGGAACTGATAAGATTAGAAGGCAAGTGAACTCCCTCCTCAAGTCCCAGGTCAAGGCCCCCACATGGATATGACCTCCTCTCTTTACTGCTGCCCAACGTGCTCTTTCCTTGTCTTACTTTTCTTGCATTGCTGAGATAAAATACCCAATGCCCAAAATTAAGGAAGCAAATATTTATTTAGCTCACAGTTTGTAGAGGGTTCAGTCTGCAATCAACTGGCTCCAATCAGGGTGGTCTGGCAGAGTGGTGACAGTTTAAGGTGGCAAAAGACAGCAGAAGGGGGGAAGAGCAAGCCTCTTTTCCTCCCTTACACTGTATGCAAGTCACTGCCCACACCATCACAGTGCCCTCCTCCTGCATAGGCTCCACGTGTTTACAGAGTGAGGCCTCTGGCCCCTGCTGACTCAAACTCTTGAACTTCTCAGTTGTCAAGTTGATACCATACATAAGCCATTAGGACTTCCTCTTACGTGGTCCTACTCTCAGAGTCTTTATATTGCCTGAGAGTATGCCATGAGGCTCTCAGCCCAGAGGACCCTGTATGGAAGACCAGGCCGACCTTGCCCCCAGCCTGCCCCTCAGCCACGCCTTCCCCTCATCCATAACCTGCCACAGACTGTGGTTGTCACAGTAGTTGCCATTATAGTAGCCCCTCCCCCCACTTCTAGAAACAGGCCATGCTCAGACCCGGTCTGGGTTCAGCTTCACCATGCAGGTGGTTTACTCACCCTGGTGCTTGCTGGTAGACAGTACTGGAATTCTTAGGAATCACAAGCCAAATTCTGCCAGGCCTGGTGGCCAGTTTTTCTGTGTCTGTCTACTGTTAAAGTATACATTATCTGCTTGGAAGAAATTTAGGACTCAGTTCTGTTTTCCAACTGAAGTACTGATGTGTATTCCGGCTCTGTGTGTGTGCATGTGTGTGTCACATGCCCATGTATGTACACACGTATATGTGTGCACCTTAGCTATTGCCATCTACCAAACCGAAGTGGCCTGAGAACAGTGGGCTTGGGTTGCTGGGTGCAAGCCCGCAGGTGAGTTGGGACAGCTTCTGGCCCCAGGCGGGCCAGCGCAGGCACCGCAGTCCACAGACGATGGAGTAGCAGCTGGAATTAGGATTAGACTTGCGTGCGCCTTGGGCTCTGCAGGCTGTGAGAGCTCTAGTAATTTCACACTGGGATAGCTGGACTCCCCCTCCAGGTGGCCTCTGTTCTTCCAGCCAAGAGCACAGCACACCAGCCTCGTTCTAGGGGTGATGAGGCTGTGAAAGGGTGGGTGCAGAAGTGCTCATGGCTCTGGATCCCCCTCCAGTGGGCACAGAGCACTTCTGCCATAAGCTCCTGGCCAGGAGACCAGCCTAGTTTCAAGGGCAAAAGAAATACATCCCTTCGTAGCTGTCTGTCTGTCTGTCTGTCTGTCT
>NW_004524583.1:16653375-16655094 GCF_000260255.1 Octodon degus
CACACACACACACAAGAATGGGGAGGGTTTGGGGCCACTTTTGCTAATAATTGACTATATTGTAACAAATTTCAGAGTTGTGAAACAACACACACACACACACACAAGAATGGGGAGGGTTTGGGGCCACTTTTGCTAATAATTGACTATATTGTAACAAATTTCAGAGTTGTGAAACAATTCAGCAAGTATTTCCTAATTATGTCAACACCTAATAAAGGAGTGGGTGCATGAATAAATGAATGAATGAATGCGTCTTAGGCCCCAGGGTGTGGATCTAAGCATTGCTGGTCCATCCCACCCCGGCCTGGCTCAGGACTCCCACTCCTGATGCTTCTCCGTCACATCATGGATTTCCATGGCAACTGGGGATTCCCTGAGTCCCGGCTTTCCTGGCCATCCAGTGCAGTGAAGTCAGCAGGAATGTGGTCCAAACCTTGTAACCTAAGGCAGGAAAGATGTCACCAACCACACAGAGCTCAGCAGAATAACAGTATTCCTCCCTGGGGTTCTGTAGCCCCAAAAATTGCTGAGCCTGGAGAATAAAGACAGAGTGACAATGATGTCCTCTGTAAAAACAAGCAGAACCAGTGAGCCTGACAAGGGGACTCGGGATATAAATATGAATGGTACCTGGAAACACGATCGGAGCCTGGCTGGAAGGAAGCTGCACAAGTCACTTGGGCAATGCCAGCAGGTCAGACAGCTGGGTGGGGACTCCACACGTCCAGCCTTTCTCTTCCCCTTAACCATGCATCCAACAACTACTGCCATGTGGCCACTGTCACCCACCCTGCCTCATGTTAGAACAGTGGCCTCCATATTGTATGTGTTTCCCATGTGGACAGAGCTTTTTAATCCTGGGGATGCAAGATAACTCCATCAAAAGAAATGATTCCTTAGTGCAGGCCCCAGAGACAGTGCAGGCCCCAGAGACCCTGCAGCCACCAAACCCCTTTGTGTTTGAAAACTCTCTCTTTTCCTCCCCCACCCACAACTCTCTCTTTTCCTCCCCCTCCCATGGTGATCCTCTGTCCTCAACCTAGCTCAGCACTGATGGAACCTGACACCTCCCTGCCTGATGTGTTTCACTGATGCATCCAGAGCTGCCTCAGGGGAGTCCAGGCAGCTGAGCTTTCTTCTTTCTAGAAGACCAGCAGGGGGAGCAACAAAGCCCCCAGCCTCATTTTTATTTTTAACATCCGTCTCCTGTATTCATTATACATCAGCCCTATACCACCCAACGTTACGTTACGGTGATCAATTTGTTCATTTCAGAAACAAGACTATATTTTGAAAAAAAATCCAACTACTAAATAATTAACTCGAGGACATCTTCCAAGAAAAATGCAAGAATTCAAAAGAGTAATCGTCCACTTCAATGATTTGGGCCTCTGTTAATTATATCTTCTTTTTCAGTGTGATTAATGATTACTATGATGACTTTTAGAAAAGAAAGTTGGGGAAGAATAACAAGGGAAATCTTGTCTTTGCTCATGAAAAAATCTAACCATGAAACAGTCTTTCCCAAAGGAAGCAGCAGAATTTTATGTTGGGATTCTTTGAAAACCAGTTGTAGCAAAAACTGGGAGAACTTGCTAGAAGGAGCAATTGTCCTCTAGAGAGAGGTTACAAAAGACCTAAATAGTCACTTACATCCCTGCTTTCTGAAATGACTGACAGCTGTGGTAATGCTGGTGCCAACAGCAGTTTAAAAAA
>NW_004524583.1:16655194-16677825 GCF_000260255.1 Octodon degus
TTTTACAGATTTGGAGAGAAGGTTATTTTATTTTTTAAATAAATTATTCTACCAGCTTAACAACATGAAAATCAATAGTTTTGTACTGGGAAGCCTTTCTTTCATATATCTTATTCGAATTTATTTTCTTTGTCACTGTGGGAGAGAGTAGTGGATCACCTGCTAAACACAAGGCCAAGGTAGCCTATAATTTAGGAGGGAACTTTCTAGTGAGACAATTTCATGTTCTACTGGGACATGCTGTAGTTCCATGGTACTTTTATCTGTGGTGAATGGGATTTTTGGTAACTCGGTACCACATAGAATGAGTTGTACCACATTTATTTGATATTCAATGGCAAAAAGCAACAGTAATGAACATGAGCTCCCAATGTTCAGTAGCTCAAACTACCATCAAATTTCTTAGTTAGGGTCTTTCAGGCTACTGTAGCCAACTGGGCACCCAAGACCCAAGACTGGGGACCCATGACCCTAAAGGCGTGCACCCCAACCTGCCCTCCCAGCTCTTCCTGATGAATTTGATTCCTTGGGCACCACCCCTGTCCTGCCAGAAATTATAACTGATCAACCAAGAGCTCCTTTGCTTCATTTGCATGGAAATCAAACAATTCACCTGTCACGAAGAAGGGTCTGGGGTACCCAAAGAAGAAATGGGGATCCCAACTCACCCCATCTCACAGAATAGGTTTGTCATCAACTCTCATCATTGAAAAAGTATTTCAGGATGTGTCAGTGAAAAGCATAGGACTGGGCAGAGTTACAAAGTCAGAGAAAACAGGAAAGAGGCTTTAACTTGAGGAAATAAGGAGCCACAACTCTAACAACCAGACTGGACTACTAACAAAAGAACTAGCTTTTATGGCTTCCCCAGTGTGGGTCAGACCCTGTGGGGCATGCACGTGGCCTGGCCTTTTGGGGGACTTCCTCCTACTGAAAGATAGGGAGCAGTGGAGTCTCACCTTGGAGATATCCCAGAATCCCCTCTGTTCCAGGACACATGGTCCCTGCAATAAACATGGCAGCTAATGAGCAGGCATGTTCCATACACACATTGATATCCAGAGAGGATGGGGGAAATGCCTCCATCTTTAGTGGATTACATGGATTAAAGGCTGAGAACATACACTTCTTGTCCCATGAAAATATCTGTTCTGTATCAAAATGAATTGAGGGATATGCAGAGGCAGGACCCGTGTTGAGGGCTACTGTACACTCAGAGACGTGTTCACACCCCACCCCATCTTCATGGTTTAGACTCAGCAGTTGCTGACCCGGATGTAGAAGACCTCATGTGAGGCTCAGTCTGAGATCCCACAGATCCTTGCACCAACAGGTCAGTGGCCACTTGGTCACGACACGGCTTTGGCACAAGTAGGCCACTTTAACCCACCAATGTGGAGATGCGTCTTTCTCATTGCACGCTCCCTGGCACATATATGGTAAAGCATGTGCTGCAATTCCCCAGGCCAGGAAGGCAGAGGCACCACCCTTGTCCCAGCAGGAATTTTCCCTTGGGGGACCCTGCTGCCCTTGCTGGTTCAAGCCACCCCACAGTGTCAGAGGAGGCTTTGTTCTCTGTATCTGTCTGTGTATGTGTCAGCATGAAGCATAGGGATGGGAAAGGCCTCAGAGCTACAAGGGTACAGTCAGGATGCTGGGATTGCTTCTCCAAGGCTCCCTGGCTTCTGTGTACCCAGGCATAGGCAGAGAAGCACCTCCACCAAGCTCGAAGCATGAGTAGCTGCATGCTGGAAAGCCCACCAAAGAACAATTTGCATTGATTTTGCTTTGGAGGAGTCAAGAGAATGACAGATGTTCAACTGTCTCCTGAAACAAGAGGCCTTGTACTGGGTATCTGGACTTTCCTAGTCCCGGGGAGCCTTCCTGACTTTGCAAGCAGAGCTATAGACAGAAATTGTAGGCACCCAAGATGGCCACATACCTGTGCTCCCCCACACCCCAAATCATGTCCCACAGTAGAAGACTAGGACAATTAGGAAAGCTAGTGCAGGGGCCAAGGGGAGGGCAGCCTGTTCCAGCAAGGGGAATAGTGATTTCCTCAAGGCCAGGAAGAAGTGATGACAATGTCCATAGGAGATGCTCCCAAAGAGCCTCCAGAGGTGGCTGGACCTCTCTCTGAAAGCGCTGTGTACACCACCAGGGGATAGCATGCCTGCACCTCTGCCTGGGTCCTAATGGTCACACAGCCACAGGCCCTGCCCTTCTTCCTCTGGTCCTTTCCATCACAGCAACCCAAGGCTATAGTGACCAGGAGCACTGCCCTAGAAGGTCATGCATGCACTGCCTGGCTCCTCTGGGATCCATGTATGTTCCCAAGGGAGGGGTGGGGCTACCCCAAGAAGATCAGTGGTCTTCTTGTCATTGATGCATGGGGAGCTCTGAGTCAGAGTGAATTTTCTCCAGAACAATAACAGTGTGGCACTAATGGTCACTACATTCATGGTGAAGAAATTAGGGGAGAGGAGTTGTTAACCACCAGTGCATGGATTCCGAGTTTCACACCTGAGTACAGCCAACGCGTCCTGCCATAAGGTAACAAAACCAGCACAGAGGTGCTTGTTATTTCTACAGCAAGTGAAAACCCATCTTGAGCAAAGACACCTCCTTCCTCTGCTCCTCTCTTCCTCCCTCCTCTCTTCTCCCTTCCCTGTTGTACCCTGTCAAAACTGACTCCATTTTGTTGCCCTTCTAACCTCGCCGTGTTCCTGTTCTGTATGCGCCGACCCCTCCCAATTCCTCACCCCTGTGACTCAAGTCTGAACTAGATATGACTGCCAACTCAGCACCTCCACCCAACAGGACCCCCCCATGAACTAATGACCCTGCCACTTCTTCCTCTCCATCCCCTCCCTGTTTTTGTGGTTTTCAAGCTTAAATACTGACCCTTGTCAATGCTCGGCGCACTTAGGCACTTTGTGGTACCAGCTAAAATAAAGCGCTTCTTTTAACTTTTGGACTTGCCTCCTTGTCATCTGATTTTTGAGCTACAACATTCCCCCTCCCAGCCTGCCTGCATGAACCTCAGCTGCTCCAAGGGGTGCTGGAGAGCCACTATGCCACCAACAGAATTAGAAGAAACACCCTGGTTTCAACTTCGCCCTCTTGTTCTTTCTGCTGGGTTTTATCAGCCAATCTTTCTCTTTCCATCTTTTAAGTCCAAGCCAAGCTCCTCATCCACCCGCCAGAGGATGAGTCCAGGCCAGCCCTGCCTGTGTCGCAGCTGCCAGCCCAAAGCCAGGTCCTGGGCATGACTGTCTCACCCGTTCCTGTGCAGCAGCTCCCACCCCAGTGCAGGGTCTTTCCTAGAGAGTTCTGATGTGCTCACCATTGCTCATTACTTCACTGAGTCCTTCAAGAGGGCAGAAACCCCTATCCTACTCCACTGACATCTGCAGTGAGTAACAGGGCAAGCACAGGTCCCATCTCTGAAGACCCAGGACATTTAGGTACCCTAGAATGACCTTGCAAGAAGACAGTACCTAAGTCTAGAACTCAACTCTCTGACCTGCAACTCCACTATACCCCTCATGCCCTTGGTCTTTCTTGCTTAAAGACAAGGTCATGCCACCTCCTTACCCATGTTTGAGAGGATATGGGCAAATCAAAAGTGCCCTAAATCAGTATTATAAGGACAGGCTGATTTCGGGAATAGAAGCAGCCAACCAGCGCTAGTCTATTAAGGCCTGACTTGCTTGGTTTGGTTCTGTACGTAAACAGTTTTCTCAGCTGGGATGGATTTATGGCCCTGCCAAGGACTTCCACAGTGAACTAGACCACCTCCTGAATTCCTTTCTACTTTTGGGTCCCGCCAGGAGCAAAGTCCTTCATAGGAAGGAGATGTGATTTTCTACTCCTCCCTCCAAAATCACAGCTGTCGCACTTGGTGTCATGGAGCACTGGTGTAATCCCAGGCACTCAAGAGGCTGAGGCCAGAAGATGCTGAGTCTGAGGCTAAGCAATTTAGCACCTTAACAAGACCCCATCTCAAAAGGAAAACCAAATCGCAGCTCTCTTCTGAAGCCAGGCGTCTTTCCCTTGAACTCAATTCTCAGCCTAGAATTTCCACCATGCTGACAGGAGGACAGAGGTAGTCTGAAACGGCACCCAAGTCCGCCAAAGATATTTCCCAGGCTCTTCCAGTAGAGAGCAGAACTTGGGAGTTTCAATAATTAGACTTCCTGGAATGAACTAACACATTCCATGCTAAGCAGTCCGGGTAAGTGGTGAATTCTCAGCTCATTAGCATTAATTAACGGCCGCTTTGTTACACCTGACCCTTTTAAGGCAGTGAGTCCCAGGTGAGAGCTTGTAGCCACCACACACCTGTGCTTTGTCTAAAGTGTGTTTGGCTCCCAACAAGGGTATCTGCAACTCTCTTTGCCTTCTCTTCCCCTGGTCAAGCCAAGGGAGAGGCTCTGTCTCGAAAGGAAGAAACAGAAGCCTGCAGCAACACTGCAGCAGGACTGCATCTCCGGCACCTCTGTGGGCCCAAGGTGAAGGAAAGATGGGTGCCTGGGACTGTTGCCTTTGTCCCCTTTGCTGGCTCTACCTGAGGGACCTTCTCTGGCTGCCTACACCTCTCCCCTTCCAGGGGCACTGCTTTGGCATTTTCATGAGGGGACAGCAGATTTTCCTTGCTACTGTCCCAGTGGAGCCCAGGACTTCTCCTCTGCTGGGGTTGGGGGCCGCAAGAGTTGCCTTCTGGCCACCTCTGTTGCCTAAGCTGCCCGTCCCCTCCCTTGTAACAAGTGCCCCACCTGCTGCAGCTGCTCCTGCACCTTCTGCATCTGGTCTCCAGCACACTGAAGGGGCCACCCTTCTTCCGGGTTGGTGGTGGTGATCCTACGTGCAGAGTTAGGAAGAACTCAGCCTCTGGGCACCAAGAGAACAGACACGCCCCTGAACACAGCTGTTGGTTCACTTTGCGGTGTCATGAGTGTAAGGGGTAGGAAGCTCGTTTTCCTTCTGAACTGTGTGACACAAGGATCTCAAAAGCCAGAAGCTACTCAGGTGGGAGGGGATATCTACCACACACAGAAAAAGAATAGGACCAACACGGGAGGGCAGAGCAGCAGTTCAGTGAAAACTAGGATCCTAAAGACATCTGAATCAGGTGGCCAAGATGAGAGCCTCTTCCCAGCATTCTCATTCGTGCTCAGACTATCGGAAGGTGAAATTTCTTCATTGCTAACCACCGCTTCACTAATGCACTCTCCCACTCAGACCCTGGAGGCATTTCTGTATTATTCAAGGTTCATTCAGCTGCAATTAACAGAAACTCAGTTCCAGACAACTTAGACCAAAAAAGGGAGAAAAATGGGTATGGACATAGCTGGCCCTAGGGACAACAGTATCAGGACATTTACAGCCACCCCTGCTCCCTGGGGTCTGCAGGACCTCCCAGGATGGCTCCTTTGCTGCTGGGGTTCCAGACTTCAGCCTTCTGCATGAAGTAGAGGTCAGTCTACAGGGCCTCATGAGCCCAGGGTGTCTGTCCCTGGGCCACCCTTGCAGCTGAGACTGAGGGGCTGTGATTGGTCTCTTCAGGGTCCTGAGCCCACCACACAGAAGGTCTGTCTCCAGGAAAAAGAAGGGGGATAAAGAAGGCAGTGAGAACAGAACCCCGTGGATCCCCTATGCAGGAATTTAGTTAGATGCCCCTCCAACCCTCCCACCCGCCATACACCTTCCTTTAGTCATCTCATCCACCATGCCAGAAAGCCCCCCACAGTGTGTGTCACAGAATTTTGTAGATTGCATTTGGAGTATTAAAATAAAGTATTTAAAACTGTACAATCTTTGTTTTTGAAGCTTACTTTTAGGTTATAGGGCAGTCTCTCTGAAAGGGGAGGAAGCATCAGCCGGTCTGCAGAGAACTCTGGGGCCAGGGAGCAGCACGGTCAACTAGCCAGTCAGGAAACCCCCAGCCAGCCCACTTCCCTGAGGTTCAGTTACTTATCTGCCTTCCGGATGGAGGCCGGAAGCGGAAGCGGTGCTCCAAAGGGGGGAGGAGAAAGCTGCGCGCCGCGTCTGCTTGTTGCACACGTGGACTTGTGTGTCAGGCTTGAAGAACCCGGATGGTGAGGGAAGTTCTCCCTTGAAAATGTCACAGGGACCTTGGAATGGAGATTCTAAGAGCTAGCGCTGGGATCCAACGTTTACAGACTCTTTTAACAACCTCTGTTTTACTCAATCCAGAGCACTTAGGCAAAACTACCCAATAATCTCCCAATGGTGAGGGCGTGGGTGCACTCGCCAAGATTTTATACACTGACAAGGATCCTGGTTAGAATATTGAGGAGGTCAGAAAACCCTGAGTGCGCAGTGGATGAGACCTGAATGCATTCACACACACTGAGAATTACGGGTGTATCTCAGAGGGCGCACCACCAGACTCATTTACAATTATCCATAAGTACTATATAATTTAGAAAATTATTAACCACACAATAAAATTTTAATCCCTCAAATGATTTTCAGTATTATTTAGTAATTGATAGCATTCTGAGTAAAGTAGTAATTAATTATTTTGATGAATTGTATTTTAGTTATGTTAATAGGCCTGCTTCTAAGAGTGTATCTTTTGTAATTAAAACATTTAAATGAGTTATAAGCACTTTTATGGGATTCAAATCTATTAGAGGCAATTTAAACACCAAACTTTGAATGTTATCATTCTCATCATAAAACTATTTTAAAGTCTTTCATAGCAATATCCACGTTTTTATTCAATATCCAAGCCAGCTATTCATATCTATATTCTAAAGTATTCTAATTGCTCTTGATAACAGCTGCTGATATCAAGATATGGGCCACATAACTCTAATAAATAGTGCATTTGCGGTAGGAATATTTTGTATAGAACGAACTCAGCCTTTGTTGGTGTACATGCAATAACTAGAGGTAGACACTAGAGGGAGTTGGACGGAGAGGGTGAAAGGAACACGAAGAACAACCTAGAAATGGAAAGGTCGCTCCAGGACGCCCTGGGGATACCAGAATTCACGGATGCTCAAGGCTCTTTATAAAATGGTGTAGTGTTTTCATACAGCCTGCACACATTGTCTCATATATTTTAAATCATATCTAGATTACTTATAATACCTAATACCATGTAAAGAGCTATTATTGTAGTCGTCAAGCTCTGATGGGGGGTATCCGTACTTATTCAATATAGACTCAGATTTTTTTTGTAATATTTTTGACCCATGGTTTACTGAATCTGAGATGCAAATCTTTCAAATGCAGAGGCTCAAGTACATACTGTTGTACTTAAAGAAGACTGTATTTTGGCTTGACCCTTTGAGCACATTTTCTGGATACCATCCCCAGGAATCTAATCGATAGTACAGCTCAGGATTCACTGACATGACTATATCTTATTTGGAAAGAGATCTGAAAAGAATCTGAAAGGTATGCTCACCTCTGGAGAAAGCAAGCTCCTTCTCTCTCTCCACACCCAATACTACTGTAATGCACTCCAGCTTTCAGAATGATTTCATATACATTATCTTATTTTGAAGGCAATGTGCTGTAGCAGAAAGAAAATTAGACTTGAGTCGGGGAACCTGAATTGCAGTCTGGTCCCTTCCACTGAATGCTGTGACCTTGGATGAGGTATTTAACCTGTCTGGGCAGAAGTGTCCTCCTGTGTAACAGGCTAGGGTGAAAATGGATGAACTCTAAGGTTCTCTCAATTTGAAAACCCTACAATTTTATGATATAGATGAAAATGTCATCTGTGCATGCACCTGTGAGTGCGTGTGTCTTGCTTTACCTATAAATTCTTTCAAATAAAAACAGGATTCTGGCTTTACTGAGAATACTTTGCCTCTCTGCCTTGGAGGAAGAATGCAAATGCCAGGGAACGCCCAAGCAGTGAAAGCCTCCCCCCGGGACTCTGCAAGTACCAAGATTGGGTTACAAAACCTAATGTGTATATGAGATGTTTCCATCAACTTATGAAATAAAAGGCCAATAAAAGCAGTGACTTTTTATTATTATTTAGATTTAAGTCATCCCCTGCAGTGTTAAAAACCCAAAGGCAACCTCCTGAGTTTAGTAGGAGCTCAGAACGAAATGGAAACTGAATGTAGCAAGGGAAATAGATGCATTTGCCATCACCGTCCTACCTAAGAGGCAATCTTTTGTTCTTTGTTTTTGTGAGTGTGTTTCTTTGAGCCCAACAAACGGCATACACACTGGGTACTCATTAGAATTTTAAAGAGTTTTTAACCTACTGATAAATTCTACCTTTTAGAATTTGTCCATTTTTTTTGGTCTTAACACTCGTTCCTTTGTGTCATTTTCATTAAACTAACACAAAGCAATTCTCAACCTGAGCCTTGAAGAAATTCTTTAACTCACTTGCTCAGCTTTATTTAAGTTGTCCTCTGATGCACTCCATGCTTCTCAGGAGGTCTGTACCACTCTGTCTTCCAACATTTGGCTCAAGAAAAGAATACAAATAGAGACAGACCTAGGAGAACAAGGTGCATGCAGGAGCCACGGTGGGGTGGAAATGTTCAGTTTCATGGGCTATGGGGCCAGGGTTTGAGGAAAGTGAGGAAGCTAGTGGAGTGCTTTGAGCAGAAGACTATGTGGCATGATCTGATTCATATTTTAATAGGCTCACTTGGGCAAATGTGTTGAGGTTATCCTGAAAAGAACAGAGAGGGAACAGAGAACCCATTAGGAAGCCCTCATTGCAGTCATGTAAGGTTCGTAGGGACATGACTAGGGCTGTCAGTGGACGTAGTGAGACGTGCAATGATCCCCAGTAGATCAGGCAAGAACCATAGGGTGGTGCTGATGTGTGAAGCACAGGGTGTGACAGAGGAGAGCTGCGGGTGATTGCACAAAGTGGCCCTCTACTACACAGGGACAGCTACAGATAAGTAGAGATGGGAGGGCAGTCAGAGGCGTCACCTTGGCTGTGTGCCAGAGAAGTCCTGTGGGCCCTAAGCAAGGTCAAGTACGTCAAGCCTTGGGATAGGAATTGGAGAGTCCTCCACAAATAGAAGGCAATGAAAACTGTGAGGCTGGAGACCACCAAGGTCACCAGGGGAGTAGCTAGAAATGAAGAGCAAAAAGGATTGAGCTCAGGGTGCATGGGTGATTAAGTGCTCACACTATGTAGAGCCTGGACTTTGATAAGCTCTTGCCTGGCAAGTGCAAGGGCCTGAATTTAATCCCCCGGGTTCCATCAGAGAAAAAGAAAGAGAGGAAGGAAGGAAGGAAGGAAGGAAGGAAGGAAGGAAGGAAGGAAGGAAGGAAGGACATATAGACTCAAACTTGAAGGCAGTGACTGGAATAGGGAAGGGGGAGGCTGGCGCAGCCTCTCCAGACACTTTGTCCTGTCCCTCAGGGTCATCTTAGCCACCAACTCGACTGTTTTGATCATCTGTGATCTGTAAGTATCAATACCTTGCCACTAGGGGCATCTGAGTGTTTATGAGTCTATGTGTTTCAGGTAAGCACCCAAGTCTACAAAGCCTAGGTTTCTAGCCCTTTTGGGTTATTTTGTTTTGTTTGTTTTGATTTGATTTGTTTTAGGGGGTCTCATTTCGTGAACTTAGGAGAAAAGAAGCATGGTTTTCCCACTGAAGGCTTGGTCAGTGCTGTTGTCCCACATGGTGTCTGAGCAGGTGTCCTGACCCAGTACATCTGCAGTTTTCAGCTTTGAGATGGCACTTCCAGGTCACATCTCTTCCCTGTTGTGGTTCTCATGTGACGTAATGTTGATAGCCTTACTACTGGTTCTCAAGGACTGTTGAACCTGCGTTATAATGTTCAAGTTGTGAAATGATAAGAATAACCATGTCTTTGTATCCGGAAACCAGTTTAAAGGAACGTGTCTGGTTGCCAGGTTGACAAGGGGTGGATTATAAGGGTTGATGGTGTGTGCTGATTTGAGAAGTTTAGAGACTTATCTGAATGGTTCAGCAGCTCTGCATCCTAGGGTCTAGAGGACCCACCCTAGGGCAGATAGCCTGCTTACCACAGAAGGGAGGAAAGGAGGCTTCCTGTCCCTCCATTTGTGCTCTTGTTGCTTTCGCTGTCATTTGCCACCATGAACTGCTGCTCCTCTGCCGTGTGCCACCCTGCCTTAAAGCCAGCTGATTATGGACTGAAACCCCCACAGACTGTGAGCTAAACCAACCTTCCCGTCTTTAACTTTGGGTGGTGGGAATTTTGTCCCAGCAACAAGAGAAAAGTAACTAACTCACTCCCTTGCTGCCCTGTCCCTGGGACTCCTCTTTCCTGAACACCTCCACAGGATGTTACCATAGTGTGGGTATTGAAGGTCCTCCAGAAGCTGCATGTGAAAGGCTTGGACCCCAAGGCAGCACTGTATTAGGAGGCGGCAGAACCTGTAAGACCCGGGGCCCAGTGGGAGCCCTTGAAGTCATTCAGGGTGCACCCTCAGAGGGAAGAGTGGGGCTCTAGCCTCCTCCACCAGCTTCCTGGCTGTGAAGTAAGAAGCTTTACTCCACTGTGTGTTCCTGAGGAGCTGCTCCAAGCAGTGGCACCAGCCGGTCATGGTTTGAAACTTCCAAAACTGTGAGCCAAAGAAAAACCCCTTTTCTCTAGAAGTCAGCCGTCTCGAGTATTTCGTTTCAGTAACACAGAGCTGACCCACACAGATCATGGAGCCACAGTTTACACACATGCACGTGTTCCCAGGTTCCACGGCTAGAATATCACTTCAGCGGAGAGAATCCACCCTTCCCAAGCCCTCAAGCCAGTCTACTGCTATGGCCCCAGGAATAGTGTAGCTAGCTGGGCCCATCTACCAACCCATATACAGTGTGGACCCATAACTGCCTTCCCTCTGAAGGACTGACTTCTTTAAAATGTCCATAAGAAGAGACACAGGTGTGCATTGTACCTCCATGGCCCACCTCCCCAGTATGTCTTAGACAAGATGTAAGGTTTTGGGTTTTTTTTTTTTTTTTGGTGTTTTGGGTTTTTTGGCAGAACTGGGGATTGAACTCAGGCCCTTGTGCTTGCCAGGGAAGTGCTTATTCTACTCATCTCCCCAGCCCCTAAGATGTACGGTTCAGATTTGCCTAATAAACACATCACATACAACTCAAGGTGAAGCAGGGCTTCCTGTGGAAATGGCCTCCCAAATAGATCTCCCTCCTAAAATCCCTCATGTTAAAGTCGCTGCTATATCTACAACATCCCACTTTCCCAGAGGGGTATTCCAGGCCATGCCAGAGGAGGTGACCCTGGTGTGAGGTGAAGAGAGTTGATTCTAGTTCCTCCTTGGCTGCCCCCATGGCAAGATGACTTGGAAGTGCTGGGCCATCTCAGAATGTCCTCCACCCACTCTGCTTTCTTCAGCTACAACTCATAGCGGACCAAAGTCTCCCACAGAGGGCAGCAGGGCAGGGAAGGCCAAGGTCACTACTGCTGTGGCTTAGATTTGAAACATGCCCCAAGCCTCATGTTAGTTATCAGCTGGGGAGTGACCCAATAATGGGGGCTCTGCCTTCATCAGAGGGATTCACCCATCAATGAGAGCATAATCTGGTGCTTTATTGGGAGGAGATGGCAACAAGGGGCACCTAGTTGAAGGGAGTGACCTTGGGGACTATCTCCGGCCCCACATCTTTCCCTACGGCTCTCTTTTTTTCTGCTTCCTGGCCATTAGGTCAGTAGCTTTCTTCTGCCACCCCCTTTGGCTGTGACACTGCTGTTCCCAGCAAGCCTAAAAAAATGGAACTAGTGGACCATGGGCTGAAACTTCTGGAACTGTGAGTCCAAGTATATTTTCTTCCTTTAAGTTGGTCCCATGGATGTTTTGTTATGATAACAAAAAACTGACTAACACAATGACTAACCTGCTCAGTAGAGGCTTCTGAGAACTGCAGTTTCAGGTGAAGTACTGTTTCCCAGGCCTCAGGTTCTCCTCCTTTCCTAGCCTCCACCATTCTTAAGCTCTCTGTTTGAGATCCTAATGTGTCACCTCCTCCTCTCCTTTATATCTTCACAGAAAATGTGGTCCCCTCAGGCCCTGCCTATGTCCTTGAGACTTCAACACCGCAGCCATAGTAAGATGCCCTCTCCTGGGTTCGCAAGCAGGGTGACGGGTATTTGGAACAGGGTTTGAGGACAGCCATAGTTGCTGGGACTCACTATTGGCATTTGAAGCCCCAAGGAAGCTAAACCTCCTCCAATGGTCAAAATAGTCTTGTTCCTCCAAAAATGCCAGTATTCCCAACCTGAACATTCAAGCACAAGGAGAAAGAGCAGAGGTAAGAGCCCGGTCCTGGGTCATTCCTAGTAGTGAAGGTCCTGGCTGTTTTCTCACTACTTTGTCTAAGATAAAGGTATATGTCCTATGAGGAATGCTTCTCCCTCCAGACAATGTGCCTTTGACCTTATCCTTTGTTGACAATGAACCCAGCATCCCTGTGCAGTCTGGCATTTTGTGTCACTCTCTAGGTGGGAGCAGGCTCAGGGTTTGACCCACCGGGCTGCACACCTGACTCCCCCACTTATTAGCGGCGCTACCAGGAGCAGGTCACTGATTCAATTTCTCCATCTGCAGAAAGGGGAAATAACAGTGCCTAGCGCATGCAGCACCCAATGCATGCAAATTCTCCCTGTGAAGAAGGGGAGCCCCTTCTTCCTGTACCCCAAAGATCCGTACATGCAACCCACAGTGCACCTTCTCAGTAGCTGGTGTGTATTTATCTCTTTGCCTGTTGAAGTAGAAGATTCCAAAGCATAAGTTAGTGTGAATCTGAGCAGGGTGCTCTTTTGCCAAAGCTCCTAGGCTTAGCAAAAGCACACGGCATCGGTTTGATGTACCCCAGGAGTTGCCCTGCAGCCACACAATACACGTTCCACCCACTCTGAGGAAGACAGCGTTCCCCTCAGGTGGCCTGACTGCTGAGGCTTCTTCCACTGAGTAAAGCAAAGAGCGAGCTCTAAGCTGCCTGCAGAAGGGGAGACGAAGCATCCCCGGCCCCGGCGAGTTCAGACAGGACCTCGCCTACTTCTCCCAGGACCTTTTGCCAGGACTATGACCAAATGGCATGGTTCATAGGTGTGGTTGTTTTGTTAGTCTTTTTTTAGCTTGTCCCTTGATTAAAAATTCATAACTTTCTCTGTTTACTTCCTTGAAGCTTTTTAGGTAGAGTGGTCAAATCATATCCTTTTTTATGCAGTGAAATCAAATGAACATTTTATTTATTTATTTATTTATTTATTGGTGGGACCAGGGATTGAACTCAGGCCCTTGCGCTTGCCAGGCAAGTACTTTTTCTACTGAGCCATCTCCCTTGCCCCAGATGAACATTTTAGTATATTCAAACAATGACAGATTTTTCTCTTCTTTTACCAAGTCAGCTGGGCAGATGGGACAGGAGCCTGCGGAATGCTCATGTGTGTGTTTGTAAGTGTGTATGTGTGCACGTGTGGTGTGGTATCTGTGTACATGCGTGTGGTATGGGGTGTGTGTGTGTGTATGTGTGTGTGTGTGCATCTATGTGTATATGATATGTGTGGGTGTGGTGTCTCTGTGTGTGCAGTGTGTACAGGTGTGGTGTTGGTGTATGTTTGTGTAATGTAGTGAGGTGTGTGTATGTACACGTGCATGCCTGCCTGCCTGCCTGCCTGCCTGCCTGCCTGTACATTTGCCTGTACACCAGGGCAGGGCAGTGAGCTAGGAATGGCAACCTCTAGAGTGCAGCCCTGCCCCAGCTTGGCTCCGAGAATGATTTACATACATCATCTCTAAATTGCATTACACCCCACAAGGGTTGTTTACAAATGAGGAAATTGATTCTTAGAGAGGTTAAGCTTGGGGACCTTGCCCAGGTCACACAGCCAGTACAGGGAGTGAAATGGAGATTCAAATGGGCTTGGAGAACTCCACAGCCTGCACTCTTTGATCTCCTTGGGGCTACATCCATACCCCCGTCTCTGAGGATTTGCTTTCCTCAGTGACCTGTGGTGAATGCAGATTGAAAATGTTAAACAGAAAAAGCAATTTAGGAGTTTTACATTGCACACTGGCTTGGGTAGCATGGGAACTCTCCAGCCGCCCCTCCACCCCATCAGGTGTCAAGCATGGCATTATGCAGCGTCCCTGTGGGCACCTGCTGTGTGCCCCTCACACACACACCCTCTCCATTGTCACTTAGCTGGGGTGGCACCGCTAGGCTAATTCTACTTAACAAAGGCTCCAAATGATGAGAGTAGTGATGCTGGTGATTTGGAGGTGCCAAAGAGAAGACATGAAAGGCTTCCTTCAGGTGAAAGTAATATTTTTATTACAGTCTATTGCTATAAGTTTCTATTTTATGATTCATTATTGCTATTAAACTCTTATTGTATCTTATTTGTAAGTTAAACATTCCCATAAGCATGTTTGTATAGGAAAAGACACACAAATTGGTACCAGCCACATTTTAGGTAGCCACTGAAGACCTTAGACCAAACTTATCCCTTAGAGACAAGGGAAGACCACTGCGCTCTATGTGGCCATCTAGGGAAAGCTAACACATCAGCATATTCACACGCCTTTGCCTCTCACAGTACTTTTTCCCCTGAGTTGTCTCTATCCATTAAATTTGTTCCAGTTTCATGATTTAACTGTGCACATGAATTTAAGAGGAGACAAACAGAGCAGGATCTTACAATTCTGCGAATCAGTAAATTACCTTCATTCATTCTCAAAACAACCATCTTCAGGGACTTGGCTAAAGGAGAGACTGGGCACGAAGCTTTCAGGTTTGCTTTTGATTTATTTGTAAACCAGTGGTTATGAAACCCCAGCCCTAAGGAATATAGAATGGAGACTTTAGGAGAAAGGATACAAGGGCGAGAGATTTGGTCTGAGGCAAATGATTAGACACAGAGTGGCTGTCCAGTGACAAGTGTCCACAGAGGTGATGTGGCCATCAGGCTCTCACTGGTAGAAAGCTGAGGAGATCTTGACTCTACACCTCACTCCCAGCAAGGGTGGAGACCCAGTGCACCTGAGGGCTGTGAGCGAAGAGCAGCATGTGTCAGGGTTCATCCTGGGGCCGAAAAGCTCCCTCCCCAGCTCTACTCCTGTCTAGCTCTGCGGTGGGCCTGTTGTTTGGCCAGAGAGACCCTGGAACGCTCCTGGCTGTAGTACACAGGCACAGAAAGCAGGCATCGTGTGGATGAAAGAACACACACAAGAGTAGTGAAAAGCGCTTCTGAGCTCAGTGGGAGTGGCAGGAGGATTGCCTCTCCCCACAAATCCACAGTGAGTCAATCAGGTTCTTTGATGCATCCAACAAATATTCACAGAGTGCGTGCTATGCCTGAGCAAGATGGGGCATTGCAATAGTGTGCGAGAAGGGATCCCTGCTCTTTATGTAACTGATGTGCTAGTTGGTCATGATCAGAAATGAGTCTGTGGCAGTCTGTGGCAAGGGCCACTGTAGTGGATGCCAGCTGGTGGTCAACTTGTTATGCCCAGCTGCACTGAACCATCGTGGTGCTGGCTGTGGGATCCCACCTGAGGATTGCTGCCAGCAGCATAAGAGGTGGAACCGGAGGAGGAGGAGGAAAGAGGCTGTTGGGGAAGCTATAAAAGCTATAGAGAAGCTGTTGGAAGCTGCTGGTTCTCTTGGGCTATTCTGCTGGGGGCCTCATCATGCTGGCTTTCCTGGTGAACTTAGTTGTTCTCTTCAGAGGAGGAGCTTGAGACCTCATTGTTGCTGAGGTTAGCTGAGGTTCACTTTAGGGGAGCTCTGGTCCTCACTTTGAGCATCACTTTCCGGCTCCAGAGGGGAAGATGGTACACTGCTCAGACTCATGGAGGGGCTTGTCACATTGGCTTTCCTGAGGGGAGCTCAGTCTTCTTCATCCTTAGAGAAGCTCGGGACCACACTGTTTCTGAGGATGGCTGTGGTGCTCTTGGACGAGCTCTGGTTCTTACCTTGAGCGTTGCTTCCTGGCTCCAGTGCAGATCCCCCAGCCTGCTAATGCAGACCCTTCATCCCGCTGGCACAGACTTTCTAGGTTGCACCACCGACCTTTGGGAATTCCCAAGCAGATCTATGAAGTGGGCCTGCATGAGACCTTGTTGTGATCTGTAGGCCTCCAGGTGGACTCATGGGAGGCCTTGTTCTGAGCTCTAGCTCTTTAGCTGGACTCACGCAAAACATTGTTGTGGGATCCAGTCCCTCAGCCGGATTCTTTGGTCTTTAGTGTGCAGACAGATTTCCTGCACTCTTTGTACATGATTCTTTGGATGAGTCATCATAAAATAATCTTATAAAATATGTGTCCTCTATTGTACTGTTCCCCATGCAAAAATTCCAAACCACAACAGCCAGGAAGAAGGGAAAAAAATTAAGCAGGTGGTGTGCAGGCAGCAGCCAGTGGTGGACAGAGCAGGCTGCATCTGAGGGGCTCAGCAGTCAGGCAGCACTGGCCCGTGCCTTTGTTGTCTGGGTGTCCTTATCTCTAGAGCAGGGCTGACAACGTCTGCCTTTGGACATGAGCAGGCTAAAGCCAGGTATGCGAGGCACTCACAGCAGAGTGAGGATAGGGCTCTTGGTCACAAGGAGCATTCACTCCGGAAGTGCAAGCAACAAAGGTGTCACATCAAGGAGGGCTCAGCGCACAGCCCAGAGAGCCAGAGAGACAGGCTTGCATTGTGGAACAAGGTACAAGCACACCTCTAGGCCGCTCCAGGGGACGCGCCATCACAGCAACTACTGTGGCTGCCAGACAGCTCCGCCGCCATGGCCTCCAGGCATCGCATGTCCTCTATGCCTTTTCAGACCAGAGCCAACACAGTGTCTTGTTCCTCCTATGCCCAAAATGTGGTACATCAACATCTCTAACTGACAGATCATGAAACTGACCAAAATTCTGGCTCTTTGGGGAGTCTAGGAAAGGGAATTTCTGGATTCTACCCAGGAAGACAGGAAACGTAGCTTGGAAAATCCTTCAAGCCTAAGCTAGGAGGAGTTCTGTGTATCTCAAGCATGCAGGTACACAGCAGAGAATCACATGGCTGATCAACGTAACCAGTGGCCAATACTCCACCTTCCCACTGCTAAGCAAACATCTCAGCACGCTGGAGACCACTTCAGCAGGTTGAGGCATCTATTCTCCTGCTTTCATTTAAAGTGGGGAAAAGTATTGGGGAAAGCTATGACATTCCATTTTACATCATCAATTCTGCAAACGTGAAAGCCTAGCAGACCCATGCACTAAGAGCATGCAAAAGAAAGAAAACTCTCCTCTTAAGAAGCGCAGATGGATACAACCACTGTGACCTGCAATTCAGAAGCAACCAATGAAATCGAAGCTATTTCTGCTCTGTGACCCAGAAATCCCACACAGCAGCAGCTTTAGGAGCTTCTCCTCTCTCCCCCCAGCACTCTGAGGTGAGAGATCAAGGAAGGAACCATCTTTGTGATCCTCAGTGAACTATTACCTCACAGAAAACAGAGGCATTTTTCTGGGAGGTTCAGGTACATCCTGGCCTGGAAGCAAACAGAGACATATATAGGAATGCTCATGCAAAATTATTTGTAAGCTGGAAAAGTGAAAGAGACCAGGATGAACATCCACTGGAAAATAGATAGATACATTGTGGCTTATCAAATAACAAAATACTATTCAGAAGTTCTAAGTGAACAAGAACTACATGCAATGAGGTGGAAGGATATCTAAGACATTAAAAATTGAATCATAAACAAGCCACAGAAGGACAAAAGAAAAATAAATCACAACTTGACACCAATTCAGGCTTATACTTCCATCATCAGCCACACGTAGGTGCGACACACACTGTCTCAGTTACTTTTCCATATCTGTCTTGGATTACTTTTCTGAGATAAAATACCCAGCATCCACAGATAAATGAGGAAAGGTTTGTAGACCTCATAGCTTACAGAATTTTTCAGTCCATAGTCTGCTGGCTTTAAGGCAGGGCAGCATGGCAGACAGGAATCACAAAGGAGAAACAGTTCATGGCAAGGCAGGGCAGGCAGAAGGCAGCAAGCAGCAGAAGCAGTGGTGAAGGAGCAAGTGATGGCAGCAGCATAAGCAACAGCTACAGCAGTCCTCCTTTCTGGGGTACCTGCCCTTTGGGAGGGTTGCACTCAGTACAGTTTGGGACACCTTTAATCCTAGCATCACACACTTAATCTCAGCATCACATACCCTAGGTCCAGTCACATTCGAAAAGCCCCATCTATGCCCACATGAGGGTTTGAGGGACATCTAGACACCAGCCATCACACACTGCAATTGGGATGGTGGACCTTTCTGGGTCAGGGGTGAAACTGAGGGAAGGCTTTGACTACACGTGAAAATCATGTCCATGGTTATGCATTTCTTTGCGTGATTAAAATGTTCCATAAGTTTTTGAAAACTAATGAAAAAAACAGAATTTGGAATGACTGAACCCTGGATTAAACTGTAACTCTACTCACTAGGAAAAAAAATTTAAATTTCCCTGACCCTCAATTTCTTCAGCTGGGAAATGAAACTAATACCTATTAGGCTGAACCACAGAACCAACTTCTTTCCTGTTCAAAATCATCATACAGCAGCAGCTCCACAGGATTCCCCTTTCTCCCCCTACACTCTGAGGTCAGACAGCAAGGAAGGCACCACCTGTGTGGTCCTCAGCAAGCCGTCATCTCACAGAAAGCAGAGGCATGTTGCTGGGAGGTTCAGGTACATCCCGACTTAGAGTCAAAGAAGAGCTGGATAGGCGCCTAAGATCGCCTCATCCCAGGCAGCCAGGAACCTTCCAGTCAGCCTGAGCTGCCCACCTACTGGAGCAGCAGGATCTGGGACAGGGACATGTTCTTGCTGGTATTTGTTTCTACAGCTCAGCATTTTCAGCATCAATAAAAAAAATTTATATATACTGGGGACAACATGTCAGAGACAAATGAGGCTTCTCTGATGAGGCTCGTGTCTGATGGAGGGTCTGCAGCTCATCCAGTGCAGAGGAGCTGCAGCCAGAAAGCAGGCTATGAGGCCAAAGCATCAACTGGCCAACAGTAAGAGGAGCCTGGAGGAGCACTCACTTGCCACCAGCAGACCCGAGCAGCCCCTTCTCCAAAACACTGAACAAGTGTTTACTCAAGACTGAGCAAATTGCCAGGTAAAGGTTCCCGGTGGGTGGCAGAAATAGCACTGTATGAATATTGGATGGTTTTCTTTTCTTTTCTTTTCTTTTCTTTTCTTTTCTTTTCTTTTCTTTTCTTTTGCAGGGGAGCAGTGGGTAAGGGCAGGAAAGGGTTTGAAGAGGATTAATGATTAAAGGCTAGAGGAAAAGACAGTCTAGCCAATTTGTGCTGATTTTCTTCTATTTGAAATAGGGAAAACCCATGGATTATTCAAGCTTAATTGATGTTTTCCTGCAGAGGAATGAAAGGTGCTTAATTCATATCCACACTCTCTGAGGTCCATCACAAAGCTGTCACCCCCGTCAGCCAAGCCAGGAGGTTTTCCCACAGCTCCTCTGTCTACACTCACACAGATCTGTACCCAAGAGTTTGTCGATTCCTGGGCGGCTGGCTGCTCAAGGTGCTTAAGAGGATAAAGCCAAGCTGGCAAAGAGCTGAAGAAACCTGGATGCGGAATGAACACCTTTGCTCTTTGTAACTTAACAATTTAATTTATCCTACTCAAGATGCAATTTTTCTAGCCTTAGCCCTGCAATAATATTTAAGAACTTAGCTAACAACATAGCAGCTCTGGTGAATGAATCGAAGATTCTCGGACAAATCTTTCGTTCACCTCACTGAGTCCCACTTTCTTCATCCGTAGGACAAGGACAACTGGAAAACAGGCACCAAACTTTCCATGTGGAGTTCTAGGGAAGATGATGAGTTATGGGAGATGCATGACACAGACTGTTTGGTCCATAAATGTTATCTCTTTCCCCTGGCTTTTATGGGAGCCTGCTGTTTTTATGACCCACCGCACTTTATGGCCTCAGGGAGAGAAAGAATGTACAAGAACTGGGCGTGCCTCGCACAACCGGTTTGCTTAGCTACCTAATTCTTCCCACTTTTGACCCAAGGAATATAAATCTAATATCCTTGAGTACTAACCAGCACAGAGATGAACCGCACAACCTTACACAAATGAGCCAGCCCTTCACACCACATGTGTCGTGCGTGAAGAAAGCATGAAATCAGTCCACAGCAAAGGCCCGCTGCACTGTATTTCCTGATGGGTGGATACCTTTTAATTCCAGCTGCTGTTATAAGCCTGTTTAAAGGGAGGACTCTAAAACAAGGCGAATGTCTGCACCGTGAGAAGGAGCTTCCAGACAGCGCTCAGCTCCTGGTTGTCTCTGCAAGCCCCTCGCCAGCGGGGCTGCCGGGCACACATTTGCATTCAAGCAGGACTGCCGCCCCTCCAGCGCCTCCCAGATTGCCCCGCTGGGTATTCATAGGGAATGCAAATGCAAAATGAAAGCTCCAGAAAAATCAATTGCCTTCTGCAATGCACATGTATTTCTTTTGTAATCAGAAGACAATAGATCTCATAAAAAAGAAATAAAGCAAGCCAAACTGATTAAGTTATACAATTGAGGCAGAAAATCTGTGTACATTAAAGCCTAATCTTTGCAAACAGCTGTGGACAGAGAGACGGAGGGGACACGACATTCTATCTGCAAACTTGTAAGTGAAGGAACAGCAATAGTGTTGACCGGTAGGACCTAGCCAGGGACATGGGTCAGTTTGGGACATGGACACGTAACACAGCTAAAGAAGAGAGACAGCTAAAAGACGTGCACCCAGAGTGAGACCATCTTAGCACTACTAACACTGCCAGGAATGGGGCACTCGCTGTTGGCCATAGGACGGCCCTAATGGGCTAAGAGTTACAGGCCAGAATACCCCAAAGCCCCACCCAAGCCAAAGTCACTTTAATAGTTCATAGCATGGCCACGTGAGCAACTTCTCCTGCGTACCACAATGCTGATTCTCAGTCCTCTGCCTTCTCGTGGTCCTTAAGAGTCTTGAGAGGGATAGAGGGAAATTCCCACTCACCATCAGTCTCTGCGCCTGCCGCAGGCCCCTCCACACCCTGCCCCACTGCCACTGTAGGTGTAATGGCCCTCACCTGCGGCTCCTCGGCCTCCCAGGCTGCTGACCTAGATGTTCTTGGCCATTCCTGCCACCAACAGTCTCCAGATGACTTATCCCTGCTGCACTCTGCACCCTTGTCCAAGACCACCCATTCTGCCTGTGACCTCCAAACCCTCAGAGTCTGCCTCCCCTGGCACTGGTCCTGAGCTTTCCCTCCACTTGTGCTGCTTGCTTGTGTCTCCAGGAGAAAGGAAGAACAGCCCAGCATATGCAGTTCCCAGGAACAGACACTTGGACCCCCTGGGGACATGGTTCTTTCAGTTTAGCCACACAATCTGCTTCACAGGGTGCCTCCTACATAGGTGCAGAAGTGAGAAAGGCCCCCACCCTGCGGAAGCCAACTGTCTTGCAGGCTCCCTTGCTGCACCTCCTGACTAGGAGCCCGGATGCCCACATGCCCTTTGACCCCGCCTCACCCCTCACTCTTCCCTGAGCCATGTTGGGCTCCTTGCTGCTGCGTCAGCTGCCAGGCCCACTTCTGCCCCAGAGCCTTAGCACTGGCTGCTCCTTTCACCCTCGTGGTCCTGCTTTTGTCATCTTTCCAGGTCACCCTTCTGGAGACACAGCCTGTGATCTTGTCTGAAAATTTCAGTTCCCCCAAGAGTGATCACTTTCCCCGTTGCATTTATTTATTTATTTATTTATTTATTTATTTATTTATTTATTTGGTACAGGGTCTCACTACCCAGCTCTGACTTGTAGTGATCCTCCTCTCTCAGCCTCACCATCACTGGCATTACTGGCATGCACCCCCATACCCACTTTCGATGGCCTGCTCAGTGCCCAGGGATGGCACAGCATGTGGTATCGGGGATCAGTCCTGGTTCCTTGCGCTTGTCAGGCAGGTGCTTAGACCACTGAGCTATCTCCCTAGCCCCAGAACAGCAAAATGGGGTTCTAGATCTTCCATGTAATGTGGAAGGATGTTTCTAATAAAAGCAAACTCCAGTTTTAGCATAAGGAATGTCATTTAAAGTTGACACAGTTCCCAGTGAGTGGCAAAACAGAGTTCATAGTATTGCCATGAGGAACAGGAAAAGATAGGGCATGCTGTATCAATCCCTGAAACTCACTAATGGCATTTGGATTTTGGCCAGACGATGCATGCAACCATCAGACCCTATTATACACTGTCACTCAAATATAGAGCTCCTCAAATCTCTGAGTACATCCATCAGTTCTCAGATAGCATTTTGACAAACTAAGAAATTGGCCCAGCACCCAGCAGCCACTCTGATTGGTGCAAGAAAGAACTCCTAAGTAGAACAAAAGGTATTGTTGTGTAGAATCTGAATCAAAACCTACCAAGGCCACCCACAAAGTAGTGAGTACTGTATTCTGCAAACTATAGAACACAAGCTCTTGGGTAGTTTTATCTTCCTATGAATATTTGTAGTCACTGCTTCAAGACTACCTCCTGCACCTGCTGCTGTCTGTCTATATTCATGGGCTTCTTCATATTTTGCCAAAGGCTGG
>NW_004524583.1:16677925-16695094 GCF_000260255.1 Octodon degus
CTCCTGTCTCAGCTTCCCCAGTGCTGGGATTGCAGGTATGCAACACCACACCTGGTTTTAGGGCCAGCACAGCAAGGCTGGCATGACATGCAGTACCAGTGATCAAACTCGGGTCCTCGCACTTGCCAGGCAGGCACTTAGACCGCTGAGCTATTTCCCAAGCCTCTATTGCATACTTATCTTGTTTGTCATGCCAGATCCCACACAGAAATGTAAAGCCAATAAAAGCAGGAACTTTTCTCAGCTGTTTTCCCTGTGTGAACCCAATGTGAGGTAAATAATCACTGAAGAGCAAATCAGTGGCTGTGCAAGGAGGAGGCTGGCAGCTGACGCCGGAGGGACACAGGAGCCTGGCGTTTCTGAAGCTCATTCGGCTGCACAATGCCTGGGTTGTGCTCCAAGGGCAAAGCCCGGAGACCTCACTTCCCATTCTGCTCAGCTTCCTGCAATCTGGAATCTGAACTTTAGTTTTCAAGCCAGAACCCCAATTTGCATGTTCTATGAGAAACCAGGCTCCCAGTGACCACATAATAGAATCAGAGAGCACATTTACTTCCTCACCGTAGAAATAAAGCCAGATTCTATGCAGATAGGAAGACTTCTGCGTGTATGAGATCAGCATCTTCACTCCCCTGGGAGGAGCGACAGGAGTCAGAAGTAAAATTGAAGCAATGAGTCACAGACATATAGCGGTCATCAGGTCTAGCTCTGTGGAACAAGTGGCCCTTAGAACTTCCATGGATGACATAAAACCCAACTCGAGTGGCTTAAGCAAAAAAGGTTTCATATAAATGAAAAAGCCATGGGAAAATCAGACCTCAGGCATGACTTAATGTAAAGCTCAAAGGGATTTGGCTTCTGTCCGCACTGCTTTTTTTTTTTTTTTTTCCACTCCTGCCAGTTAGCTCTATTTCCCAAACAAATTCTCTGCACATGGTAGCAAGAAGGCTGCAGCAGCTCCAGCTTACATCCACAGTTCCAAAGAGTTCACAGCTTATTTTCTAATAGACCGTGAGAGCCCTAAGACATACACACTATATCCAGAGGAATATAAAAAGTGCTCATTAGCTTCAGCTAGTAGGACCATGCCCAAGATACATGGTCTTAGAATGAGGGAGGGTGAAACTCAGATATCAATTAAAGGCTATTCATAAAAATAGAATGAACAGACACTACGAGAAAAAAAAAACGGCAAAATTTCCCCCCAGCCCATAACGTGCTATGCTCTCCCGTCAGCAGAGCAGAACAACTGACAGTTCGCTAGTACATACCCTGTGTCCATTGCCTTCATTTTGCCCACCATCGTCACTAGGCTTCAGGCCTGGCAGCCAACAACCCTGCCTCCCCAGGTTGGTGAGGGTTGTGCGCGCTCTGCTTCCGACTTCAACTAACTCTGCAGTTGCAGCCCCGGCCTCCAGGGGGAGCTCCTCCATCTCGCTGCAGATGCCTTCAATTTTTGAACTCTCAGGACACAGAAGCCTGGGAGGCACGTTCTGGCATGAGGGGCATTTGCAGAGCGAGCAAATTGTCTTACGTGTGCCACGCATGACTGAAGTCCTTCCAGGCAGTGCATACTCTGAGACAGGCTCTGCAGACTCTCTTCAAAGTCTGGCTTCTGCCTTACTCTTTCACATACATGTTTGCATTCTCATCTGTGGGATTGTACTTTTCAGCCGGCCCAAATGGAAACTCCAGACGTACATGCCATGCCCCCCACCTTTACTGAACCCTGTTGCCGAGTCACCAGAGGCAGGAGTTTCGGGCCTGGCAAAGCTGGCTGGGGTAGCTGGGCAGACCTGTTACCCGCAAAATCCCAGGATGCGTGTGAAGAGCAGCTCCCAAAGCCCTCTGCGCATGGACTTCTCGTGAGAACTCAAGCACTGGCAGATGGGACACGACAGCCTCGACTGACGTCAGCCTGAGCGGAGGGAAGTACAAAAAGGCCGTCAACACAGAGCGCTCGGCCACTGTGTGCTTTTGCAGGAGTCCCCCTCATGCTGCCGCCGCGTGCACTTCTTTTCCGATGTTTTCTTGGCCCAAACTCACTCAGAAGAGCCTGTTTCTCTTCCTCCCTTTAATAAGTGTAAAACCTTGCTACCATTACTGTTTGCACCAGTCTGGACCAATTTCTTGTTCAGGACAGGAGAACCTAGGACCCACCTCTAGAAGGTGGCTCCAGCCTCCCAAACTGGGTAACAGGCTGTTCACTTACAGACTCCGGGGAAAGCCACCCCCCGAGTCAGCACTGAGTCTGTCTCCTTTGGGGGCCACTAAGGAATAGATCATGAGCCCAGAAGCATGGCCTATTTGGTGTGTGGCAAGTGGCCAGAAGAAGGAGAGTGGGGGAGGCAGACAGGCAGCCTCCCTCTCGCCGCCTATCCTTGTCCCCCTTGCCTGCCAAACAATAGGCTGTGAGGAAGCAAGGTTCCCGGGTGTTGCTCAGATGGCTTCCACCTCCACCCTGCTCTGGCCATTCCCCCTCACCTTCCTCCTGCCCCATAAAGCAGCAGCAGTTCTTCTTGACCAAAGGCTCTATTTTCTAGAAATACTTTGGGCACTGGGAGCAGCTTTGAGGAAGACAATCTTTCCATAGACCAGAATGGAAGTGTCTCTTTTTTATGAGTTCATCCTTGTGATATATACTGATTCTACTCCCCGGTGCTAGATCCCCGTCTCAACTGCTCTGCAGATCCTCGGCATTAGATTCTGGTAACCTAGGTCCCTCACATGCACAGTTCACAGGGGGTTCGAGTTCCTGTATGAGTCTACTAGCAGGAAGCCTGGAAGCAGAGGAAGCAGAGCTCAGACTGGAATGTGAGCAACAAGGAACGGCTAGAAATACAGAGGAAGCTTCACCAGCTCGCCTGCTGCTCGCCTCTGCTGCAACCCAGGTCCTAGCAGCCCGAGGATGGGGAACCCCTCTACCCAGCTTAAGACATGACTTACTCTTGTGTAACTCCCAAGGTAGTTTCTGAATTTATGGAGCATTTTGGTATAGCCCCTGAGACCTGGCAACCAGCAGAGTTGGAAGAAAGGAAGTCTCAGACCAAGAGAACAGCATGATCTGAGGCTTAGAGCCGAAGGAATTCAGAATGGAGCAAGATGTGAAGGGAAAATAGCCAGAAGAACATCCCACACTTAGGAGGGGCCTGTGAGCCAGGCACCCCAGGGGAAGGCTGGCTCTTCCTCCTAATGCAGACAGTGAACTGTCACCTAGCAGGTTCCCCCACCTTCCTCAGTAAGGATAACTAAAGGAATGAGGCCCTTTCCTAACTGTTCAGGTGTGTTTGGGCCACAGAATGGCTGGCCCAGAGAATGGCACAGGAAGGAAATGAAGATCAAAATGTGACAACACAATGAAGAATTGGTCATTCCCCCATAAACTAGCAAAAAGGAAAACAGATCAGATTTCTAACACTATGGATTTCTAACCCCTGAAATCACAGGGTTAGAAATCTGATAGGTTTTTCAGAGGCGCAATAAAGAGATAGGAAAGATAAAAGAAGCCTTTGTTAACTCCAAAGACATGGAGAGGATTGAAGGCAGATGGGTCAAGTAGGTCCTCTGGCCTGAGACAAAGAAAGCTGAGGCTTTTGAGGACTTTTGTTAGGGGTGGAGTTTGAGGTGGATGTTTAGAAATATCTGAGGAGCTGACTGGGGTCTTTCCTGAGGTGGCAGGAAAGGTGAAAGGAAATTGCACCTTGGGCTGGGTTGGAGAAGAAGAGGGGAGGTGGTCTCTGGGAAGATAAACTGTTTAAGGGCTTCAGCCATATTAGATGGCCACCATAATAACTCAGCAATTAACACTAGGGCCAGAACCTATCAAAATCCATCCAAGATCTGACATTCAGGCCAACTGGCCTCTAAGCCCGTGTGCTTCTCAGCTAACCTTGTTCGTTCTATCACAGGAGAAAGCCTGAAAGGTATAAGCCAGTCTTTTCCCATCACTGGTAAAAAAAAAGTCTGTAGATCAGAGGCCTCTTTTGTGAAAGATTAGTGAGGAAATGAGTCAGAAGCCTTTTTTCTGTTTTTGGGTTTTTTTGTCCTAAGATGACAACTGGTGAGATGAGGAGAAAGTTTTGAAAATGATCTCAGGTTGAATGAGATCACATCAGGGAACACAGGAGGAGGAGACAGGTTTTTTTTTTACAAAACCAAAATGTAGGAAAACCAAGGTTTGGCCTGGGGTGCTTTGGGTGGGTGGTGGCCCAGATGGGGCCTCTGAGGAAGCTGCCTGAGTAGGAACTAGGATGTGAACAGAGGACTCCAGAAACAGACAGGAATGACCACAGACCCTGAGGTAGCATTGGCAGGCTGAGAGGACCAAAGCCAGGGCCACAGAAGGGAAAGAGGAGCTGTGGGTAAACAACATGGGATGTTGGCCATCACTTGGGTGATGGAGAAGGAAATGGACTGGGAAGGATGAATCAGGAAAAACTTGTCAAGGCCAGGTGAAGTCTTAAGGAAGCCTCCAAAAGAGACGAATTGGCCTCTGTGTTGGGAAAGTTGAGGTTTCCTGAGCTGGTGCAGAACGTTTTCCAGAGCTCAGGCTAACCCAACCAACGTGGACCCCACTGCCTCTCAGGGCAGCAACACTCAGTCCCCCATCCCATCACGGAGCTTTAGCTGAGGAGCTCCATATGCCCCTGTCTCCCCTACCTTCTCAGCTCCGGTCCACAGCCAGCTGGCTCTGGAGCAGGAAGCAGTGTGGTGGAAGGGCTTGCCCTGGGGGAACACTGCTCCCCTCACAGCGGCCAGGAAGCCAAGTAAAGGGAGGAACCTGGGAGACACAGATGGCTCCAGGTCACACTGGGGGACCCACTTCTTCCTACCAGGTTTCCCTCCTAAAAGCACCTTAGCTGCAACATCTCATGATTCCAACACCCTTCAGCAGCCCAATCTATGAGTACACACAGAGCACATTCAGAGGTAACCACGACATCTTGTCTCTCAGTAATGCAGCCCCTGGCCAGAGAGGCCACCTCTGCTTAAATGGGAGGCCAGAGCCACTCCAGAGGCAGATCCCCAGGTGTCTCTGGGTCATGCTCCAGGCTTGGTCCTTATTTACCTGCATCAGAGTCCTGGAAAGTAGAGGTCAAGAAGGGTTGCCATCTGCAGGGCTTGGACACGTGTTTAAATGTCTCTGTAAAGCATGTCATCCCTTGGAAATTACTAGACACAACAGTTGACCTAGGGCTGTTTTAATTCTCAGAACCTCTCCAGAAGGGGCAGTCACCAGGCTGCTTAGAATAGAGACTTTGTGTAGCAAGGCTTGAAAGTCTCCTTCTTAAGACTAAGCTTTGTAGCTTAACTGAACTACTGGACAGAGCAGAGGCACAAATAAGGATTCTCTGGCCTGGAGCACAGAACCATCATCAACACTGCATACCTTGCCTCATTTCATCTTCAAAGTGACCTGCGTGCTAAGCGCCACAATAAATCATCTCCTGTTTACACAGAAGCAAACAGGGCTCACAGAGCTACAAAGTAGAGAAGCTACATCCAACAGCATTGCCATTCCAGTGACAAACTCAGCTGACAAAGCTCTTCCACCTAGGTTACTTCTTCTTGATTCAGAAATACACTGACTCCATGAGAGTCCACCCATCTCATGGGTCCCTGAAAGGTTGGGATCCATGCAAAGCCAATGTTTAGGACAACTGGCCTCTAGGCTGTGTGTGTCTCAGCCAGCCCTGCTCATCCTGTCCATCACAGGAGAGATCCTAAAAGGCCATCCAGGCCACTCCTGCCACTGATAAAGAATTCCATAGACCAGAGGCCTCTTTTTGAAAGACTAGGAGGCCTGAATCTGCCAAGCTCCTTATGAAGTGGATGTTGAAGAGGCATCATCACAAGAGAAGAGAGCTCCCCATGTTTCAGGAAGCCATGACAGCCCCATTCTGGGGGCATCTGAGAAGCACAGCCCTGAACCTCCTCCTTCACCTGCTGCCCCGAAATTCTACTTCTGTCTTAATGGACAAGGCTTTGTCCGGGCCACACCTCAAGCTCCTGGTCTTTGTCCATTGGCTGCTGCTATGACTGAGGACCATAGGAGGACTGATTCATGAAGAGTAAGGATACGCTCAGTCTGGAAAATTCATCTTGTGAGGGCCATTAGCTGGTAGTGACTCAAGCAGAGGCCCAAGGCAGTGGGCTCGTCCTGTGGGGAGACACCACTTCATGGCTCCACACCCTCTTGTAAAGCCACAGTCTCAAGGAGGCAAAGCCTTCCACCTGGGCCTCATTTACAATCATCTTCTTCTCCAAGCACCGCTTTTGAACACTGTAGTCAAGTTAGCCCCCCTTCTCAACACCTCCTCATAGCAATGAATGAGTTTTGGGGGGCATTCAAACTCTAGCACACCAAAAAGTTGATTCCCAACATCTCTGTTCCAACCACCACAGACCACCCTGCCACTTTTGCCCCCACTAACCATAGAACAACCTTCAGCCTTCAGCTCCTCAGAGTTCGAGTCCTGTCCTCACGTAAAATTTGTCACTCTGGGTCTCTGTGGGCAGGTGGAACAGCTGAGCTGTGTTCTTTTATTGATCTAACCAAAAGCCAGATTAGCTGTCCCACCTGCCCACTGCGAAAGCAAGGGATTTGTCTTCCTCTTCTTTGTCCCTTTCCACAAGTCCAAACGTAGAGGCTGTGTTCTTTTATTGATCTAACCAAAAGCCAGATTAGCATTTTTACTACAATACTTATTTCTTAGCAATATCAAATGAGTTTTAACCCTGTGTTGGTAGGACACCATGGCAATTCCCTTTATGACCCACTTTGCGCAAGCAGTCCTGCCCCTCCTCCCCAGGGAAGGTGTCCTGGGCCATCCTAAATTCGAGATCATCCTGCTTCCCTTTTCTCCAAGCTGACCAGGGGAGGAGAACAAGTTGTCAAGTATGTTAGCAGAATGTTTAGTTTACCACTTGGTATAATAACAATAATAACAACAACAACAATTATTTATGTCATAACTTTTCAAAACAGCTGTTGAATAATAAAGCTGGGAGGGGTCTGGAGATTTGAGCCCCTCCCTTGTTTACAGAGGTTAAAGCGATCAGGCTCTAAACACCCAATAACCTGAGTGAGCCTCCTAATGCTACATGAGTTGGCCAAACCACTTCACAGGTCGGGAAACTGAGGCACCGACAGCAATTGGTCACAAGTGACTCAGATAACACAAAGTGATCTGTGACCAGACTTCCATTTCCTCGATCCTTGGTGCGGTGCTCCTTCCTCTGAGCCACCAGGTCTCTCCTTTAATCAAGGAGCAGTACAAGTGCCAAGTCAATTGGGCCACTGTGACACTGGCTCCGACCTAGGCCCATGCCAGCTAGGAGTATTGTTTCCAAAGGGGTCCCTGCTGCCCACGGTCAGCCCATTCCAAGCACTATCTCTGCGCCTAATCTGCCTGAGTTTGGAATGTGACAACCCCGCATCCCTAATCATCTGTTAGAGACAGTTCTAAGCTGAGAGCTGAATAGCTCCCTGTCACTTTAATTAATGGCAGGCACACTGTCCGATGCTCCCCACCGCACAATTCCCATTTGCCGGAAGATGTCTTAGCTCTGAGTGATAGGAATCTCCCTGCAGCCCTGTTGGCTGCAGCAACTGATGAGGAGCTGGGCTGGGCAGGAAGTAGATCCCACTGGTCCACAAGGACAGCCCACCAGTCAGGAGGACAGGGAGGACAGCACCTGACGCAAAGGTGCTTACTGTCTCCGGCCCACAGGACAAAGGTGGCTGGACTTTGAGGCCAATTCCCACCCTCTTTGCAAGGCAAGTCTGCGTTGGCAGCCACTTCCCAGCACCACACACTGCAGCTGAGGGCACAGGGAGACGAGGCAGCTAGTATGTACCGTAGCACCCTTCTTCTTGTGGGGAGGGGACATCAAGACCAATTCATGGCCCAGGCTTCAGGCTCAAAGAAAGTTAGACCTTGGTGGGAACTGAAGAGGTAAACTCTGCTACCATCTAGACATGCCATTACCTCATCCCTTTCTCCACCTGAGAGTTCCTGTCCTTCCCTTTCCCATCCCTGTAATCAGGACTCATCTCTAAGGTTTCACAAGTTGGACTGCTCTGGGGTCCATACAAAGTGCACCAGGATCCCGTAACTAATGCTTCCTTCTCCTAGGGAGCCTTCTGTGGCCCCAGAAAGCAGTCACTCACTTCCTCCTGTGACACCCTCCCTGCTGTCCTTGTGTTTATCATGCTGGACCACAGCTTCGCATTTATGTATCCATCTTCCCTTCTAGATGCTGGCCTTTTGTTTTTAAATTTTATATTAAATCTTATTTTATTGTCTTATTAAAGATTGAGCCCAAGTAAACACAGAGGCCTTATACTGAGCTACATCTCCAGTCACTGACTGACTGACTGATTGATTGATTGATCGATTGGATGGCTGAGGTAGGGTCTTGCTGAGTCACTAAGTTCTCCAGACTGGACTTGAACCTGTGATCCTCCTGCTTCAGCCTCTCAGAGTGCTGGGATTAGAGCCATGCACCAGCATGTCCAGTTTGGACTCTGCGCTTTTAAAAGCTGAGTGTGTCCATTGATTATTTTCATATCTGTAGCTTTTAACACAGTACCTGGCCCACTGCAGGTGCATGGTACTTGGTCAAATGAGCGAGTAAGTGACAAGAGTCACAAGTAAACTATAAATAATCACGTAAGTACCATACAGGCAGGCGGTCACACAGCCTTGTGCACATCTTGTCAACCTCAAGTGCTACACACCATGACTCACAGAGGCTTTATTGCGTTCATTGGTGAGGCAAGTCAAATGCCATCTGACAGATCCTCCTAGGCATAAATCAGACAGACAGTGCAAGACTAAACAATCAGCCCTGGCAGACACCACAGTGCCCCTGAGGCCATGCTCCACCACTGGGAAGAATGCTTCACTGCAGACACCATGCTCCTCAGGGTCTCGCCCCGGCTCGGGGATGGGCTGGCACGTGGGAGAGGAGGCTTGAACGTCTGCTACAAACTTTACTGGTGTCTGTCTTAGAAAAACAAAATACTTGATATTTGCCTGAAGTAACTGAAGCCCACCAGGTTATGTGGAGCTGATGCTACAAAAGGAAATGCTGTGCTCTAAGAAGCAGTTAAACCATAAAACAGGTTTAGAGTGATCCAGGGCATTTTTCCCCTTGTAAAATGCATGAACTCAATCAATAAACATTCTTCCTCCACAGCCTGGGAGCCCCAGGACAGCCTTGCCCCAGTGGAAGAATTTCACCTTTGGAGGGAAAGAGGTGAATGCGAATATGCTCACAAGATAAACAAATTCCAACTGAGATGCAGTTTTTCTTTTCCATTTCTTTTTTTCCCCTCTAATTTAGAAGAACTAATGTATTTGCTGACTCCCCAAGTTAGGATTCAGAAGAAACTAAAGTAAGCGTTATTTCTTCACGGAGCTATAATAGTCCTCCAAATCTACTTTCTGTTGGCACCAAGCCAAAGCCAGTTACCTTCTAGTGGAAGGGAAATGCTTCCCTTTTGTATGATTTGTATCTGGTAAGTCCATGCGCCCTGCTGATAATCTTATATTTCTGTTCCTTAGATGTTTTCAAAATGACAGTCTATTGACCCAGCCATCTCCCAGGTTTGAAATTCATGGGAGAAGACATCTCCATTGTGCTGTTTATGCCTCTTGCTCTGGTCACACAGAAGAGGTGACAGTAGCATTTTATTCCTTTCCTCTTTCCCTCCAGATGAGGACTGGCCACCAAGACTCCGGTGACACTTGCCAGGCACAATTTCAGACACCCAGGGGGCATCCACCTTCCTTTCCTGGACTCTAGGCTTTTAAGACTGAGGTGTCTTATGGACCAGCCAAATAGCTCAGCGGATTCAAGCACCTGCAAGCAGGTGCAGGGGCTGGGAGGTCAATTCCCAGGCCTGCCTTGCCGGCCCACCCCCAGGGCTTGCTGAGATGGTGATTGAGATTGGACTGGGCGTGGTGGCGTGGGCAAGTAATGCCAGCACTTGGGAGGCTGTAAACAGGAGAATCACTATGAGTCTGATTTAGTAGTGAGACCTTGAACACCGTGTAGACCCTTCCCTAAAATACAGAAAAAAAAAAAAGACTGGGGTGTCTTTTAATTATTTTCCAGTCAGAAGCTTCTAAGACGGTGCTGGAGTGACAGTGCTTACGCATGAGCTGCACATGATCACGTATCCATGCACACCCATGGGAGTTTTGTCAGCCACAAGTGCTACAAACCACGACACACAGAACCTTGTGCCTTTCCCTCTGTTGAGACTTCATCCTTTATGTGACTGAGGGACAGCATGCTGGGCCTCTGCCTGGGTGAGTCCTGGCAGGCCCGGAAGGGTCTGCTACTAACACGGTCTCTGCTTCCATCCGAGCTTTCCAACCGCCCAGCAGGGCCGCGAGAGCAGGGCCATCACAGCATTACACGTGGCTAAGAAAGGTCTATTTCAGGTGACTGCATGTGACAGAGCTGGGTTTACACTTGGGGTGCTCTGGCTCGGGGTCCCCATGTCCCTCCCAGGCAGCACACATCAGCAGCAGGGTCACTCACTAGGCCCTGCATGCTGCCATCTGGAGCCGAGCTTCATTTTCCCTTTTCTTTCCTTTTTCTGTTCATTTTTGTGGCATTGGGGATTGCACCCAGGGCCTTTCCACTGAGCTGTAGCCCCAGTGTTTTTCTTTTTTTTCTTTTCTTTCAGAACCAGGGATTGAACTCAGGCCCTTGCACTTGCTAGAGAAGCACTTATTCCACTGAGCCATCTCCCTGGCCCCTAGCCCAAATATATATATATATATATATATATATATATATATATATATATATATATATATATATTTAACCAAGATTTTGCTAAATCACTAAGTTGCTCAGGCTGGGCTTCCACTTGCTGTCCTTCTGCCTCAGCCTCCCAGGGTTCCGGGATTACAGCCATGTGCCTTCATACTCCACTACTACTTTATCCTTGCTGCCCTCAATCTCTTCCCATGTTCATGGGGGATCAGGAGGCCTCAGGTGACAGCATGCATGGAGATGACTTCCCTTTAGCTCTAATGCAGCTCCCTACAGTAAGTACCTAGCAGCTCTGACTGTTTGCATGATTGACGTTATCATTTGACTGAAATTGTGCTGCTTCTGAGCCAAAGCAAATCACTCTGCTCACAGTCTGCCTTCACACTTATTCTTGATGTCACTCGCTCTGCATCTTTTTTCCTCTCATCCTATAAAGAACCCTTGTATCCTCGTGTGGTGGCGCATTCCCATAATCCCAGCACTCAGGAGGCTGAGGCAGGAGGATCGTTGTGAGTTCAAGGCTAGCCTGAACAACAAAAAGAAAACAAAGAAAAAAAGGAAGAGCCCTCCCTTTCATCCAGGTCTGTGGGACTTTGCTTGAACCTCTAAAATGATTAAGTTTCTTCCAAGGAAAAATTCAGGCCAGACACCTGTGCCATGAGGAAGTCAACTCCTAGCCTCACGGCCCTTCCCTCGTCTTCCCTTATAGAGTGGAAACTTGCCTACAGGGAGCTGTGATGGGCCAGCCCCACTCCAGATGTGGTTGTGAGATGGCACCTCCAAGATGCTCAGCGCCTCCTCCCTATCCATTTGGGTATCGTCTCCCAGGGTCCTAGGCAGTCTCTCCAGCCCCACCCGCCATTGCTGCCCCAGTTTGCACAAATGTGAATGGATGATTGAGAAGCCACCAAGTCTCCGCCCCTTCAGGCTTTCCTCTTGAGATCCCCGACCTCTGCTCTGGAGTGACCTTCCCAGGGCCAGCTCAGATGGTGGCTCTTCATCCACCTCCCAACCCCACTGTGAAGTTCTTAGTCCAGCACCCACTGTAAGGCCTGCTGCCCAGACACTCATCCAGCGTCCTCTCCCCTTGGCGCTTCTCAGGCCTCACCCAGCCTTACTCTCTGGCACTCTTGGAGTGGAAGCAGCGCATGTTCTCCGGGAGGCTGAGATGTAGCCATGTGACCGCACAGCCCCCAAGGAGAACTGGCCCAGCCTACATAGTCCCCACAGTCCCACCTGGCACTTGCCACAGCCCCGCCTCAGCTTGCTAAGTTCAAGTCCACGCCAAGCACTCTATCCTCCCAGAAGGATAGAGTGCTTTTGTTGTTCAGGCTAGCCTTGCAAACTCCTCCTGCAGCCAGAAGCGCACGCTCCCTCTGATGCCCGGGTCCACTGGCGCCTTCTACTCCCCCTTGAGCTCTCTGCTTTGGTTCCTCAGCTCCTGGCCCCAGACACAGCCCCGGATGTTCCTTACCTGGCTGCTTCCTGTCTCTGCTCCATCCACAAGGGAAACAGTAGCGCTCACCTAACAGGGTTGTTTCCGGGATCAGCGAGCTCCTTCCTGCAGAGCGCTCTAAGCGCAGTGAACACCAGCTCTCCACGCTGCTGCAGGCAGGTGCTTTGCTCCTACTCCTACAGCTCAATGCCAGGTCCCTGACAGCTGCTTTCTCCCGAGTCCCGTCCAAGGCCACAGACCCAATCCCACGTGCCTACGGGACACTGGCAAACATCTGCCAAGTGGACGGATGACAGCCTCCGAGATGCGCAAGGGCTCCCCTTCCTACCTCCTCCCTCCACCTGTCACTGCTGCTGCAATTTCCCGCTAGAGAATTTGTCATAATTACAGTTTGTAGTTTCATGTCGTTTCGCAGTTATTTCACCCACCTGACATTTCTATCACGCTCGAACCTCCTTGAAGGCAGGGATCTTGCGTGTTGCTTTCTCGTGTCCACAGAGCCTAGCACATGCCACACACCGTCCCCTAAACATTCTGAAGTCCTGGAGCAAACTCCAATTAATCAAAAATCAATTCATTCGCACACCAATGGCCTTTTTTAGTCCTTTAAATCGTAATAGATTCTGAGCATTGGAGCAGTGGTGAGCAAGGGCTACTAGTCAGTAGGACTAGTCACGGCCCAGCCCAGCCCAGATCCGTGGGCAGCTGGGAGAGGCTCACCGCCTCCACAGCGAGGTCGGTGCTCGCGGCCTGGGCTGTGCCGTACTAGGCTAGCTTCGGACGCTCTTCGCACCCGTGTGACCGTAAACTCTTCTCGTCTGTGAAATGGAATTACTACCGGGCCGGCTCACAGGGTTTCTGCACATGTAAAATGCTCCCGCAAGAGTAGCCCCTAGAATAAAAGCACCAGCGTCCACCTAAGGCCATGGACCAGTCCAGGTAAGCTTCTATGAGACGATCCAGCGCTTCGGTTTTCTGAGCTACAGAATGGTGCACTTCTGTTCTTATTTTATAGTGAAAATAATGAGCTACTTACAAGTGAATCATAAGCACAGAGATGTAGTGCCATCCAAGTAGAAAGACGCCTTCCCTGGGTTTTGCTTTCTGAAGGAAGTTTAAGAAATTTTCAATGTTCCTTTAAAAAATTGACTGGGGAGATAGCTGGGTCTAAGCATCTGCCTGGCAAGCACAAGGACTCAAGTTTGATTCTCAGTACTGCATGCTGTGCCATCCCTGAAACTGGGGTGCACTGTGTTGGCCCTGAAATCAGGTGTGGTAGTGCATGCCTGTAATCCCAGCACTAGGGAGGCTGAGACAGGAGGATCACTACAAGTCCAAGCTGCATGGCACAACCCTGCAACAAATGAATAAATAAATAAATAAAATGAAAGAAAAAAACTAAACCAACTAATTAGAGAGCCAGAACATTCATTTACCTGCCCTTCTAGTTGTAGGCTTCTCACTTTTCAGGACTTCTGACTGTAGCATTATTGTGGCCCAACCCCTCTGAGTTCAGTCATACCCCAAAACCCACAGAACAGGGGTCACACGCAGTTACAGGGAATGGCTCATCTTCACTCACAGCTCACAAAGTTCATCAAAAGTGATACAATTCATAACTCAGATCTACATGTCTCAAAGATACCTTCTGTCTTCCCTGGGAATGCTGTCTGGGACATTCCAAACCCCACATTCTTGCTCTGTCCTGCAGCAGGTGAGACAGGCAGACCTTTCTCCCCTCTCCTTCCAAACCCCCAGGGCTGCATAAACTCTTCTTCACTGGGGCACTGAACAGAGGTGAGGTAGGTCCGGTGGGAGACGGCTGCTGACCTCCTGGAACCCCTTGGCTCCTTCTCTTTGAGTAGCTACAACTTCTGTTTTCCTTTTCTGTCTAGGGGGTACCTTTAAGTAGGTCCTGGCCCTGGGGTACATGGAACTTGGGTTAGGAGAGCCATGTCCTCCTGTTTCTGCTCAGTCCAGCGGCCTGGCTTGATGCTTCAAGCGGTTTATACCTGTCATGGTTTGTGTATATTTGTCCCCCCAAAGCCTCATGCAGTCATTGGGGTGTGATGGTCCCAGAATTTTGATTCATTCATGATCCAAGGCTACAATTATGGGGCTGAGGACTGCTGGGATTATGGGTGTGACTGTTACACCCAGCCTGGGGCAGATAAGGAAGAGAGACTTGCTTTCTGCAGCCACTGTGGCTGCTGCTCCTCCCTTTTGCTCTTGCTGTTTTGCTGCCTTCTGCCACCATGAACTGCTGCCCTCTACCACGTGCCAGTCTGCCTTCGAGCTAGCTGAGTATGGACTGAAACCTCCATTAACTGTGAGCCTGAATTATCTTAACCTTTCCTTCCTTCATAGATATTTGTCCCAGCAATGAGAGAAGAGTAACTTAAGACAGTGCCTGTTTGGCTCCTCTGGCGACTCAAGTTAACACCAGTGTCCGTGTCTGATTCCTCAGGCTTCCCTTAGATTTCTGAGCTGCCTGATGGACTTCCACTCCACCTGCGAAGCTTACCCACCTGGATTTATGTGTTTTGTTTTTGTTTTTGTTTTTTAGCAGAACCGGGGATGGAACTCAAGCTCCTGTTCTTGCCAGGCAAGCACTTATTCTACTGAGCTATCTCCCTGGACCCTGGATTTATGGTTTTTTGCAACCAAACACTAGCTGACTCCTAAAACCCACATATGAATAACTCAGACCACCATCTCCATTTATAAAAAATATAGCTGCAACCCTGAAGCAATGAACCTGAACTTAACAGATGTTGTTTATTGCAAGTCACAGTCAAAAGTCAACCTTCATTAAATCTTTCCTACTTGCTTTTCCCATTCCCCACCAAAGTCTTTTGGACACATCCAAAATTCCTGATGAAGAAAGGAACAACAGTTGTTCATGTGGAAAGCCCATGCCTACAAAGTAATAAGAATAACACGTAGCAAGGACCCTCTCTCACTGACTGGCTCAATCATTTCATCTCCAGGAGCTTCATTTGTCCTGTGCATGAAAACCTGTACAGAAATGTTAGCTCTTTCTACCTCTCAAGGTTGCTATAAGGTCCTAATCAGAATACTGAATGGACAAACGACACCTTGAGAATCTAGTCGGTGGGCCACATGAAAGTGAAAGCCTGTCTTGAGCATGGTCTTCTACTAACAATTTCTCCTCTTACTGTCCCTGTCTATTAACTTCTCTTTCTCAGCTACCATCTGGGACTGGATATAACAAGAAAGAGCACAAAGTAGTGGTAGAGTTAAGCTTTTAAAATATAAATTCCTAATTAGACTGTGTCCAGTGCAACTTCTAAAAACTGAGTCAGCAAACAGTGCCTGACCCCCCTCCCCCCTCCCCAGCATGCAGACCCACTGTCAATGCAAGCAGAAAGGACAGGCTGCTCAGAGGGGTTCCCCTGGCTCATGAGAGTTAAAATTGCTTTCACGCTTGGCTTTTTCTTTTTCCTTTTTTTTCCAAATCAAGCTAGAAGGAAATGTATGTCAGTCTGGAAAGAAAGAAATCATTAATCTAGTGCAACTTGGTAAACTAGAAACCTTGACTAAAATCTGTAATTATTCATACTCACTGTTCAAATTCCTGGTAGAAAAAAATTTACTCACAGTCCTGTAAGAGGAGGAGCACAGTGCCTGGAGGAGAGAGGCACTAGGGTAGAAATTCAAGTCACTGGGAGTCAGGAAACAGGCCCCGCCCCACTAGGAGGGGACAAGGCTGTGGCCACCACAGGGCTGGTGCTCAAAGCCCTGTCCATTCCACTGCTGCCCCCACTGCCCAGTGACAAACTACTCAGTGAGAGCCTCCTAGTGACGAACTACAGGCAAATGGCCCGTTGGGAGACGGCAGCCTGTTAATCATTGTAGCCACTGCCCTCCACAGCTTGCTGTCCAAACCTGGAGGCAGACACAGGGCAGATTGCAGCAGCACTCCAGAATGTCCACTACTGCCCCTCACCCCTCAACTGGGGCAGTCACAGTGATGCCCCCCACCTCCATCCTTGGCCTGAAACAGGCTGCTCTGTCATTTGGGGTGAGAGTGTGCGAAGCCCTGAATGGCAGAGCTGCAGCTGCCCTGTGCTGAACGTGGAACCCGAGCAAGGACTGAACGCTGTGCTTGTGGGTTCGGCGTAAGTTCATAGTAAGGCACTTGAGGGCTTGAAGAAACCACTGCTAAGGTCACAGTGCCACAGGGAGCCTGCATTCTCCATGGGCACTGCCCCACAGTCTCTGCCTCCCTGGCTCTGTCACTGAGTCTAAGCCGATCACAAGGAAGCCCCTCTGGTCCCACCTTCCTCGGCTTCCCCCCAGCATGGGCACTCCTGGCCATCTCTTCCTGCTTTGAAGGCACCATTGGGAATCCCATGACCTGGCCACTTTCCCATCCCCTGGCTCCTCTCCCTTCTTGTCATCGCTGACCGCCTGGCTTTGTGGTTACAACACAGCCTTTAGAGTCAGGCAGACTCCAAACCCAGACAAGTCGCACCTCCCTTCTGAGGCCCAGGGTTCTGAAATAGAAAACTGGGATGAAAAAAGCAGCCTGCAGGGTCTGGAGCAGTGCTGGGTGATCCTGACAGATGTGCCAGCCACCAGGGCCAGCCTGGGACTCTCCAGGCCTCTACTCCAGGCTCTTTCCACACACACCTGCCTGAGGGCTGCTTTGTGCACCTGCCCTGCCCTCTCCTTTGTCAGTTCAACTCTGCCCCACGCTGGGTCCCTGATTTTCCATCTTAGTCCCTAGGACAGACTCCCTCACTGTTTCCCCCTCTCCAGACCTCTGGTTGTCCTCTCTACAGGGTGCCCTGTCCCTGTCAAGGGTGCTATGTGTCTCACCACTCCTGTCACCTGCCCCTTTAGCCTCTTGGCTCTGCAGAGCAGGCCGCTGTGGTCCCTAGGAACTCAGC
>NW_004524583.1:16697119-16703965 GCF_000260255.1 Octodon degus
GCTGCCCTCTCCACATCCACACACAGTGCTGCGTCCCGGCAGGTACTTAGCAGATGCTGGGTGAGCATCTGTTTGAGGCTGTGTGGCAGATGCCCTTCCCGGGTGGGCTCCACACTGGGGCCTGAGCCAGATTTCCCACACATGCATTAACTGCTGCAGTTCTCTCGCTTTGTCTTGAAATGAGAAAATGCAGAGAGAAGCAGAAAAGGCCACTCGGACATGCCTTGCCATTTGTCACTGGCGGTCTCATCCAGTTGTTCCCACGTGGCCTCCAGAGTGCTGTGGGGCTCCATTACTTCAAGGATACAGAATTTGGCAGGGGATGTCCCAGGCTCGCACGGCCCCCCAGCTCCAGCGTGACCTCAGGCCAACTGCTTCACACCCCTGCACCCGCATTGCTGTCCTAGCAAATCCCACAGGACATTCAGTCTCTCACAGTTCCAGAGGCTGAAGTATGAAATCAAGGTACCTTCCGGTGGCTCCAAGCAAGAGTCTGCTCCAAGCTTCTCTCCCAGCTTCTGGGGGCAGCTGGTGCTCTTTGGCTCACAGAGGTACTGCCCCAGCCTCTGTTCCCACCTTCCCATGGCCTCTCCTCCTGCTATGAGGTCGGAGGTCATCCCTGCCCGTCCTATTGGAGCATGACCTACCCTTAATTAATTACTTCAGCAAGAACTCCACTTCCAAACACAGTCACATTCTGAGGTACTGGTAGTGCGGTTAGAACTTCAGCATATTTTGTGGGGAAGACACAATTCAACCCATAATAATCTTCATGCCTCTGTGTTCCCTAAAGGAAAAGAGTAACAGCTCATACCTCATAGGGTGTTTGTGAGGACTGGATAATTTAGTGCAGGGAAAGGGCTGTGAGCAATACCTGGTAGGCAATGAGGGCTCCACAAATGTTAACTGTGATTAACAATGTCAGTATAATTGTCTGCGAACAGGAGGACAGTGTGTTTTTTGCTCTGAGACACTAATGGAAGAGATTCTATGGTATCTTCATTTAGAAACACGTGAGTAGGTGTTTCAACACTGAGTAGCTGCAATTCTGGGGTGCACATACTGGAAATCTATTCAGGCCAGCCCTGGCTGAAGATGAGTCAGGGACTGAGCCTTTATACTCCCCAAGTTCAAGGCAATGGCATTTGGAGGTGGGGCTTTGGTGGGGTGCTTAGGGCTTGAGGATGGAGCCCTCCCGGATGGGATTAGTACACTTATAAAAGGGAACCTGAGGAAGGCTGTGAGGACTTGGTGAGATGACAGCCGCATGTGAGCCAGAGCACTGGCCCTCAGGGGCCCCACATCTGCCCATCCCTGCTGAGACTTCCCAGTCTCCAGAACCCTGCAAACAGCATCCCTGCTGTGTGTAGGCCGCACAGTCCCCGGGGTTCTGCTATGGCAGTTTGGACAGACTAAGCATCCCTACAAGGATGGCGGTGCACCTCGTAGAGCAAAACAAGAACTGCAAGAAGACTGGAAAGCCCAATGAACGCAGCTGTTTGAACTCACTCAGGAAGGCGTACTCGCTGCCTCTGTGCTGTCTGCTTCATTCTACCCTGGACGTAAATCTTCATCACCTGTAAGTTTGGGGCCCTTAACGGCTGGTTCCTCTGTTAACAGGGGTGAGGCTGGGATTGTGAGGTGCCCAGCATGGCCCGGAGGAACTCATGGCATGTGGGTGGCAGCTGTTGTTCTTTTTCCCTGGACGTGGCTCCTCCTGGCCCAAGAGGAAAGATCAGCCACTGCCCCCCACACACACAGTGTTTCTGAGTCCTCCCTTTGAGAGGATGCCCATGCTGGCTTGAATCTCTTCCTAGAACCTCTGAGCTACAGGAGCCATGTCCTTCTGGCCAGCCCAGGTGAAGAGGCTGCCTTAGTGGGCACCTGGACACGGAGGGCCCTGGCAAAGCGGCCTGGATGGTGGCCTGACTCATGCTCTGGGCCATCTCGTCCTTTCTCCAGTTAGAGAGGTCTCCACCATGGTCCGCTGGAAGTTTGCTTCCTACAGTCTCAAGACAGGCCAGGTTACAGCCCTCCAGTCCCCACGGCATGCTGAGATCCCTGTCTGTCTATTCCTTATTCTAGTCCCGCTTCCTTCCCAGAACCCTCACCCCTGTAGCCTAGCTGGGTTTCTGTTTCTTAAATGTGAGACTTTCTCAGAACCTTTGTACCCACCATCCCTGCTGCCAATAACGTCTCTCCCCAAATTTCCATGTGACCACATTCAGGCCACTCAGGTCCAGAGAGGCCTTCCCTAACCTCTTTATCAGACAGCTACCCCTTCACCACTCTGGCCGTGACTGAGCCCATAGCAAGTGTCACTGTCCGACTATACCTTGTCCACCGAGGGACTCAGGTATTGATGCCCAGCCCCTACCTGGCCTCTCACCCCCCCCCCATAGCACAAGCTGCAGGAGTGTACAGACCTTGTCTGAACCAGGGCTGCAGCTCAGGGGTGGAGTGTTCATCTCACATGCACACGCAACACACGTGAGCATGCGCACATGCTTTATTTACCTGAGCCTAGAGCAAAGCCAGATGCTAATAAATATAGGTGGAATGAACAAATCCACGAATAAGTTTCTAATAAATTCTGAGTCAAGGAACACATGAATAGTAAAGTTATAAATGGTTCATCTTTCCACTAGCAATCCACCCTAACCTTGTGCCACTGCCAGGGCTTGACAGTAGCATCGCTGCGATGGTGACTATCTTCTTTGTCATTGATCTCTCAAACCTCCAAACCATGCAAAGTTGAAGAACTGTCTTTTGAAAATTGGTACCAGCATCGCCTTTGCTGTACTTGTGTTACCCAACTACTCGCCAGCAGTAGAATTCTTTACTTACAAATTTAAGCATCACTAATAACATTTATTAAAGACCGAGCTTCAGTTCTGAGCAATCACAGAAACTTTCCATTCCTGTGCCTTGTTGTTTAATTTTATTATCACCCAAGGATGCAAGTTGATTTATTTGTTTACATAAATTCACATTATTCAAATAGTCCTTTATCTGTTTTACAATATCCGCTCTTTTGCTATTGCCTTAATTGTATCTTATTAGACATCTCAGTTTTATGCCATGTGGCCTTAGGATATACTGATGTGTTTAAACACCTCATGCATACTTTAATATAGTATAAGTCATTGAAACTCATTGTAACTTGTCTACAAGCTAAGAAAGCAGTATGGATTGCTCTCTTGGAGGGAAAAAAAAGCAAATTAAGTGAATTTTCCTGCATCCTAAGAGGAATTACGTAGGCTTTGGAATGCCCTGGTCTTGCTTGTGTCGCTATGGTGAGTCTGTCCCAGCATCTTTCAGGAGAAAGAACAGAAAGCAAGAACTTCTCTTCTATCAAAAGTCTTTTTCCCAGCATGGTGGCCTATAGTGTCCGAGTACCTCAAAGACTATGGGAAAGGTCTTAGAAAATCTTCTAACACAAACATTAATTGGTCTCAGGTCTTCCTGTCATGCAGAAAAGGCAAGCAGTCTAAGGCGTCCTTCCAGTTTGCCTTCCTCACCTGATTGTGGAGGTCCTTTTCTGTGTGTGGGGTTGTTTGCTGATCGCCCTCTGACCCATGAGCTCAAGAATTCCAACTGCAGTTAGAGATCTGGGCTAGGACGCAGGCAGCTGCGTGGAGGCTGGGAGGGCTCCGGCACCTCCAGTAGGCTCCCGCTGAGAGTTGTCAGAGCTGTCCCATCCATCTAAATTCCTCCTCAGCCCCTGCACCTCTCTGGAACTGTAGGGCAGGTGTGGGGCCCTCAGCCCATTGGGCTACTGAGACCTCCTCAGAGTGGAGTTCCATCCCAAGTCCCATGCGGAAATGACAAATTCTCCTCTTTAATGAATAGCCCCCTGTAACTTTCCTCCTGGTTTTAAGGTTTTCTTTAGTTTCCTTTCTCTCGATCCCTCATGAGGCTGAGCTGGTGAAATGGTTTTCTTTTCTGCTAAACCCTCGCAGTTCATGGTCACTGGCGCTGAAGCTCCCCCACGGCTCCCAGGCGCCCCAATCATTTCCTTCCTAATAGGAAGCAGCAGGTGTAGAGTGGTCGTGTTGTCATCTTTCTAAGCTACAGAATTTTCTTCTGTGTGATTTCAGCCCCTCCAGGACACTGCCTGGGCCTCCTGGCAGATAACAGTAGTTAACCCCCTGCAAGCCTTCTGCTATTAAATTCTGTATCAACAGTGACCTGTGACCACAGCAGCCAACCCACCACAGGCTGTTGGGGAAAGTCCCAGAACTAAAAAAAAACAAAAACAGCTCCCATAAAGTGCTGGTTACTGTGACCAACTTTAATATAGATGAGGAAGACTGTATTTGCCAGCTTGTGTGGCTGAGCCAGGGCCAGGACCACTTTGTAAAGCCTATACACAGACCTTGTGCTCCACTGAAAGCACCCGAGGAGGAACCAGGGAGAGCACCAGTTGGTCCTCGGAGGCTGGGTGCCTACAGGTTGACTCCTTTGTTGTTCTCCCTCTGGCTCTTCCTGGCTGCCTTCCACACTCATCAGAATGCAGAGAAAAATGGACATCATTGTCACCAACACTCAGTGGCATCCTACATAGAAAAATACAGATGGCTGTTAGCTGCTAGTCATCCCCGCAGCGTGTGCAAAAGTCTTACAAAACTACTTCTACCCATGGGAGAGAAAGTTTATACCCATGGAAAAGACAAGGTACAGATAGAAAGTAGGATAGGCCAAGGTTGTACATGGGAGTGAGGAACAGGAGAAGTGGACTTTAGTCCTGCCCAGAATTATGGTGCCAGTGACAGAGATGCGCCCGAGCAGCAGCCACCGGGTGGCAGTGGTGATGGGCGAGTGAGGCTGACTGGGCTGGGTGGGCTGGCTGGCTTGGCACTTGCTCAGGGATCGCAGGGTCCCTTTCCCTGGTCCAGGTCTATATGGTCAGTTTTAAGACTCAGTCCCAGCCCCCTGCGTGGAGACTGAAGCGCCACTCACCCCCAACCTTGGCGCACAAGCTGAGTCCTGATTATGCTGCCACAGACTGCCACGGGGAGCCCAAACTAGGACACTTGACATTTACAGCTAAGAAGAGCATGACTGCTTATGTAAATTATAGCACAAAATGGAAAGGAATTTAATTATTTTCTGTTGCTTTGGCAGCAACACAAGATGATTTTTAATAAAATATTTAACGAGGTTTTTTTTTTTCATGTGGAGACCTAAGAAATGTATTTTGTGGAGTGGCTATCCATTCACAGTTAAATGGCAACATAAATACAATCTAATATTGATAATTAAAACTGAATATAATGTTGATTCCTTTTTACTTGCCTTTTTAGTGTGCATGCATGATGGGTAATGGAGTATGAGAATCCCTTCTGCGTTCTGTTGCAATGAAACTTGTCCTCACAGCTGTGTGATGAATGACATGAGGTGACAGTGTCTTAGGGTAACAGTGAGAATATGAGCTCTGGAGTCTCAGTCCTGGGATCCAATCCCCATCCTGCCACTTATTACTTATGGGATCTGGGAGCAAGCTAGCTTTTCTAAACTGTGGTTTTCTGGGTTGTTGTTTTTTTTTCCCAAGGAAAAAGCCAATAATCACCTTCCACTCTACAGAGTGGAGTCTCAAATGAGCTAATTTGTTTGAACTTCTTAGTTCCATGCCTGGCACATAATAAGCACTTGAGAAACAATAATGATTAAGCAATAAGGAGGAGTGTGACAAATTTCCAACATGTCCATGCAAGTCATGACAGGAGTGCAGAGTGGGAGAGGGAAAGGCGAGAGGGACAGAGCACGGGGTCACAATCTTCACTTAGCCACTGCAGTTGGAGGGGTGCTGTGTCACCCAGGAACATGGATGATGCAAGAGATAGCTAAGTTCTGACTTAGCATGAAGTCCCGACATTTGGCAGAGAAAGAAAGGCAGCCTGGCCAACTCTTTGAAGGGCACAAATATAAGACATAGGGAGAAGACTTTAACTGTGTAAAAGTGAGAGGGAAAGAAAGTAGGAGCAGTTGTTCAGGACCATTCCAGCCCTTCAGCGGTGCCTTGTGATTGTGTTCAAGAACATTCCATGCCCAGAAGCCATAAAACAGTCCCAGGCAGGTATTTTGAATAAGCCACAGTGGTCAGCTTGATTGGTATTTTGACTACAGCAAAATTATTTGTGGGCAGACTTTTCCCCTTGGACCTACGGACCTGTTCATCTGCCATCTGCACTGGGTCAACCAGGGTTATAACTAACTAGAGTGGGAGGTCAGAAAAGTCCTTATGTCAGAGGAATTTCTGGGATGACATAGCAGTTTTCACTCCAGTGGACAAGTAAGACAAGGCAGGACACTTTGGAGAAACTGAAGCACTGGACAAAGGTGGCATTTACTAGCTCAAATAGGTCATGGAGTGCTGAGTCTCCACAAGGTGGGGCCATGTAGCGCAGAGTTGCTGTGATTGTTCAGTTCTTACTCCAACAGGGATGCAACTGCCTTTGGCTAGAATTGATCCCTGGCTTCCTCTCCCACAACCAAAACAACTTCAGCAATCAGCCAAGACTATTAGAAAATTCATCAGCTAAAACTCCCTTCCCAAGAATGATGCTTATATCGAATGCTCTTCAAGCATTCTCCTCTGAAAATTCTTTTTCCATGCTCCATGAATTGTGGAACCTTCTTTATTTAGCTACACTAATATTTTTAATTATATTGCTATTGACTCTTGAGGACCTGAGATGTAATGAATTTTTTACATATGTTTATGCTCTTCCATTAGGCATTTCAAAATTTGATTCAATTCAAAGCCAATTCCCTTTATTTTTAGAGTTTGAAGAAGAACCTTGTTGCAACTCCAAGTACTGAGACCCACTCCCTCACGTGCAC
>NW_004524583.1:16704330-16708621 GCF_000260255.1 Octodon degus
CATCCATTGCTGAACTACTTAGGCATATAGTGCTTGGGCTGACCCTTATCAGCTTTCCTTCACCATGGCAAACACCTGAGACAGGCAGCTTAGAAGGAGGAAAAGTTTATCTTGGCCCACATCTTTGGTATATGGGCCCTTGGGAGACATTGAAGTGCCAACCATCACATCTGTATGCCAGCCTAAGTTTTGCTGGTGTGAGGCCCTAAGGACCCCTTTTGTGGAAGAGTTTTGACATTAGGAAGCCAGCGCAGAAAAGTAGAGGTGGACTCTATGAATTATTTGCACATCTTTGCTTCTTCTGTGGGCTTCAAAAGCTTTGAAATCATATAGATACCTTGGCTAGACAATTCTTAGCCCCAAACCTCATCATTTAACTTCAAAACTACAACGCTTTATGCTGACCCTGGGTGGCACTGTTTAGAGCTAAATCAGTCAACTCAGACTGTGAGTAACTTGTTATCCAGGTAAATAATGATTGGGAAACCCAGAAGGCCACACATGATGTGTCCATTGTATACTAGAAGCAGTCAGAGAGTTCCACAAGCCCACCATTACGAAGGAGCACCCTCCTTTCTTCATCCCTATGGAAAGGTAGGCTATCAGGTATCTACAAGGTTAAGCTTTAGAAGACCAAAAATCTAGTCCATGATGTAAGGAAATAGCTGAAGAGGTTGGTGGTCGCTATGATAATCCAGCTAAGGCCAAGGTGCTCTCCACTGGGGCAAGTCCCCTGCTCTTCCACCTATGGAAGCTCTCCCGGGCCATGTGAATAGCTGAAAAGATCCTTGACATGCTTAGTCTTGGTCCTGAAGGTCACCCATAATGTGAGATCCAGTAGGTAAACATGACATCTTGGAAGAAACAGTAGTCCAGGAAACAAGTCTGTCATGTAGAAGGCCTGGAAGTCTCCACCTATTTTTCTATTCTCATTTACACAATAAGGATAGGGCTAGGGATATAGCTCAGTGGCATAAGCACCTGCCTGGCAAGCGCAAGGTCCTGAGTTCAATCTCTGGTACTAAATAAATAAATAGAATAATAACAGCACATATCTTCATAGGATTATTTCAAGGACTAAATGAGACAGTATATTTATGGTGCTTAGAACAGTATTTAGAATATTCAATAAATATCGGTAAATAAATCTCAGTAAATAGTATTTAACAAGGGCCAGAAACAAGGAGAAAGAGGAATAATACGTACCGCAAGGTAAATTAAGTCCAAATTCCTGAAGAGAAATGCCTTTTGGAATAAACTGATGAGAATGTAAATTTTTCTTGTCTCTGGACTCGGGATCTTCAAAGTTAAATTTCAATCCTCACTTCCCACAATGCTAACTCTTGCAGTTAGAACATTTTATTTGTTCTTTCCTAGGTGCTGATTTTCAGTGTTGTCATCTTTGTCTTTTATGTCCTTGATTGTAAGCTGCCTATGATTCCTGTTGAAAGAGGTGGGATATATACAATAAAATAAAAATAAAAAGAAGACACACCATAAAATTTGCTGAATTTATTGAATCGTCGAATCTCGCCACATAAACTAGAGCACTTCTGAAGCACAGAGAGAGCAGTAACAGAAAAACATTCTCCTTATTTTCTTGTTTACATATCAAAATTCTACCTGAGAGAGCAATCACACTTCTCTCGCGTCCTGTTCCCGCAGTGCGAAGCCCCTTTCGCTTGCCTGAGGCTCCGAGGACCCTCTCGAGGACAGACACTTCCCGGGCTGACAGCACAAGTCAACGCCGTCTGCTCACCCTCTGCTTCCAGGCGTGGGCCATTTCTTGGCAGAGTGGCCGCTCCAACAGCTAATTTCAGCCTTATCTTTTTATCATTCTCCCCCCACTGCTCTGCCCTGCCTCATGGGGAAAAAGAAAGAAAGAAAAATCCCGCACACCTGCATCCTCGAGGATCAAAGAGTGCTCATCTGAAGCCTGGCTCCAGGTTGCTATGGTGATGGACAATTCTGACCATCAGGGTGCAGGAGGTACTGGTGCTGGGAGCCATTGAGTTACGGAGCTGAGGCTGGAGGGGTGCAGAGCACCTCAGCGTACCTCCTGGTTTGAGAAAATGACTGGCCTGTTCAGCCCACTCTGCACACTCCTGCAAAGCCTTTCTGATGGAAAGTCGGCCGCTCCACACTCAGATAAAACACTCTCTGGCCCTCCTCACGGCCCCCAGCATGTGCCCGTGGAGTTCTTTTTCCATTACGCTCTAATGGGCCCCACAGCGATGCACTGGAGTAGTGAAGAGTTTGCTCTCAGGGCTCTAAGTTCAGCTGATTCTCAGAGGAGCCCAATTTCTCCTCTGATGGATTCCTGGGGGGGCTCCTTTTGCTACTGTGTCCCCAGCGCTACATGCTTTGGAGCCAGCTCCACAGCAGGTCTGGCTTTCACCTGTTTGGGAGCACAAAGAAGGCGTCCTAGGCCACATAGTTCAGAGCCTGAGCACACTCAGATGCTGTCCTCTCCCAAAGCTTGTTATCACCCCAAGTCTGGCAGCTCACCTCCACCCCTACATACTTGTTTGCTTTTCTAATTGTGTAGGAAGTTTGCTAATTGATTAGAAAAAATTCCCTAGGTCTAAAACCAAACTACGTTGGCTAACTCAAGTGATCCGGCAGGGAGGAAAATGCACTGAAAACAGAAGGCAAGCAGAGAATGTCCCAAACTCAAGTCTAAGGACCCCAGTGAAAGGCTAAAGACCGACGGAGCCCATACACATTCTCATCCCTGGTCTCCCAGTGGGCTGCCCACGATGTCAAGAAGGCTGTTCTTGTTGCCTGGCCTCCCTGGTATGCAGGAATGCTTGCTTCCAGAAGTGCTCTGTTTCCTACTCACAAAGTATGCGAAGATGTAATGGGTTGAGCTGCAGCAGCCGTATGGCCCTGAAAGAAACCCAGGTTGCCGGAACCTCACCCCAGCATTACGGGACCTTTGAACAAACACCAGCAATTACCTGTCTCCAGACCTCTTATGTAACAGATAAATGGTCCCTATTACACCACTGTGACCTGACTTTCTTTTACAGGAAGCTTGATACATTTCTATCAGTCATCTTTTTGTTATTGTAACAAATACCTGAGATAAAAGGTAGGAATGTTCGTTTGGGCTCACGGTTTCTGAGGCCTCCATGCCGTCGCTTGGCGCTGTGCTTTGGCCCTGTGGCAGCTCTACACAACCTAGCAGGTGCATGTGAGTGGAGGAGACCTACTCGCCTTGTAATAGCCAAGAAGCAGGGAGAGAAAAAGACAAGAAGGGGCCAGGTCCTATCGCCCCCTTCAAAAGCACTCCTATTACCTCTCTTCTTCCCACAAGACCCCACCTACCAGTAGCACCACGAGTCAGGGCCAGGCCTTTGACACACAGACCTTGGGAAGATATTCTGGATTCCTACTAGCACAGTGGTCTTCCCTAATTTAGGGCCTTCTGTTTCCATATTCTGTCTTCCTAAAAAATTTAAGGTATAAAAAAGAGCAGAAACCAGACCAACAAGGAAAGCTTCTTTGAAATTTCTGACTCAGAATTCTCCACTTGAAATCATTTGGCAATGCCCAATAGTCTTCCATACATCTATTTTGTTGTTTCTCAAAGTTGGCCTGGTCAGGGTTTCCTTAGAGCTTTGGCAGTTCTTATGGACACGGTGACAAATGGAGCAAGTTCCCAACGGCTTCCGATCAATTGGTGGGAGGGGGGATTGGGGTAAGACAGCACAGTAGAATGATTAAGTAACTAAGCCTATAATTTTCTGTAGGCAGAGATGAAAGGCTTCTTTAATAAGGAAAATTTCTAAATGGCTCAAATGAAAGCACAATAATGAAGAGAGAAATGGGACCCTAGTTTCCTTTTTCCTTTTCATACGACAAGCCTCAGTCCAACAACTCAATCTGCTGTCACTTGGAGAAATTTCTCCCAAGGAAGGAAATCAAAGAAGCAAAAGAACCAGTTCAGCTCCCAGAGATGACAAGGCAGGATTTACAATATTTATTTTTCCAAATCACTTTCCTCCCACTGTGCCTACCAGCGAGGTGGGCGAATGCTCTGCACGTCTAGAATGTGCTGTGACAGCAACACAGATTCCTGTTGGATCAAACGACTGGGTACCATAACATAGCCACACTGACACATAACATTATCTGTCATGTGAACAATAAAGGTTTTTGTAATGTTTATCTTCCTGAACATGAGCCCCCTGGAGCAGTAAAATTATGCTAATGGAGACGATGCAATAGGGAAGTTGTGTTAGTGTACACAGCAGGCTGTGGTGGGGGCCGGGGATGAATTTGGTTC
>NW_004524583.1:16708876-16740487 GCF_000260255.1 Octodon degus
TGCTTTGCCAAGCTTGTTCTAAGTAGGTGCTTTAGACCACTGAGCCATCTCTCCAGCCCATTGTGCCTCAATTTCTACAACTGTTTAGATCCACTTGCTTGCCTTCACTCGGTCTGTCGTGTCAGTTCAGTTGGCACAATGGCACTCTGTCCTCTCGCTCTACGTGGGCTCTTGAGGCAGGCACTTCTGGTCCAGTCCCTCCCTGGAGGGCAAGGGGAGAGCCCGCTGGGGGAGTCCAGGCCCAGGGGCACCACAGTCACTCGCTAACTGCTAACTAGCTGCTAACCTCCAGAGCAGCTGTCCAAGTTCCCAAAGCATACAGAGGGCTGGGCCGGCTCTGTCTGCTAGATGTGCTCATTCTGAGGTCAGTGAGGAATTTTACAGTCAATCTTGTTTCCAATCACGACCAGAGAATACAAACTAAACCCAGAAGGCCAGCCATGCACTGCGCTCAGAAGGGCGAGCTGCAGATTCGGCGCAAGGAGGAGCTCAGCTCGGCTCCCAGAGCTGCTCCCTTACTTGTGTTTATTCAAAGAAAATCATAGGTCTTATGTGTTTTTTTAAATTTTCTGCTCCTTTTTACTATGTTTTTCTCTGAGTATATTTCACTTTCATAGCATGGAAAAAACATCGCATGTTATAGCTAGGTTTGCACAGATGGGGTGGAGAATGAAGAAAGGAAAGAGGATCTAGATGCTACCGTATTTATACTAGAAAGGTTAGATCTCAGACTCCAAAGTGTATGAGAGGGAGGGAGGGAGGGAGGGAGGGAGGGAGACGGACAGAGAGAGAGAGAGAGAGAGAGAGAGAGAGAGAGAGAGACAGAGACAGAGAGACAGAGAGACAGAGACAGACAGAGAGAGAGATTGAGAGAGAGCTTAGCAAAGGAATGGCCAGCTGTATAGCATCTGGGAAGTCCCAGGCCCTGCAGTCAGCAAGCTCAAGGCCCAGGAGAGCTCACTGTCACCCCAGCCTGAGGACTAGAGGAGCCATTGGGAGGCTCATGAAAGTGCAAGTCCAAAGACAGGAGACCGGAGTGCCAGCTGCAAGACAGAAAGATGGAAAGAAGTTCTTCCCACTAAGCCTTCTACCTGGCCTTCAGCAGATGGACGAGGCCCGCCCACATTGGAGTGAGGCCTGTTTTCCTCAGCTCATCAATTTGAATGTTAATCTTATCCAAAATTACCCTCACAGACATCCCCAGTCACCCTGTCTATCCAGCCATTGCCCAGGCAAGATAACGCATGAAATTAACCACCCCATGGGGGTAACTATCGTTCCTACTAGAGAAGAGGTTGAGGAGAGACTTAAATAACTCAGATAAAGTGTTCAGAATGGTGCCAGACACAGACTAGGCACAGGAAAAAAAACTGAAGAAGTGAATTGAACTGGGGAAGTCATTTTCTATCAGAAAAGGAAGATTTTATAGCAAATGCTAAAGTTTAATCCCCTGAAAGATCTTTATGTCACTTGCTGTTATGGATAGTACCCCACAAGGACACAGTTAATCGGGCAAGGCTACCGTGCAGTTGTGTGGCAGGCGTGGTGGCCCAGCACAGGAGAAGGCTGGCATCTGAGCCCCTGATGGTACCAAGGGCCAGCCAGTGTCTCCACAGCGTCATGCCTGGCATTGTGCTCCCCCTCTGCTGAGGGAAGAAGAAGCTGTCCATTGGTCTTGTTGACCTACTACCCAAGAGTTCTAGGTAAAATTCAAATACAAGCCATAGGCCCACCCACTGCATAAGCTAATTTGAGCGGCAATGTGCAGATAAGGGAATATGGATCCTTGTTGCTCTTTGCAGACTGGACTTCTTTTTAAAGAAAAATGAAGGAGGAAGGGGAAGAAACAAGGGCATCAAGGAGGTAGGAGCTCTGACAGTGATGACACAGTGGCTCTCAGCGCCCAGAAATGGAAATAAAGAGCAGTAAACTGCAGCCCCAGATCTGCAAAGTAGCCTGTCCTGCTTCAGGAGGGCAGGATGCAGAGGGGTCTCCTGCACACAGTGTACACTGTAACAGACACCTGGGATCTCAGCCCTTGTGGGGAGTGTGCCAGGATTTCTACTCCCATTGCCCACAGGATCTGGGCCCTGTGCCCACCTCTGTCCCCTCCGAGACCTTAGTAAGAAACCTCACACCTATTATAGTCCCCATACCTCAAGACTCCTCTGTGAAGGGGACACTGCAGGGGCCTGCTGGGTATGAGGCCCAAGGCCTGGGGACATTAGACAGTCACATCAGTGACCCTGACTTCTGTGTCTATTCCAAATGACATTCTTTCTGCTGTGCGACACTCTCTAGGTAAAGATGCAAATCAAGACTTGTGAAGCAACCTGCATTCTCAGGCATAAAGGATGCCACATCAGGTACTAGAAAGAGGAGGACTTGGATGCGGGGCCACAGGTGTTTCATTATCATTTTACTTATTAACCAGTGAATTCATGACTTCTTCACATTAATAAGCCTGGTCTCATCCTCTTCTATCACAATTCATTTAGTTTGCATAGTGAGGCTACTCAGTGTGGGAAAGGAGAAAACTAGGACCCTGGGAGGGAGGTGGAAGAGATTCAGGAGGAGATGTACAAGCAGACAGGAAGTTCAGAGAGTTTGCAGACAGCTAGCTGAAGAGCGCTCTGGCCCCACTCGCACTCCACTGCCTCCCTAATGTGCCCAGGTCATTCCAGGTCGTCCCCTCAGCTCAGAGACTTCCTGGAAGAACTCATAGTGTCTAGCTTTGCCCTCATGAAGGTCTATTACAGTGCAAGGATACAAAACAAGATCAGCCCAAGAAAATCCGGCAGAAGTTTCCTACAATTCTCTCTCTGGAGCAGCAGAGGACTGGCTTGCTTCCCTCAGTCACAAATGGTGACCCCATGTGCGATACTCTAAGTCCAGAGAAGTTCACCAGAGACTCCGGGCCAGGACCAGCACTGGGGCCTGGTGATACAGGTACCTGCTACCTAGCACCTATTAAAATTGCCAGACTCCCTTGAGAGTTACTTATCAGGGAGGAGGACAGCTTCCTGTTATCCTCTTTCTGCATATCTGGATGCCCTGTAATCAGCTCCCCATTGAGAGTCCTACTGGGGGTAAGGGTGGGTCCCCTCAGAAGAGGGCAGACAGATCTGCACAGCAGAGTCCCACAGGGGTTTCAAGCCACCTTCTCCTCTCTACCTTCTCCTCCTGGGGGTATGTGAGCTCTGACAAGATCTCCCATCTGCCCCAGCACCTCCCAGTCTCAGTCCTTTCCTCTACGCCCTGATCAGTCAGGCACAGTGCCTGGGTCTGTTCAGTGTTGTCCCTGGGACCTGGGAGGATGTATGGAAGCCCCAAGGTCACCCCTCTGTCCCACATGATAGGGGAGCAGCCATTCACCAGGTATTCCCTAGGCATTTCAGGATCCAGCCCCGGGCCACAGAAATCACAGGCAGCAGGCCTGCAAGTGACGCAGGGAACCAGCACCAAGAGCCAGTCAGTCAGTCAGTCACAGCTGGGAGCACAGGCAGGCTGGGGAGTGGTGGCCTCCGAAAGCTGACTTTGACCCCTGGCCTCACCTTTTGCTAACTGTGGGCTCCATGTGTGCTGATGTCATAAGGTGCTAAACTCCACCCTGTGCTTGCTGGGATTAAATGTGGCATCACTATGAAACGCTAGTTCCCCTTTCTCTGTCCTTAAAGGGATCCACATCTTTCTTGGTCCTCTCAGTAGCCAAACTGCACAGTTGAAAGCATCAGAGACAACTCTGTCGTGTAAATGGGACCCAGCTCTCCTCCGGTGAGGATTACCCACCCAGGCAAGGGCCGCTTCTCACAGGAAAGGCTAACAGAAAGTTTCCCACAGAAACGCCAGAAAGCTAGGTTCAAAAAGGTCGAAATAAATTGATCACAATCCACAAATGTTTATGATACACCAAGTCCCAGGGTAGGGTGGCCTCCAACAGTGGAGACCACAGAAGAAGGAGAACAGGAGAGAAGACAGGGCTGCCTTTGCTTTGGGAGCCCGGATTCTTTAGGAGAGAAGCCCCAGACACCCGGCACAGCAAGTAACTGTACAGAGTGGGTGATACGGAGTGCTTGCGTAAGGGAGAAACAGGTTCTGTAGGCGCTCACGTTACGTAAGGAAAAGACCGCAATGCTACCTGGGTCTCTGCACCCAGCAATCTCCCTGATAGGTCCCGCCCTCTGGAGGGCCTGGGCTTCCCAACTCGCTCCTGACTGATGGAAGACCTGGGAAGTCACAGGCTGTCCCTGCACTGCAGACCCTGGGAAGACTGTGCCTCTAACGTGGGTGCTGCCCTCCTCACTTACCTGCTCTGGGGGAAGCCACTTGCCGCGTTGAGAGGGGGAGGGGTGTCACATGGCAAGGGACAGAGGGACACCATCTGACCACAGCTAGCAAGGGGCCACACACTGCCAGCGCCCTGTGAGGAGTCCTCTGCCTGCAAGAATGAGGTCACAGTCCTGCCTGATCCTTTTCAACCAGATGAAAGAACTAGAGCCACAGGCACTTACCTTCACCGCCTCTTCATTCCTGGCCCCCAGAAACTGAGGTAACAAGAGTTTGCTGTTTGAATCCACTGAGCCTTGGGTTATTGGTTGTGCAACAGCAGTAAGCCCAGCTGAGAAGGATGAGCAGGATTGGAAGGGGTGAGTGGTGTGAGTGAGAAGGGAGGCAGAAGGACGCGGGAGAGCATCTCCTCCACCCGCCTCAGGGGCTCAGCTGGCGCGCTGCGCTAAAAGGCAGATTAAGAAGGCAAATGTGTGCTGCGCTGGGGACACACAGGAGCACCCAGACATGAGTGGCCCAAGAGGTGGCTCAGAACCTAGCACAGACAGCATCTGCATCAAAGAACGATAAACGTGTGAGGTCAGGGCAAAGGACAGAGGACTGATGATGTGCAGGGGACGCTGACTGGAAACAAAGGCTGATTTAGTAATGTTCTTCACATAGCTTGCTCGGTTCTGTGTCTGGACTCATAAAGGTTTGAAGCGGTCCCTTCTGTCTCTCCTGGTAGAGAAGGGAAGAGGGACGTGTGTGTAAATCCCCATCCTGTTCTTAGACACGGGGGATTAGGGTGTTTGCTGCCTTCCCGACATCTTCCTTTCCTTCAGCAGAACGTCACGCTTGTTTGAAGGAGGGCTGTGTCGATGGCCATAGTTACCTGGGTGACCTTTCAAGCCTGACCTCGGACGGTCACAAAGTCCTGGCCTCAAGGACTCTGCTCTCTGGACTTGGAATGCAGCCAGGAAGGGCTCATAGAGTTCTTCTGGGGTTGCACCCTGGTGTCCATCTGAGGCCCCTGCTGCGGGCAGCTGGGGACCTCCTCTGCAGCCTCCTCAGGTAGGAATGGGGAGGGGAAGAAACTCAGGACACTATCTGTCCCCCACTGCGCTTGGCTACTGGTACTTTTCCACTCGAGTCCTCTGGCCTTGACCCCAGGGACCATGTCTGTGGCCCTCAGCAGTGTGAAGCACCCACATCTGCGCTCACCAACCTGACCTGGGAAGAATGGAGCGGGAGAGGAGGCCCTTGCTCGTCCCCAACTGCAGAAGCTGAGAGCAGCTCCAGGGAACACTCAGCTCCCAGCTGGAGAAGATGAGTTCTGGAAAGAACCAATGCTCCTGGGTAGACACGTGAGATCCAAAGTTCTTCTCATCTGCTATTTTCAAGAGCCAGCACCTCTGTGTTATTACAGTCCCTGTTATCCCATCTCATCCTGCCAGCCAGGAAGTCGGGAAATGAAGGCACAAACGGCACACTGGAATTCATTTCTCTTCAAATGGCGATGACAGTTAGCACTGAGTAGCTTTATGCCGGAAAGCGCAGAAAGGCTTCCTGGGGGCCAATTGATATAAATGTTTAAAGGGGTTTGTACCAGTGGATTTCCACAAAGCCTTTGAGCCCAACTTTTCAACAGCTGGCAGATGTACAAGTTACCCAGAAAGTTTTTCAAAGGACTAAGAGCTTAATCTCTGGCCTTTGAGGGCTCGTTCCTGTGTTGAGGAACAAGACTCAGATGTGTGGACTGCACGAGATGACGTTCTGAGTAGGGAAGCTGAGGGCGTGAGGAGAGACTAAAGCCAGCACAAATGAAGGGTGGGAAGAAGGAGGTGGTGAAGATCCATGTGGGCCGAGGGAGGGAAGGAAGCTAAACAGAGGTTCAGCGTGCCACAGGTCACTAAGCATGGAAGCCCTTCTTTTCCTCTTCCTGGGAAACAAAATTGCTCATGCCTGTGTTTGATCCCAGCCAGGCACCATGGTGCAAGCCTGCAGCCCCAGCACTTTGGGAGAATGTGTTTGAGTTCCCACTGGGCAACTTCGTGAGGCCCTGTCACAAAATTTAAAAAAAATTACAGAAAAAGGCCAGGTATGTAACTCAGTGTAAAGTGCCTAAATTCAACACTGAAAAATACTTTTTGCTTACTAACCTTACACGAGAGCCACCATAGCACCCAGGTGTCCGTGATCATATGGTCCTAGCAGGCACACCCAAAAAGCCACAAATTTTGTACCCTTTATTTCAGTGCTCAGACCCAAGCCATCCCAGCAGCAGATGGTCAGGCTAGAAACAGAGCTCCTGAGGGTCCGATGCCACCTATGTGATTCCTAAGTCCCTTCTAGCTATGCCATTCTGTGACTGCAGGCTTTTTCATTAAGGAGAAAGGCTAGAAGAATAAAGAAATGAGTAAGACTTCACATCATAGGCAGAGGGTGCCATCACTTGTTCTCTGATACTACGTTTGTTAACATCCTTCAGCTTACACTTTGTGATTCATGTGACATGGAAAGAATCAAGATTTTAATTGTGCAGTACAATTAAAAACAGCAAAGCCTGCAGGAGATCCTGTCCCCTGCTGTAGTCTACTCTAGTAGCAATGGGAGGAAAGAGGATGACAAACCTTTTGTTTGTGAGACCTGAAATGTTGATCCCTAACCCCATGTCTCTAAACTAGAAAACTCTGAGGTCAGCTCAATCTGGCACCCGCGAGAGCCACTGCTAAGAAGGCAGGGTTATTCCTAAGTGACTCTGGAGTTAACAGCAGAACCAAGGACTAGAAGGATGAGGTTACAGCGAACCAATGATCAGGAGGGTTTAGGGAAGGCCAGCTATGACCACGGGCCTCTGAACTCTTGCTCTGACCCACGCTGAGGCCCCAGCCTGAAGCCACCGAGTGCCCTGGCTGCTTACCTAGAAAAGGCAGGTCCCTGCCTGGGAGCTACTGCAGCCACCTGACATCCATCAGGACAAAGCTGCCGTTCCTGACATGCACACTCGACTGCCATGCACAGAGTAAATTGGCTTGACCTTTAGGAGGAAAGAGAAATATGTCACCTTCCTAACGGATGATGGGAAGATGGCCTCTGCTATGAAGGATAACCTCTCCACACAGCTCTTCAAGGGGGTAGAGAAAGGTGGGAGAGAGCCCAAGAATGAAAAATTGAGGTCAGATCAAAGGCACACAGCATAATGTTTAATTCCCATTGGTTCTGTGGTGCTCTCACAAGGCCCATTCTGTCCAGGTCTGATTCCTGTCCTTTCCTGCCAACCTTTCCTGGACATCTCATTGGATTAGAAAGGCAGCCGGGGCCTTCTATGTCATTACCATGGAATTGTCAAGGAAGCCAGCTATACTTGGCAGTTGGAGCCATCTTGGGGGGCAGGATGTTGGGGTAGGTTTCTGTCTAAGCAGGTTTCTGGGTGGGGCTTTGCAAGGTTGAGGATAGACGGGGATATCAAGCCCTTGAGCAACTCCACACATAGCCCTACTCACTCATGAGCATGGGCCTCCATCCACAGAGAACCAGGGGACGTGGTCCTGGTGAAAGCCTCACACAGTATTGCTTTTAAGACAAGTCTTTCTAGTCCGGGAGACACTTGTTCTTCTTAATCAGAACAGTGCTTAGCTGGTAATGACAAATGGAAAGCAATTGCCTGAGAAGAAAGGAAACTGTCTGTGTGCCTGGGTCTGAGGCAGGTGATCTTTCAGGCCGTGTGCACTCAACTGAAGCTGTGCTGCCTCCCTGCCGTGGCTGCATGGCATCTTGGAGGGGGAAGATGGGTGTGGCTCCCAGGAGAGATGTTCCCTGGCCGAGTGAGTGCTCTTCAGCTGCCAGGATGGGTATTGAGGGCCATGAAGTAGGAGGGCTTCTTCCCTTCTGCCTAACAAATCCTACAGGGAATCTCTGCTGCAAAATCTTCTGGTTTGAGCCCATTAGTCCGTCCCTCCTGTGGCCTCTTATTATCCCAGCATGCATAGGGATCTTAGGTCTGGGAAGATGTCACTTAGTGATCAGCCAAATAAGGCTCAGGAATGGGGTGGGGTGGGGGTCACAGCTGAGAAACTGATACTCCTGTCTGCCAAAGGCTGACCAGCCAACTGGCAGCAGAGGTGGGAGTGGGAAGGCGCTTCCCTGATCCTGCAGTCTTGCTCTATCACAGAGCATACACTTCAGCATCTTTCCACGTGTGCCTCATCAGAAAGGTTTCTAGGTGACATGCCCCAGCACAAGTGAGGAGACACGGCTGCTGGAAGCTCGGAGCCTCCCTCTTGCTTCCAGTGAAAATCAGGGGCACCAACCTTTCTCACGGAGACCCCAAGAAGCCTCAGGTGAGGGTCCCTTCCCTCCTCACCTTGCTTTCTTTTGCCTCATCTCAATGTGATTGGTGCTGAGCTTGTGTCTAAGATCTGTAGTCTCAGAAGACACGAGCTCCTTTCCCCATCACCCAGTTATCATGGGGGGGTTCCCCATGCTTAAGATCTACTTCATATCCTTTCCTGAATTTTATGAATTATCTCACTCTGTTAAAGAAGGAAAAACAGTCACAACCTTCCTTTCTGGAAGAAAAGGAATTTACTAGCTTAATCCAAAGGAAAGCAATGATAGTTAAACTTCAGGGACTGCCTTCGATAGGCCAAGCACTGCCTAAGGATTTTGCATATATTAATTCAATCCTCCAGCAGCTCACAAGGAGGATGTCATTGCCAACTCATTTTATAGCCAGTGAAATAGGCCAAAGTCTGAGAATTTGTCCAAGGTCACAGAGCTGGTAGACAGCAGAGCTGAGATTTAAATTCGGGCTGTCAGGTTCCACAGTCCACCTGCTTAAGCAGGATCCAGTGGTTTCTTGGACGCCAGTGCCCGGTGCAGTGTAGCACTAACAGCATGCGCGGCTGTGGCAGAGACCAGTGGTGCAGGCTCCTATACCCCAAAGGCTGATGGGATAGCACAGGCCTCAAGAGCCATCCTGACACTTGTAAGTCTGGATCAGGTGACGACCCTGTCCTTAACTTGCTGAGATGAAAGCAGCTAACTCTGCCAGGCACTTGCCACGGGTCACTGCTTCATGTTCTGTGATTGGCATGGAGTGCAGGGAGCACACTGCCATGCCCAGATGAACAGCCTGGAGCCCGGAGCCCATGCCCTATGCCCCGCCATTCTACCTTCCTTTTCCTGAGTGCCAGGCTGAGCATTCGCTTGGCAGCTCTGGAGAAAGGGTGAAAGATCCCATCACTCACAGACCGCTGTCTCACTCTCTCATGGGCTGATTTGCCCTGCTCATCTTCTTGGCCGTTTATACAACTGTGTGTGTGTGTGTGTGTGTGTGTGTGTGTGTGTGTGTGAAGTCCAGCACTGACTACATGGGTGGCTCTGATTCTCCCTGACTGTGACCTTGGCCAGCATGATAAGCCAAGAACGACGTGGGGGACAGAGGAGACACTGAGCCCAGCGTGATCTTTTGACTTCCGTCAGTCCTACGTGGGCAGAAAGGAAAGCAGTGGGAGCAGAGAGGACAATGTCCTGGTCGGGGGCGAAGATTCTAGAACCAGAACTGGTTCTTGAACACCTGTGGCTCTAAATCCTGGACCTGCTCCTTACAAGCTGGGAAATTATTTACCATTTTCTCATTTATAAAAGGGGAAGGATAATAGCATCTAGCTCGTAGAACTGCCAGGAGAACAAGATGCAGCAGTGTTTACAAGGACCTTCAAACGGTCTACAGCGCTTAGTAAGCGCCGCAGGTTTAGTAGGTGCGGATGGGCAGCCGAGCAGCCTGAGCACGCTAAGCCCAGTCTCTGGCCGTGCTGGGGCAGGAGGCTGCTACACACAGGCTCTGTGCGTAGGGAGGGGAGCACACCAGCTGTGCTCAGGTTTGAGTTGTGACTCCACAAACAGGGAGAGTTCAGAAAGCCCGAGCTCCCTGGGGTTAGCTCACCCTTGGGGTCGAGTTCTGCACCACTAGGAGAGAAGTGTGTTGCATGGGCATTTTCATCTCTCCGTGTCTGACCTAGCTGGAGGGTGCAGTGGACTCAGCGGGCCTCGAATGGCTTCCCTGGTCCCTGAGGCTCATGACCTCTTGCCTCTGCGCAGGTTGCCTAGAAGCGCGCAGCCTTCCAGCCGGCCTCCTCGCTGCCCACCTCCTGGAGCCTGCACCATCGGGGTGCGCTGCCCAGCCAGGCTTTGCAGGGCACAGCCACTCAGGGCACAGAAACCTCTGACGACCTGTGCCCGACTTCCTCACAAGGGTCTCGGTGGAGAACTCGGGCTCCGTGCGCCTGCTGACGTTTCTAGAACTGCTTCCCTCAGCTGGCGTCCCAGCAGCCGGCTGTGCTTGCCACTTGCCCAGAGCAGTTCCCACATTCCCACATTCAGCCGTCTCCTCATCGCCTTCAAGACGGCCTGAAAAGCTGCATGATCCTTCCATCCAGAAGTATGGTCATTCCTCAACATCCATACCGCTTTTTATTTTGCCTACTTATCACATTATAATAATTTAGGAATACAAATTACTTTCTTTTCTACAAAAATGTCAGCTTTTCGAGGCAGTGCGTGTCTAATCTATCTTTGTATGTAGTACAGGATGTAGAAATGATCCCCGCATATGCCAGGGACTGAACCCTGGACAGGGAATAGGCAGCTAAGCCCTCCTCATGTGGAGCCCAATTTCTACGTCGAACCAAGTTTCCATGGGGAACCCCTGTTCTTTATCAGAAGATAACTTAACCCCCTGGTCCACGTTTGCTCATAAAATAACTGTGAAGCTGAAAGTCTAGTCTTGATTTTGGTTGTCTTGACCAACACACACCTTAGAAGGCAGATGAGCCTGTAGAAGGCGGAGAAGCCTAAATCCAAGATTTATCAGATATCTTCTTTCCCAGCCAGTACTCAAATCCAATCTCCAGGATTCTCAGAACAATGTAAATTCTTCTCAGCTTCTATAGATTGGGAAATGCCATTTGAAAGTTGAAACACCTCCCCATAATGAAATTATTTACCAGTTGCCAGAGGTGCTGAGTTTAGCATTCAAAGCTGAGTGGATAACGAGGGAACTGCTATTGAGTATCGACTCTATTCTTACATGAATAAATCACCTGCCCACAAAAGAGCTTTGTGAGGTATCCATTTCTCCCTATTTTACAGGTAAGAATACCTAAAAGGTTGAAGTAACTTGCCCCAAAGCACATAGCTAGAAGTAGCAAAGCATAGATTTAAACTTCACTGTAACTTTCAAATCACACTTGTTGTGGTTTGTGTCTAGTTGTCCCCCAAAGCCTCATGCAGTAATGGGGTGCACTTGTGGAATTTGTGTGTGTTTTATGATCCAGTGCTGGGATTAATGGGTGGGAGTGCTACACCCGCCCTGTGGCAGAGAGCCTCGATGCAGCGGAAGGAACAGAGAGAGGCCGCTCCGCTGCTGCCCCTGCTGCCGCTGCTCCTGCCTTCTGCTCTTGCTGTTTTGCTGTTTTCTGCCACCGTGATCAGCTGCCCTCTGCCATGTGTCACTCTGCCTGGGAGCCTATTGAGTGTGGGATGAGACCTCCACAAACTGTGAGCTATATAAACCCTTCTTTTCTTATTTCTGGGTGTCCAGTGTTTGTCCCAGCAATGAGAGAAAAGTAATCAAGACAACACTCTTCACAAAACAGTAATGTTGCACCCCTCGCGAACACTGTACTGTCTTCTAAGATAATTATGTACCTCCTTATAGCTATGCCTCAGATACTTTGTTGCCCTAGGTGGCCTCCGTGGACACTGCCACTGCATTAGTCAGGGTCATTGGCTGCTTAAACAAACAAACAAACAAACATCAACAACAAAAACAAAAACACTATTGCGATCCAAGCAGAAAAGTACTATATAGCTTATTTCTTTCTGGCATCTCAGTGGAATGCAGTTGGGCAATTTTCTTCCAGTCAGTGACTTCTTTCAGCTTAAGACACTGCAGGTTTAAACCTATAGGTTCCACTGCTACCATGGAAAAGGAAGAAAGGAGGTCATGGGGCTTATGGCCAGGATTGGAAGTATCACATCATTTCATTGAGGAGAAAAAAGTAAAGACTCTACACAGAGGAGAAAGCACAAGAAGGAAAGGAAATAGGGTTGCTAGACATTCGTCAGTCTTTGACTAGCATAACACATTGGTTCAGTCATGGTGACCACAGGGGGCAGGAGGTACACCAGCTGGAATTTTGTATTTGGGGAGGATACTATTTGCAGAAGCATGAGCAGGATTAAAGTTGGGACCTATGAAGGATTCTGAGGCACCCAGAGATCAACAGCAGGAAGCCTCTACCATGCCCCAGTCCTTAGACAGGAGAGAGAACCATGTTCCTGAAGCACCATAAGATCTGGAGCTATGCAAGAACTGCCTCTGGGTAGGACCTGTTTTGTACAGAGGGACACATTCACTGCCACCATGGCCACAGAAGCAGAATGGCGGGAGGGATACCCTGGCCTTTCTCTTTCTGCACTGGATTTCCTGCCACTGTTTTTCTATGGTCTCATTCAACCTAGACCCAGAGGGCACGAGAGGCTGAGCAATGCCACCCTTAACGGTCAGCCTCCAACTGCACAGAGAATGGCAGAGAATGGATCTTGGGGAGAAGGATTAAAAGAGGTGACTATGGGCCAGGGAGATGACTTGGCATGCTAAGCACCTGCCTGGCAAGCACAAGGACCAGGGTTTGATCTCCTGTACTGCATGCTCGATGCTGTGCTGGCCACCAAAACTGAGTGTGGTGGCACACACCTGTGAGCCCAGTGCTGGGGAGGCTGAGGCAGGAGGATCATTACAAGTCTGAGCTATGGAATGAGGCCTTGTGCCAAATAAATAGATAAATGATTTTTTAAAAATTTCAAAGAGGTGACTGCACATTAACCACCCCACTCGAACACCTCCTTCCCTGAAACATCCCAGCAGCTTTCCTTTTGTGCTCCTTGCTGCAAAACTCTGCTTATCTAGACTCACTTATTTGTCCCAACTGGGCATCCTGTGTCACAAGCCCTACCACCTCAGCCCTGCAGAAAATTCATAATGTAATGGGGTACAAGGCAAAATTACCATGAGTGTTTGGTCTTTTTAATACGATTGGATATACCTCCAATACAGAGCCCACCAGAATACTGTGTTCCACTGCTTGTCTTCTCTCAGTAAGCCCAGATCTCTCTGTGAGTGCAGAGGAAAGGAGAAGGCTGAGAGACTCTGACCCCAGGCTCTGAAGGACAGACAGCTCTTCCCTCCTTCTCTCTGGCTCCCCCTCGGTACTCTACTATGTCTTTCTCCACTCTCAGCCACCCCCTCCCAAACCTGCATCAAACCTGACTCTGCTGATTGTGATTAACAGTGCAGAGCCACTCGCAGGAACTCGCTGCTCTTGCGGGGTAGGAGAAGCAGCTGCAGTAATTACAGCACATTTCTGGAATGGAGACTAATGGTGCAGGTTCAGATCTAAAATGCTTTTGATCCTCTTCATCATTAAAACACCATTAAAGGTACAATACATATATTACCAGGCATCAAATAGAACTGATGGAAAAAGAAATCAGGCTGATAATTGTTCCCAAGGCCATTATTTCCACTGAGCATGGGTGTGTCACACCCCCATGGTTGCACAAAAGGCTTTCACCGACCATGGTCATTTCCACACTGGATTAGCACACTGTATGTGCCATCCTAACCGGATATCCACTTTAGTGACTACCCTAACTTAAACTGCCTTCTAAGGACTTATGCTCGACTTCATAGGCCTTCTGAGCAAAACTCACAGGCCTTCAAAGACCAAAAATGTTTGTGACAATAACAGTGGAAGGATCCACATGACATAGCAAAAGAGGCAAAGCCACAATGTTGTATAAAACAACTCAATGGCAGCTGTAGACCATCCAATAGAATGTTTTCTTTTCATATAGAGTCGGCTCCTATAAGTGCCACTAGGAAATTAACCCAGGCTCCAAAGCGGTCTCTCTTTACACACTTCCTGTAAGAGTAGGGACTGGGCCACTCTTACTAGCTTAGGTTCTGGCTACCTCCCCCTGACCATCACTGAAGAGAGTCTCCATCCAGAACACCTCATGTAGGCTAACCCCCCTTCTCCTGCTAAGATGCAGCACCGCAAGACCCTTGTCACCACCACTCCCCCTGACGTGGTTCCCATTGTCACTACATGTGACCCCCAGGTTTGAGGCTAGGTGACCACATGACAGTACTATGTTTCCAGGTTTTCCAGAACGGTTAAAAAAAAAAAAAGAAAAGGACAGGGAAGTGTCAAGCAGAAGAGAGAACTCTGGGGTTCATGAGGCATGGATTTATCCAGAGAAAAGGGTTGGGGACAGGAGACAGGGCAAGAATAAAGAGTGACTGGGAAGAGTCTCACAGAGGGGCAGAGCATTTAACAGCACACAGCTCATGGCTTAGCAGCTCTCAGGGCTCGGACAAGAGCATCTTCGGAACCAGGCCAGACCTGATCACCATCTTCCCCAAAAAAGAAGACGCTACAACTGTAATCACCGCAGGTGTGAGCCCAGCTTTGGTGGCTTGGAGCCACTCATCCTCAGAAGCTGAGGCCCAGATGTGGCAAGAGCTAATGGGGAGGGTGATGGCTGCAAGCCCAGAGGTGATGTGGGGATGCTGGTGGCTGTGTATACTTGTGTTGGCATCCCTTAACCATCACGAACACTTGAGATGATCGACTTATGAAAAGGTTGATTTTAGCTCAAGGTTTGGGAAGTTTCAGTGGAGGACTAATTGGCCTCACTGTGGTTAGAGCTGTGGTGGAGCAGGGCATCAAAGCAGAAGTACTTGACAGAGTGAAACTGCTTGCCTCACCGACGGGGGCTGGGAGAGGAGGAGAGCAAGGGGCTGGGGCCCCACTCTCTCCTTTCCTAACCTTTAACCATGGCTTCCTAACCTTTCCTTTCCCAGTTTAATCAACGTTTGTCTAATTCTCTCTATTAAACTCTTTCTCCTTGGAATACCCAGGACAGCTTCTATCTCCTGACTCATTTTTTTTTTACTATTTTTTTAAAAAAGAATAAAAAATAGTAAAAAAACAAAGCAAAGCAAACAAAAAAACTCACTAGATATTATACAGAATTTCACTGAACAAAATGATAGGAATTCAACAATGATTGTTATATTGCATAATATTGTCTTCAAATTAGTTGTTTAGATTACCAGATATAAGCATACAAAATTGGTATAAAAAAGTTATAAGTAATTATAAAGGAAAATGAAAAACTAAGCATTAACAGCTCCTTTTGATTGACCAGCAGAAATCAGCAGTACAATTATAAAATCTATCCTGTGTATATATATATATATATATATTTTTTTTTTTTTTTCTCTTCTTTCTTTTGTCCTTTCCCTCAGCCCAGTTGTTCCTTTTGTTTCAACAGATTATTTCTTTCCCTTTCACAGTATCTAGTACCTTTCAAATTTTATTTACTTTTTCTTAGGTTCTTACACTAGCGAAACAATATGATGTTTGCTCATGCGGATCTGACTTATTTCACTTACAAGTATGGTCTCTAGCTGCATCCATTTACCTATAAAAGCCTCTTTTATATAGCTGAGTAATGCTCCACTGTGTAAAAATACCATGTCCTTTCTATCCATTCCTCAGTTGATGGACATTTGAATTGCTTCCAGGATTTAGCTGTAACAAATTGCAGTACTGTAAAGATGAGTGTACGTATATTGCTGTGGTATGATTTCAGTTCTTTTGGAAAAATACCCAGAAGGGAATATCTGGGCTGTATGGAACCTCCAGTCCTAGGTTTTGGAGACATCTCCACACTAATTTCCACAGCGGCCATACCAGCCTACGCTCCCACCAACAGTGGAGAGTTGTTCCTTTCTCCCCACAGCCCCTCCAGCACTCACTATTGGTTGACTTCTTGTGGATGCCTATTTTTTCTGGGGTGAGATGAAATCTCAGTATTGTTTTAAGTTTCATTTCTCAACGAACAGTGATGATAAATATTTTTTCATATATTTATTTGTCATTGTATTGTATTACTTCCTCAGATGCCCATTTTTGGATTGAGTCTTGGAATTTGGGGGGCCTGATTTTTAGGTGGCAACCTAGTGCAGCGGTCTCCGCACAGGGCTCTAGAGCGCGAGGTCGCCGGTTTGAGACCTCAATCCCCAATTCTGCAAAAACAAAACAAAATAAACAAAAAAACAGCAGATCCCTTGTGCTGGGCATCTAAATAGCAGTGGGATTAGAGATACACCCATAGTGCAGTGGGAAAGGTAGTAAGGACAATCCATAACACAAGTCACTAGGTGGTGACGACCAGTTGAGCTAAGTCTCTTCCATGTCCTATCGAAAGCATGTAGAAAAATAAGCTTCACTTGCCCAGGTATCACTGTCTTTGGAAGGCTGCCTGCCTATGTGAGGTAAGTATATTCTCCATATGCTTTCAGAGCAACTTATACACAGATACTTCCAGTATAGTCCTTAAAAATAAAAACCAATCATAGCAGTATGACCTGTCTTTATTAGATTATGATCTCCTTTATATAAAGCCTGATGTCCTTATCAATCTAATTAACTAGGTGCTTAAAATGGGACCACTTAATATACAATTTTCAGAGTAAATAAATGAATGGCTCTTTGCATCTGCTGCTCTATTTTTTGCAGCTGAATTCAGCATTGTATGCTATTTCATCTTAAAATGGAAATTTTGAGCCCTGTTTATATTTGGGAGGATAAATGGTATGGAGCACATTAATTCCCTTAACATTTAGGCAATGAATGAAGCCTGACTAGCATCAAGAAGTACCATATACTTCTCCCTTGCAGAACACAAAATTGTGTTGATGCAGTTATAATTATTTAAGAATTCTGCATGCTATTATGAACAATGTTGTAATGATCATGAGAGGACAGATATCTCTTTGAGATACTTATGTCATTTCATTTGTGTATACACCCAGAAGTAGGGTTGCTGGGTTATACAGTAATCCTATTTTAGATTTTCTGAGGACTCTCCATCTAGTTTTCCATAATTATTTCATCAATTTACAATCCCATCAACAGAGTTACAAAGGTTCTCTTTCTCTGCATCCTCAGCACTTGCTGTCATTTGATTTTTTGTAATAACCATCCCAATAGATGTGAAGTGACAGCACTTTGATCTACATTTCACATGGCGTCTGCAGTGATCAGCAGCGCTGCACACACGTTCACACTCTGCTGGCCATTTGTGCGCCCTTTGCTCGTTTTATAATTGGGTTATTTGGTTTTTCACCTCTATGTGAATTCTGTTGTAGTTTTGATATCAGCACCCTTATCAGATACATGATTTGCAAATATTTCATCCCATTCCATAGGCTGACTTTGCATTTTGTTGATGATTCCCTTTGCAGAAACTCTCTGCAGCATTGTTTGCAGTAGGCGTAGATGGACTCCTGCCATTATGGCAACATGAAGAACCCAGGGGACCTTATGTTATGTGACATAACCAGAACACAGAAAAGCAAATACCACATGATCTCACTCACGTGGGGAATCTAGAGAAGTCAACCCCATAGAAACAAAGAGTGGGAGGTTTCTAGGGACTGAGGGGTTAGAGAAACAGGGTTTCTTTTTTTATATATATATTTGGTTGTTACAGGGTCTCACTATGCAGCTTGGACTCATAGTGATCCTCCTGTTTTCAGCCTCCCCGGCACTGAGATTACAGGCATGCATCACTACACCTGGACTCTGGCTGGCTCAGCCCGCCCGGGGGGTGAGGCTGGTGTGGCATGTGGTGCCAGGGATCGAGCCTCCATCCCTACACTTGTCTATGCAGGTGCTTTAGTCTGCTATGCTATCTCCCCAGCCCCAAAATGGGGTTTCTTAAAAAGATTGTAAAGATCAGCAATTCTGGGAGGTCAAATACAGTCTGGCACTCATAGTTCACAATAAGGGACTATGCTTGAACTGCTGAGAGAGAAGATCTTAAGTGTGCGCTTCCCACATACAGAAAAGCCCCACAAAAATTAAAACACCCATGATTGGCAAGGGGAAAATAAGTTTTGTAAAGTGACGGGTGTTATTATCTCAATTGCAGTAATCATAACGTATATGTATAAATAAACATCATATGGTCCACTTTAAATATATATGATTTGTATTTGTTAATTAAACCTCAGTAAAACTGGAAATTAAAAAAACAGATTTTAAAAATAATGTATAAATAAAGATAAGGATTGAAGGCAATAGAAGTGGCAAAAGATAAAGATTGAAGGCAGTAAAGTAGTTCATTACATAGGGATTTTTATATGTTACATCATGAATGGCCTTATTTTTAAATTTTAACTTCTGTTAAGTAGTTGAGCAACAAGTACACTCTTGAAAACATTATTTTAATAACGGTGGCCTCAGCTGTGCTGTATTCTTATCTGTAACTAAGGGTGAGGTTAGAGGCGTCTCTCTTCATTTGCTCATCGATCTGTCAGATATTGGCTCTCCAATCAAAGCAATCCCATGTACAACCAATCCGACCTACCATCATCCCTCATTCAGAAAACAACAGGAATGATACCAACATCAAACACAGAATGACGCTCACTATGTGCTGTTCCAAGTGGCTCGGCTTTTACACCTGCGCTCTATTTACATCTAATCATCATGAAACTCACAGCAATCCGTACAAACTTTCTCCACTGCACAGATGGGAAAACCGAGGCACAGCGATTAGGTCCCCTGCCCAGGGTCACACAGCTAGAGGGGGCTTAGTGGGGATCTCAGCCCTGGCATTCAGGCTCTAACGCTCTACTCTTAATCCCTGAGCTTCGCGGCCCCTCCAGATGAGTATCTGCCAACAGTTTCTCTGCTGCTCCCTCTGTCCCACAAGCTAGTCGCAAGGTAACCTGAAGACGCACTTTTATTCTGTAAACCAGGCATGCCAATCCACTGCCAGAACCGTTCCAGAAGTTCCCATGCCCTTGAAGTCGCGTGCTAGCCTGCAGCTCTGCAGCGTCCGGACTGGCCGCCCTTCATTGGCCTCTGCTGCCGCCACTCTCCCTCCTTGCAGCCGCCCCAGCCCTCTGCTGCCTCCAACAGCCGAGTCCTGCCTCTGCCTCAGCTCCTTCACGGCCGCCCTTCCTTCAGCACAGAGCGCTCATCCTCTCTCTCAGCCTGCACCCTCGCTCCGTCCCCTGAAGCTCTCTGCTCACCCTGCCTCCTAATGAGGCCCCTGACCAGCTTGTCCAAGATGTCCAATCTCTGCCCCACGGCGCACTCTGTACTCCGCTCGGCCTCCCTGGTAATTCTTAACCATTTCACAAGGGACAAATTGGTGTTTATTTTCTGCCTCTCTTCTTGATCCTGAACTCCAAGAGGACAGGGATCTTTCTGTCTTTTGTCCTATCTCTGTGACTTCAGTGTCCAGCTCATTATACGTGAACATTAAATACTGGTTAAATAAAGAGTCCCTAAAGTTCTTCCGGTACCACCGTGTACCGGGTAATCACACACAAAGGACACACAAAGCGCTTCTTTGCTATTTGGGGCCGACACACTGGGAGCTGCCCACCGCCCCAGGCTATTTGTTTGGAACAAAATAGGAACAAGGGTGGATGAGAAGAGAACACATGCGGTAAGGCACGGGGTTTCCGGACCAGGAGCATAGCCAGTGTCCATGAACACCCGCTTTATTAACGCTTTCCTCGGCAGTATTAATCACACTAAGCTACTATGGTTTAGAAACTTGTTTAAAAAGCCAATATTCTATTAAAGACTTTTAACTAGATGCTTGGGATAGATTTCTCTGAGGTACCGAGCCCAGCCCAAATCTGTGAATTGGGCCAATGCTGGGTTCCAGGAGGCCCCAGGATGGAGGAGTTAACTCCTGGGTAACTGATGGAATCTCAGAGATTGAGAACTGGCTTCGCTTGAGAATCAGCTTTGTGTTATGGGTCAGACAGAACTGTCTTGGAGTGCTGGTTGGAGGGCCTCCAGATAGGCGGGCTGGGCCAGAGAAAGTTTTAGAGTGAGCAAGAGACTAAAGTGGGAGAGTTGCAGAAATGTGCCAGGAAGGAAGAACTAGTGTGGACAGGTGTCCTTTAAGGGGGCTCAGGGTACAATAGATTTGTCCTAGAAATGTAAAACACGCTGGTGTTTGCCCTTTTCCTAAGATAAAGTCCCTGTCTCTGGGGAGCCGCTGTCAGTGTGAAGTCTCCTCGGAGGGTTAGAATGGAATCCAAGCACAAAGCCAGCCCTGGGACCTGGAGACCTTTCTTCACCAGCCAGGCAGGAGGCGAGCTCTCCACTTTCAGTGGCTCCCACTCTCTGCCCCCTCACGTGGGCGGCTGCCCAAAGCGGGGCAGCTCTCAGCAGTCTCCTCTGGGGGCAGCTGCCATTCAGCACGATGCCTCTTCCTTCACATTGAGGTTTTCCTGCCCTTTCTCCCTTTCTGTCATTGCTAGCTGTGTGAGCCCCTGTAACTACTGACGTTCTCTGAGACTCAGCTTCCTCGCCTGTGAAGGAGTGCATCGTACTCAGACACGGGTTACTGTGCAGATGGAATCTGTGTGCGAAGCACGCAGCACACACTCAGTGAATGGAGGCTGATGCTGCTGGCACCAGTCATGAGAGTAGGAGGGAAAGGTCTGTCTAGCAGAGACAGGCATGTGCCCTTTCTCGAGGGCCACAGTCCCAAGTCACAATAGATCACTCTAGGCCAAAGCTGAGCACCGGAGCAGAAGAGCCTGTGGGCAGTTTTATCCTGCTCGCCTCCACTTGCTCCCTCTCCGTAGAGCACACACTGCTCTGCGCAGCGGTCTCTTGCATCCTTCTCTCTCCAGGTCGTTTCCCCATGGAAGCAGCTAGAGATGCAGATGCTATGGCCCCTTGGAGCTCGGTGTAATCACCAGCTTGTAAGTGCTCAGCTCCATGCTGGCAAACGAGGCAGTGCGGATGCATAACGCTTAACGCTCTGGTTCCATTCATAAGGGGACATGGCCCAGTGATGAACAAGCCAACAGGAAAAGTAATAGAAAGACTACTATGGAGGAGTAGAAGTAAGAGCAGGATAGAGAGGTGGGAGTGTGGGAGGAGCAGGGCACGGGGGATGGGATGCAGATTTGGCTTCGCTGGCAGGCAGCAAGGGCCACAGAAAGAGCATGAGCTTAGCCAGATGCAGGATGGAGTTCTACCTCAGACTCACCAGCCCTGTGTGTCTGCCAGAATGTGTAGGCCTGGTGTCCTGTGTACAGCAAGGACCCACCAGAAATACCTCCCCACAGCTGAGAAGGGACTGCAGGCACCAGCAGTCCCCAGACTATAGCAGTGCCTTCTCCTGCAATCTCAGATCCCAGTGTCTTAGCTGCAGGTGCCATGGCCTCTCTGGACCCGAGGCAGACTCTTCACTTCATCCCTGAGCCTCTGAGAAGCCAAGCAGATAGGAAGGCCAGGAGGGCATGGTTGGGGTCATCCCTGAACCCAGAGAGCATCCACACTGTCCACTCATTCACTCTGACTGCAGCGAACACCAGGCCCTGGGAAACAGGACGAAGTGTGGGGTCTTGCTCCAAGGAGTCTGTCTAGAGACAGAGACAGAAATAGAGATAGGGACAGACACAGTGATAGAGATTTAGAGATAGAGACAGAGACAGAACTAGAGACAGTGGGGTGGGGCACTAGCTAGCTATACTCACTGTTAGAAGAGTTAGAGATTAATGTAGGATATCTAGCTACGGTAGTTTCAAAAAAATCTGCTTTTTTGTCCCCACTACCTAAACTGATTTGGGGTTTGCACAAAAGTCCTCACAGTTTCTGAGCAGACTGCTGTGAAAGTTAGAAAATAAAACATTGTGCTGGAGGAGTAAGGGAGGTCTGGGAGCAGAGGACACAGTTGATGAAGGCAGAATGAGCAGTTACACACCAGCGTGCTGGGCCTCAGGTATTTCACACACGTTCATCCCTAAGAGCGTGTTAGCCTGTTCTTTCGACCACCCTGGGGGAGAAACAGAATTATTCATATTGCAAGAATTTTTGTATTTATAAAGATAAGGTCATAAGTTGGCAGTGGCAGAGCCAAAATTTGAGGTCACAGGCTGATTCTGGATTTCACATTCTTAACATCGATGCCAAATCGCCTCTCTTGAAGAAAGCATATTGTGCCCAGGCCTCTCCCCAGCTGTAATGCCCCTGAGAGTGTCATTCCTCCAGTCCTGTTATGTTCTTGGAGCATCCTCTCTGCGGAAGACTGTGAAACCCAGCACCACGTAAGTTGAGCAGGGAGCACTGACCGCAGCACCTTAAGTCGCCTGTGAGCGGCTTTGCAGCAGTGCTCTTGGCTCTGGAGCCTGGAGAACAGAAGCTGGGGCTTGGGAGACTCACCTGGACATCTTCCTGCCTCTGCTTTTGCGGGGCAGGAATGGTGGGACCTCAGAGGTTCAAACATAAAGGGGCTCCAAGATGCGGTGCTCCGAAGGATCTCTTCTCTATGAATGGGCCAGGTCTCCAAACTCAGTGGTACGGAGCGCACAAAGTGGAGCTGCTCTGACAGAAGTGGAGTCGGGCCACTTGGTGCCCCATGTGACCTGTATCCTTTGTATTTTCTCCCATTTCCCAGATGGTTTTCAAAGCCTCTCCACAGAATAGTTTGAAAAGCACTGTCCTAGGTAGAATACTGGCAGAAAGGCTGGCTGTGCCCCCTTGCAGCTCTGCTGGCTCTAGAGGCAGCATCTGCTTCAGGTGAGCAGGACCAGAAAGCAAGGGTCTGCAGACTGCTGTGGCCAGCTGAGGGGAGGAGCCGCATTCCCAGGACTCTGCTGGAATACATGCCCTGTGTTGCCTGGAAGAGAGAACTGGGCTCTGTGATGGGCCTAGTGAGGGGACCAAGAAGGGCTGGCCAGGAGGGGCACGGGGACTGAAAGGAGGCAGGTGGATCAGATGACAAATACTGAATTATTTTCTCCTTGGGGCAAGCACAGGGCTTGGGAGCCAAAATGCCTGGATTTGGATCTTGGCTCTGCCACTTGTAACTTGCTTGACTTAAGCAAGTTACTTATTTTCCATTCCACTTCTAAAAAATTGGAACAATGCTTGCCTCTTCCTCACAGGTTTGTTGTAAGAATGCAATATACAGATATAGATATATAAATATAGATATAGATATAAAATAGGACCTAGCATATAGTAGTTAAGAAGTGTTACCTTTATTATCATGGATATTTTTATCATCTTCAGAGATAGTTTTTATAGCTTTAGATTTCTCAAAAAAGTCAAATTACAGATGGACTCTTTCCACGTCTAATGTACATGGGCTCAACGCTGTTTTGCAATTTGATGGTACATGCTTGCAGTCCTGGCATTTGGGAGGCTGGGGCAGAAGGATCATCCTAGTGATACCCTGCTTTTGTAATCAAACAAATAAACCCTCCACTCCACCCCCCCAAAAAAAACCCCCACAAAACAAACAATGGCAAGATAGCTCAGGGACCAAGTGCCTGCTTAGCGATTCCCAGCACCACATGCCTCGCTGGCCCCAAGCCCTGGTGCTCTGAGCCGCCACAGACACTGGTCATGGTAGTGTATGCCTACAGTCCCAGCACTGGGGAGGCTGAGAACAGGAGGATCACTATGAGCCTGAGCTGCACAGTGAGACCCTGTACCAAGTACATTAAAAAACAAACAACAACAAAAACTTGATTTGTTGGATTATGAGCAATTCAATGCTGTACTTAAATGCATGTGAGTCACATAATAGTCCCTTGTAGGTTGGTCAGTGGGAGGTCGTGGTCTGCCCATGAAGAAGGCAGATTCCTGGCTCTCACTTGGGCTTCATTATTGCCCGGGTCACAGGAAGCAAACCTATGGTGTGTGTCCCAGTGGGCTGTTATATTATTGAAAGCTCTAAAACATTTCCCACCCTTGGAGCTAAGAGTTCTTCACTAGATCCACTCTGGAGACAGTAAAGAGAGAAGGCCTGAGAATCTCCCAGCAGTTACCTTTACACCATTTCTGTTTATATTTCACTGACCAGAACTTAAGTCACATGGCAGACTACAAAATGTAATATGTGTCTAACAAAAAGGATGCTTTTTCATTGGCTAGTCCTGGCCACATCTTTCAACATTTTGCTGTACTTAGTTAAAATATTAATTTAAAGAACTTTACTGTGGAAAACATCAAACAAATGTGAACCTGGATACTGTGACAGCCCACGGCCTGTCACTGGGCTAAGCCTTCATCTCAAGGTTAGTCTTGCTTCAGCTGTACTTGCACCCAATTTCGCACTCCCACCTAGTTTACTCTGAAGCAAAGCCAAGACACCGAATCATTACATTTGTAACTACTTCAGCACAGTACATTAAAACAAAACTTATTATGTGTCAGACACTGTAGGCACATCAGAATGTGATGAGGTACAATTTCTGTCCTTGAGCTGTGGTTGACTGGGAGCTTTAAAGCTTATTGAAATGATTCAAAGTAAATCACAGTGAGAATAGCAAACACAATCATTGTTATTTGGGATATATACTGACCTGCAGAATGGGCTAAAAAATAAACATAAAACAAACCTTGGCATGACTGAGGTAACAATAATTAACAACTCTGTCTCCGTAGTGAGCTACCTTAAGTGTCTTTCCTGGCCCCCGAGTAATTGCTCCCAGGAGAGCCACTGTGGCTTGGGAGCTCTGTGGAGGGAGGGTACCTGTCAGGCGGGAAGCCCAATGACAAAATGGCTGCAGAGAGGCAGAGAGAGGCCCTTGCTGGTCCTTGCAGCTCCAGGAGTTTCCATTGAGCAGTGGCCGCAGGCTTTAATTCTATCTTGCAGGTGAAAAGGCTAAGTGGCCTCTTGCGGTTAAGAGGTAGAATCTTCATTTAAAAAAAAAAAGTGTGTGTGTTGACAGCTGTGCTGGCCCTAAGCTCTAATCAGAGCTCAGGACACTTTAATGGGTTACTAACTTTGCCCCAGATGTCCTGCTATATATTACCACCATCACAGCAAACCAGACAGTCGGGAATAAAATACTGTCTGAATCTCCTGCCTCCTTCAGCTCTCTCCACTCAGATAAAACCTGGAGTATGAAACTCAAATGCAACTAGGTAGGCTTGGAAATTAGACAAGGCATCATTAGATAAAAATAAAGCTTCCTATTAGAACAATGGGTCTCACATAAATAATTCCTACATCAACTTCAGTGGACAGCATATTCATTTGCATGAGTAGTGAGTTCTCTAAAACACATATAGGTAAGCTAATTCTGCTCTGAGGTGTATTTTGTTAGGGCAAACAATCACACCTAGAGTTATGCCTGCATTTAGGGAACAAGTAAGCGATAGCTTAAGCAGTCCTATTACAATCTGGTACCTCTAGGTAGTACGCAGAAGGCTGAACTGAGAGCAGACACTTCCTGGACTCACCTTCTCACTGGAGCTGGAAAGCAGAGGCCAGGAGGAAGAATGAGCCGAAGCAGATGTCTCCTGTGCTGGGGCAGTCTGCTACCCATCAGCTCACAGAAGCTTCTCTTGGCCGGTCTGCGCAGCTGATTCATTATAGACATGTGTAGAGAGTATCAGGAAATGTGAAATGCTAGTTCTGCTGGAGAATGGGGGGGAATGGGGAAGACCATGCTTAACGAGAAGTTCATGCTTAGAGTAGGCCTGGATGATCAGTTTCAGATAATCACGTGCTCTAAGGATAAATAAATGCTCGCTCCACAGTTTGGCCCTTCAGAGCTAAGACTGGCCAGAGGTTGGAGAAGACTTTATATAAGTAGCAGCCCTAAGTACAGTCTTGAATAATTTGCTCAACTGCTCTTTAGCCATTTGCTAAGAAATTTAACTCTAAAGCATCCTGGCCATGAACAGACTGAAGGTGTATCATAAAATGTTGGGTATGATGTTTTTATGTATAGTGGAGCAATTTTGAATTGACTCAACATTTTATGACATTTTAAAATGCATTTGAAGGGTAATAATGACTTCAAGATTTTTTAACAGAGTATTTATTACCTTGTTGCATAACCTGGCTAGTACCCATTGCTAGTTAAAAGTCTGTGGTGACCATGTCACATTTATCTTTCTGGGACCTCACTGAATAATTCTAGCTGGACCTATCACAGGCAGGGATAGACTGAATTTTCACCAAGCCCCGCCGAGATGCCCCATGTCTGAAGTTTATTCCAGAATGCCAAATAAGTATTACAATTCTTCTGTCTGCCACCAGGTGAAAAAGACTGGAAAACATCAAACTTTTGTGAATAAATTTTGTCTGAAAAATTAGAATAATAACAGTATGTCTTAGGGTATTTGGGGATGAAGTGAGTTATAATATGTGAATCACTTGGAATAGTGTCTGGAACATAGAAATGAATAATAGAAACCTGTTTTTCTCCCTGTGTGTAGGATGGAGAAAATGCTACTTAGCTGATAGGGCTGAGGAAGACTACACCTGTGAAGAGTGGCTACAGTACAGCAGATCACTACATGTGAGCCAATTGGGTAAGTTCAACTGGGCATAACTTTCCATGTTGGACTGGACCTTCGCAGGGCAGCACATGCTTTCTAGTTACATTCGAAGCTGCTTACTCTGACCTCATTTTCTTTGGGGCTTCAATTAGATTGAACTCATTGATTTCAACAGGTGGGAAGTCAAAATCTGAAATCAGAGTAATCTGATTATGAATTCCTTGCTTTTTAACATAACAATAATGCCATTCTTATTCCTGACTTCTGTGACCCATCAGTACATGGTGCTAAACTGTCAGGTGTATTTGCAAACAATTTCCAATGTTCATGGCCAGTTCTTAAAAATACAATGAAATAGACCAGAAAGCATGTGTCATGGTGGATACCCATTCATATTTCTGATTTCTTGATTAAAAAGGAAAGTCAGATCTAATCCCAACAGGGTTATCCTGTTACTACTCCCCTCCCACCTCTTAGAAAGCCCTGACACCTCAAGTCTCTTGACCTTATCTACAAATCTTTCATCTCTTAATTTAGCTGAAACAAAGCTATGATTCTATGAAAGCAGCTTTACGAGGAAGCATAGACAGGAAAGAACAAAATAATTTATAAATATGAACAAGTAGTTTTAAGTAGCCCATTAATTAGGTAAAGAATTTTTCTGTTGTAACACGTCTAGAAAAAGGCCTTGTCACTGATCACTGATAGGTCCTCATTTCTCTCGCTACCAGATAGCTGCCTGGGGGTGACATCACTTACGACCCTGTTAGGGTCTCAGACTCTACCATGGCTGCCTTCAGACATTCAGGGCTGGAAGAGGCTTAGAAGTCGTCTGGCCTCTTCTCAGGCCAGTGTAGGAGGTGCCATAGCACAGCCGTCCTTTAATGTAAGTGACCAAGTGACTTCTGAGCTCAGGCTGATCCAGCCAAGCAGCTATTTTCCAATAACTGGGACATGTGCAACAAGTAAACTTAGGAGTGTTATACACCTGTTGCCATCTTGCCAATCCTTTCTAAAGATATGATCTTGATGTTTTCTATCTAGTTTAGAGGTTATGAACTAACAAACCAGAGACCCAAAGTAGCCACAGATATATTTGTTCCCTTTACTGTTTTAGAGTGCTAAAATGAACCTACTGCAGTTTAAAGATCTGAAGAGTGTGCATAAAAACTGGATTTTGCTTGTCTGGAACAATAAAGATCTGCTTAGATTATGTCCTTCTAGGACAACGATCAGCTGAGGCTGAGCAGTTGCTGCCCTTTAGACATGTGAAACACAGCTTGACAATCTTTACGGAACTGTTGATTTTTCTTTCAAGAACATGCGATTTGGACATTACCTTCCTGTAGGCACGCTGATGGGAGGAAGCAAAGCTGAGAAGGCCGCCTTGTGCCTTTGTCCATATCACCCCCATTCTCTTTGCTGAGCCAGCCATTGCTAGGGCTGGAATCCAACAGAGAGCAGGATTAGTAGAGACACAAGCCCCACCCCACAGCCTACAGTGTCCACGCTCACCATCCAAATAATGCACATTCCTGGCCTCCGCAGACATACTTAGCTGAACAAACATGCTGCATTTTTCTTTTGTCAATGGCCTTTTGCTCTGCCCACACGGGCGCTTAGGGAATAACAGCCTCCACAGGACACTGATGTGGGAGGAGAGGTTACAGAGAACAGTTAATGATAACAACAGTCACTTATGGCACAAAGTCAGCAGGAGCTTGGATCTTTTTTCCTGAATCTCTCTCAAACCATCCAGTGGTCATGGTCATAGCCTTTAACACATTGCTTTTTTTTTTTTTAAAGAAGTGCAAGCTCTGTTCAGATTTACATAGTTTTACATAAAGGTGTGGCCCTTGCCACTCTCTTAAGTATAGGACACTGATTTATAAAACCTTGGAAATCTTTAGCTTCAATGGGTATGAGTACACAGTACATCGGTTTGTTATAACTGAAGTCCACAAATATGGTATCCAAAAACTCCCATTCAGTTAGTTCCCTTTCATTTCTTACAGCTGCTAATGGCAAAATGATTACCTATCAAAGTAACAAGGATTATGGGCTATGTGAGGAATGGAATAGTACAAAGGAATCATTCAAAGGAGATCATTCTCTAAAGGTAGTAGAAATATGAAATCAAGGTAGTCTTAAGGATGAAGACACTCAGCAACTGAATCACACTCCTGGCCACCTCCAGTCCAGTTCAGTCGCCACCTGGTCTTCACTTCTGACTTGCATACAGAACAAAATGCTGCGCAGATGGCAAGAGCTCACAAGCATAAGTCACTTTCTAAGACCTGCCTCTTCCTGACAAGGATCCTGGAATGGGTCTGCATGTTTCCATACAGGAGACTGCTGTCAGGAACAAGTTGAAGAGCTTCTCTATGTTTGTTCCCCTCCAGGCACTACATGCAAAATTTCCCCCAAACTTGCATCTGGCATAAATTAGGGTGCTGTGATCAAGTTCCCAGATTCTCCTTTCCAAGCTCTATACTCATTCTGGATAGATCGATCAATCCTACTGCACTTCCTCTCACGTAACTTGCTTTCAGTGAACTTGCAGAATGGCAGAGGGGCCTCCTCAAGACTCTATTTAGACAATGGTTTTCCTCACTGAATATACAATGATTGCTTCTGCTCAAAACTAAATGGTGACAGTGATCATTATAGGAGGTAGTTTTTAAATTGTGTATTTTCTTTCTTAAACTTCAACTTCCCCAGCAGCTGGGGCTGTTCATTTTCTCAACTTTATTAAGAGGAAATCATAAATAGCGTTGGCTCTATGTACAGGAAAAACTAAACTTCAGAGAAGGAAGCAACTCGTCTTATTTATTTGGGATATAATGAAACTCAGGATAAAGAGTGGGAGTCCACGTGCAAGACATTCCAGTTGGAAACTTCAGGATTCCAGTTAGCACTATACCCCCTGACAAGAGTGAAAGGACAGGACAACTTTCAGCAGGTCTTCTGGCTCTGTCACTGATACTTAGAACTCCTTTTTTGTGGGGTTTGTGAAGGGTGCTGTGCAGATCCAATCCAGCAGCACTTCACCACTGAGCTACATTCCCAGCCCTTTTTGTTTTGAAACAGGGTCTCACTAAATTGCCCAGGCTGCCTTTGACCTTGCAACTCTCCTGCTTCAGCCTCCCGAGTAGCTGGGTTTACAGGACTTCATCCTGGCACAGCAGTATGTCTGGGATCCTGTTACTCACATTCAGTAGTCCAGGCTAATCATGGAGTTCTCAAGCTTTTTTCAGAATTGGGTCATCTAACAAGGAAAAGACCCAAATCCTTCTAATTGAATCCGAATGGCAGGGAATTTAGGAACCAATTCCTCACAAGAAGAGAACAGCAGTGGTGATCCAACAGTAGCTTTCCCAACTCATACATGATGATCTGCAAAATAGTGGTTCTAAACGCTTCTGAGAAAGATGCAGTCGGCACTGTTTCTTAGTCACTCACACTTGCAGGGTTAACAATTTGGTTAGTTCTTCACCTTTATGAGACTGCCCTAGTCCAATCATATTTTCTTGTTGCTAAATCCCACCCTCAGAGCTTCATTTCCTGTGTGTTGGAGCAAGTCCCCATGAACCAGGCTAACAGTTAACAACTATAAACTAAAAAAACAACAAAACACTGCCTGAAGGTACTGAGCAAAACCCAGGCAAATTCTGGAGAGAAGGTGAAACTTGAAAAAAGAGAATGGCACAGGGTGAGCTTTCCATATTTCTGGCTTTGGGGATGATAGGAAGCTGCAGTCTTTGTGAATGAAGTCAGAAGACACCACAGAAACAGCAACTAGATGCCAGAAAGTAACCGTGGAAATCAAAGGCCAGTTGGAGAAAAGTAAGTAGTGTCTCTAATTCTGTGTATCATCTTCACCCAAATCTTGGGTTCAGTCCTTGGGCTACGTGCGGGCCAGTCTCCAGCTAAATATAAAAGAACTGAATTGAAATTTGAGTTGTGGCCCACGAGTTGCTTTATAAGTCAAGTCCAATAAAGTTAAATGTCAAAGGCTATAAATTAAGAACTCAGCAATCCTCAGAAGAATATAAGCTAATCCACAACACAAACATTTACAATGCTTAGGACTTGATCTAAAATTACTCAATATACAAGGGGTCAAACCAAACCAAACCAAATCAAAACAACTGACATAGTCTACAAAGAAAAGATAAACAGTGTAGGCTACTTTTGAGATTATTCACATGTTGTCTTTACCAGAAAAGGATTTGAAGTAGTTACTATAACCATGTTCAATGAAGGAAAACAAATTTATAGTGCATAAAAAAAGCAATCTCAATAGAGAAACAGAATTAAGAGGAAAGTATGTACTAGAAGATAAAATATCCAAAATTAGTCTTTGCCTCCATTTCAGAAATACCTCTTAAATTTCCTACATTCCTTCACTTCTCTCTTCTGTGGTCCTTTTGCTTTTGGAACTGGGTTACTTTAGAACTGGAAAGAGACTGACTTACCTTTGGCTCTCCTACAAAGGTACAAGTCAGATCCACAGTTACTAATGTGATGACAAGAGAGGCAGGAACAGCCCAGTAACTCATACTCGAAGCTACCTCTGTTTAGTAGAAGATTCTGTTCAGAATAAGTTTTTTTCCTTTGGTAGTATTGGGGATTAAAGGTGGAGCCTTGCACATGCAAGGAAGAAGCTCTACCACTGAGCTGCATACTCAGACCTTTAGAAAATTTTACTTTGACACGGAGTCTAAGTTGCCCCACCCAAGCTGCAATGAGTCTGCCTCAGGCTTTTGGGCAGCTTGGGAGGACATGCTTGCAATAGCACTCCCTGATTTTCAGTGTTTATTTATTCAACAACTAAATGGCAAATTCCTTACTGATAGTGTTGGTAGCTATTTTTACTCTTTGGGAAGGTCTGACTTGAGAGGTAGAAAGAATT
>NW_004524583.1:16740587-16752128 GCF_000260255.1 Octodon degus
TTTTTTTTTTTTTTTTTTTTTTTTTTTTTTTTTTTGAGGAAGGCTCTCACTATGTAGTTTAGGCTAGTTGAATTCACTATGTAGCCCAGGGTGGCTTCAATGGTGGTGATCCTCCCGTCTCAGCCTCCCAGGGATGGGATTCCAGGTGGGTGCACCACAGGTATTTTCACTCAGGTTAAACTGCGCTTTCCTTCCTAAGATCCGTTATTTACTGTCAGGCCTGATACAGGCTCCTATAGACAGAGTGTTTCCTTTAGAACATGAAACATGAGCTCTGAAACACTCTTACCCACACTCTGCAGGAGACAGTTTACTTACAACTGGGATGTTTTATGAGAACAGTGATGTTTTCAGAGAAGGCATCAAACTTGCATCTTCTCAAGTGATTTCAGTGTGGAACTAATGAAAGGAAACCCCAGACCAGAAAACCTTAAGTCTATGCTGGGTGTTTTTCTGGTCACCCTCTCCTTTGTTCACAAAAATCTACACACTTTGAGATGTGCACTTTACAAACAGCCAACTTCCAAAGGTTCTTGGGATTATCAAAACAATGACCTCCAGGGCAGAAATTGACTCCTATATAAAATAATATCCCTTATGGTCACAAAAAGAGACAGCAGACATAACAGGATTCTCAAACAAAACTGAAATCATTAATTTAAAAAATGGACACAACAGTTTTCCCAAGAATGAGAAGAATGATTCTTTCAAACAAATAAAACAAACCAATAATATCTGAAAAAAAAAAAAAACACAAGCTTCCCAAGAATGTTCTAACTCTGTAATGTCTAACAACTAAAATCAGTTTTCAGTATTAAAATGGACCAATGTCTCTTCTACTTAAGGCCTGATTAGTCACTCTACAAGAAACGGAAAAAAGTAAAGAAGCTAAAAAACTATAAAACTCCTCTATTTGTCACTGTCCAATTATAAATATGACCACACACCATCCAGTGATACAAAATTCTAGAAACTTTACAAAATTCCTTTTTAAAATTTATTTTTTGTTATCAAAGAGAATGTCCAGAAACACTGAGTACTAAAGAATTTGTTCATGGCATTATTTTACAAAAGTCCCTAGTAGAGAGTGAATTATTTTATTTTCTGATGTATCCTTCATTTATTAATGATGAGGTGGGAGAACTGATGCAATTACTTAAAAAAAAAAAAAAAAAAGCAGACAATCCGATAAAGGAAAAACCATCCATTCGCATTTTGAATCTGTTGACTGGGGTGAATTCAGTGGTCACAACACCACCACTGGTAAGAATCTGCTTCCCCACAGCAGGGAACTGGTTCGGTCTTCTCAGTAAGTCACGTAGGTCTCTCAGATATAGGCACCATGTTTGAGATCTCACACAAAATGTCTGTGTCACTTAAATTACACAATGTGGCAGTGTTTGGTTCATGGGGACATAATATTTAAAGAAAGGGCAAAGTAGAAAACAATCTGCTTGCATGTTACGTGTGAGTACATTACTGTACTATGCATGGGTTTGAGGGCATCGTAGCTCTTGTTAAAGAGGAACGCCACCAATAAAGTATCTGTCGGTTCCCAGTTGTCACTGTTAGGTCAGGGCCTTCTTCATCTACTGGTTGACTGAAATGGTTCAAACTGTGTTTGGCTGTTCATCTCTTCTACCTGAGTTTTATTTCTCAGCCTCAGGATATGTGGGGTACTTCACTGTTTCTATTTTCTCTCGAACTTTGTAGGAGGGATATAAGCCTGTTCTTCCCAGTTTTCTGTTGACACCTTTTGAATAGCCATCCCAGTGATTTCCAGCCACACCAATGATATCGCCAGGTTCCATGGGGATTTCCTCTTCAGTTCGAGGTTGGTGAGGATAAATAGCAATCTGGTTGTGGGCATTCTGACCCCCAAAATAGTAGATGTCATCTAAAGAATGAAAGTTTGCAGAGGCATCAGGATGCAGTGTTTGCATGATTTCATAAGCCACTCGGCAGACCTTGGGAAAGAGCAGAAAAAGTTTGTTAGTATTGCATATAAATCACTTCCTCATAGCTACCTGAAAGCCCTTGCCCCAAATCATACTCTAAAACTCAAGAGGCCAAGAAACAGTGGCTTCTGGTTATAAGCTTTCAATTCATTTGCTGTCGTATAGTAGTATTAGTTCTTCTTAACCTTTGTGCTTCTGTCTTTTTAAAAAAACATATGAACCCAAAGGATTATTACAATTAAGATGAGGGGTATATATACATATAAATATCATACTGGGAACTGAACTCATTTGCCAGGCAGGCTGTACCGCTGAGCTACATACCAGCTCTTATATATTGTGAAAAGGAATTTTAAGTATCAAATCAATTAATTTCACTTTCCCTTAGCTCAATAAGAAAAAGTTTTGAACTAATAGTGTTCAGACAAGATATCATGTCTGCATCTTGTACTATGAATAACTTCTACAAAGGCAACAATATGCAATGTATTAATTCTTTTAACTGTCCTACTAACCTGTTTTGAAACTCTCTCATTGCTACTTCTTTCTCAATAAAATTATTTTTTAAAGAATAACTGCGGTAAATATTAAGGGTGATAAAGTCATCCAGCCTGAACATTGTGACACAAAAATGAATTCATGCTCTGAAGAATTTAAGATTTAGGATCAGGACTGCAAATTTTACTATAAGCACTGCTCTGTTTCTTTCATCCACTGTTAAAGACCTGTTCTTTCCTGCTGATTCACAACTTGGTCTAATAACCTTTCCTGATTGGGATGTACGTAATTTGACAATGAACTTGCACTGGCAATTAAGAAAAAACATAGCCACCATTTCTGTTCTAAAGAGTTTAAGTATGCACTGTAAATAGCTGCACACTGGGACTGATAAGCATGGCTAGCCTTTGGATAAATGCATCTGACTGGGGTAATTTTAAGGTGTTATGGTTTGTGTCTAGGTGTCCCCTCAAAGCCTCAAGCAGTCATACAGCAGCCTTGTAGAGTTTGTGATTAACTCATGATCCACTGGGATTATGGGTGTGAGTGAGTGCTGCTGGGATTACAGGTGTGAGTACTACACCCAGCCTGGGGCAGATAGCCTGAGAGCAATTTAAGGGAGACAGAGTTGCTCTCTGTTGCCATTTTGCAACTACTCTTCCCTTCTGCTTTTGCTCTCTATTGTTCCCATGAAAGTTTGCTCTCTACCATGTGCCACTCTGCCTTGGAGCCAGCTGAGTGTGGACTGAAACCTACACTGACTGTGAGCTAAATAAACCTTTCCTTCCTTCATTTTGGGTATTGGGTATTTGTCCCAGCAACAAGAGAAGAGTAACTGAGACGTAAGGCTACTTAAAAGATTCCTCTGTCCGAAGTTTATCTTCCTTGCCCACTAAATGACAAGTGAAAGTCTATAAATTCACTTTCATTGTTTCAGCTTAATGCTTCATAATAAAGTTAAATTGTAACTATCTCCACAAAGAAATAATGTTTTAAGCAATTAAAAAACAAATTCAGCATGATGTAAATGGATTTAAGAACCTTTTCTAAGAATAGGTGACAACATAGCTCAGCAGTCTAAGCCCCTGCCCGGCAAGTGCAAACACTGGGTTCAGTCCCCAGCACCACATGCTGTGTGAGCTGCACAGTGGGACGCTGTACCAAATACATGAATTTAAATTTAAAAAAATAAAAAATTCATTATTATTTTGCATAGGCAAATCTTCTTTCATACATCCTGAACCGAGAACACAACTCAGGTTAAATTTTCCTAAATCTTCAGTTGTGGTCATCTCAGTGAAAAACTGAATGCAACCCTCATCCCCACTCTGTGCTTCAGGTGCTAAGACTGGGCAGTGGTAGTGGTGTCTACAACTTCTGAAGACTCTAGATTAAGATGTAATACTCATACATGCAATTTTTGTAACATCAAGCCTTCCATTTTTCTCCCTAGCATGGACTTTCATTGTTCTTGTATTGTCTACAGTGGCAAATAGTCACTAGATCACTTCTTTCTCGTTGTTGCCATATACTATATAATTCTTCAAAGATAGTATACAGAAGACAAAGTTTACACAGTAAGACAATTTAAGGACTGTTGAGGCACTAAATGGATATTAAACTTGTTATATTAATCATCTCCTAGAATGTGAGGCTATCATCAAGGCAAGTTTGTTTTATTCTGAGATTTGGTTCACAATATTTTATCTTCTGTTGGTCTTCTGGATATATGGCTTCTCCTAGTTTCTAGCATGCTTATAGCATATATAAAAAGTATGAAGATTAATTGTCCTAGAGTCAACACATGGATGAGAAGTGACTGAAAATTGAAGATTCTTTTCCATCAACCCCTCTCAAAATACTCTTCACTTGGAACACACATCCCATCATTCTCACCACTTCCTGAAGCAGTTCTGGAAGTCCTCTTTTGCGAGTACAGTGTCTTTAGTTGTGCTGTCATAGCTGCATTGATATCCCAAATTGGTTAAAAATGTTTACCTTTCACAGTCAGTTTGATTTCGGGGAAAAGCGGAGGTTGTAAGATTCCCTCCAGCTCAATAAATGAGGTTGATGAGAACACACGGTGATGATTTTAGGGTTAGGCAGGGGTAGCACATATAAAAGCAGAGAGTATGTTTGATGCATTGCTAAACACTGCTCTTGAGGGTTTATATGTAATGATTTTTTAGTCATCACAAACAAAAAGCCTCAACTATGCTGCAAGTACTATTATTATTACTATTTTTAAAAAATGAAACATCAATAGTTAGAATTTGTTTAATGTCTCACAGCCACTCTGTGTGTGGTCACTCTTGTTCTCTGCCAGTGAAGTTGATGGCTTTGGTCCTAACTGTGGCCTTTTATGATATCCTAGTTCTGCTGGGGCATTTAAAATACGATTCTGTAAAGAAGTTTCATTGACTGATTGACTGACTGATTGACTGTACTGGGGAATTGAACTTGGGACTTTATGCTTGCCAGGCAGGCGATTATGCCACTAACTGTATTGCTGGCCCTAAAAAATGGTTCTGACATAGGTTTATGGCGAGGGAACCTCAACAATCCAACAACCAATTTCATTCTCACTGCTTCAGGAAATGGTGAGAATGATGGGATGTGTGTTCCAAGTGAAGAGTATTTTGAGAGGGGTTGATGGAAAAGAATCTTTAATTTTCAGTCACTTCTCATCCGTGTGTTGACTCTAGGACAATTAATCTTCATACTTTTTATATATGCTATAAGCATTCTAGAAACTAGGAGAAGCCATATATCCAGAAGACCAACAAACAATAAAATATTGTGAACCAAATCTTAGAATAAAGTATTAAACTGCACTAAATATCTCTTTCTTAAAAATATTTGCAAAAAATACTGAGGTGCAAGTGAAGCCCAGAGATTGGCTATGGAGCATGCAGTCACTCAAGCCATAGATGGCGGCGAAGGACTTCTCCGATAATACAGACAACACACAGCGGGACATGTGTCCTAGGTTGGCTACCGCTAAAATAAGACACGATATGGGGCGGTCACAGTTGGCAAATGCGCTCCGTACACACGCACGCGCACGCGCGCACACACACACACACACACACACACACGACACTTTTTACTGTGACACTTTTATTCTAAGCAGTAACATTAAATATTTTAGGTATTCGGTTTTATATTGAGGTATAAAATATTACCTTGGATCAAATGAGGAGAAATTATTTTGGGTGAACTCTGACTGGCAAGGGTTTTCAGGAATAATATAGTACATACATGAGAATCTCATTCCTTTGGGTACAAAAAGTTTTTGTAGCCACAAGTTTTCTTCATATGAACTGCTCCCCTGAAGGTCCTAACACACTGAGACTGATTTTATGCATAAAACATCAAAGCATGGACAAACTTCTATCATCATAAAATGACAGAGGTCCTGACTTCTGAGTCAAAATCAGAGTTATGAAGCCCAAAAATTTTGAAGTATATATTTAAAGGAAAAGAGCAGCACCTGAGTGTGGTGGTGTAGGCCTGTATTCCCAGCTACTTAGGAAACTGAAGCAGGAAAAGCACAAGCTTAATGCTAGCTTTGTAACCTATTAAGACCTCGTTATATATCTCGCTATGACCTTTGTTACATATACATACATTATTTAGAGTTTTATGGTCAGAATAATGGTTCTCAACTAAGGTGATTTTTGTCTTTAGGAAGGTTTTGCTGATGTCTAGAGATGTTTTTAGTTGCTACAACTTGAGTTGGAAGATGTTACTGGCTAAGGATGAGACACCCTACAACACAGAGTCCAGGTACTTACAACAAAGAATCATATGGCCCCAAATGCCGTGGTGCCTATGTTAAGAAACTCTGGACTGGAACAGATTTTAGACAAGCCTAAAATCTAGACCTATGGGGAAGATGGTACATCTGGGAAAGTAACTCAGTTCACTCATTTTATATACCTGTTCAGGTATGTGTGGAGGCGTTTAACTGACTATGCAGATCTATTGATCATGTAGGTACACAGTTAGGAGTCTGAGAACCTAGTTGGGAGGGCCCAGGTCTTTGGATACCCCTGACTATCCCACCACTACCACTACAAAAAAGGAAAAAAAGTTTCTCAAAGACAGGTTCTTCACCCCAATTAGTGAGAAACATCAACAGTGAATCCCTTCCTAGGAACTTGAAGGCAAGGAAGTTTTTTGTTCCAATTAGCACTTGGTTATGTGACTCCTATTCTATACAGCTGTCGTTAGGTATTAAGTTATATTCTTATTCCCTCCAAAAGAAACCCATATATGTATGGGTTTCTGGGCACATTGCTGACAACCTCAGCATTCTCCCATTGTGACAACACACTGTCATTTAATAAAAAAAGCTTTCTGTTTCCTTTTCTCTCTGAAACATATTCTTCTGGAAATAATGTGGTTTTCTTCATCATGTTTTTGTGCTTCCCCTCAGCATTTAAACATGTATTTATCTTATATTAATTTATGTTTTTGGTAATTATTCTCTAGTTTCGTGCACGCATTTTGATTGATTAATCTCCTCTTATCCTAATGTAACTTGGAGTGCAAATAGCTGCTGTTTAATGAACTGTACTGGGTGATATGTTGTGTCAACTTGAGAAGTTTAGAAGTTTAATTAAGTGACATCAGCAGAGAGCCAGGGTTCTTACTTTGTAAACATCCTCATCCTGTGCAAGAGGAAGGCATGGACATTGTGTGAGTTCTACACCCACAGCCCAGGGTAGCTTGTTCATAGTATAAGAAGAGGAGAGAGGCTGGCCATAAACCTCAGCTGCTACCTTTTTTTTTGTTGTTGTTGTTGTTTTTTGCTGTCAAAAACTGCTGCTCTCTGCCATGTGCTATTCTGCTTGGAGCCAGCCAAATATAGACTAAAACCTCCACAAACTGTGAGCTAAATAAACTTTTCCTTTCTTAATTTTGAGTGTTGGGTATTTTGTCTCAGCAATAAATAAAAAATAACTGAGAAAGAACTTGGTACCACAGGAGTGGGGTTGTTGCTGTGACTATACCTAACAAGGTGGATTATGAGCTTTTGGGAATGGCTTACGGGAAGAGATAGAAAAAGTTAAGAGATGTTGCCTACTAGTGAAGAGCTGAAATGCCTTTGGCTCTTCTGTATGGGAGATTCTGGTCAAAGCTCAGAAGTCTAGAATACTGATAGAAAGCCTGCCTGTAAAGACCAGGTTGGGGAGGTTTCTTCTGGAAAGAAGGACTGCATTGGTTGTTGAACTGTGGATGATTTGTGTTATGTCTTGGCAGAAAGTTTGTCTACATTTTGCTCCTGTCCAGAGACTTTGCCTGAGACTGAGGTTAAATGCAGTGGATTAGTTAATCTTGCAGAGGAAATCTTATGGCAGTCAAATGTTGAGGCAGTGGCATGGCTATTGTTGGGGGCTTTTAGTCAGATATATAGTGAGAGTCAAACAAAAGCAAAAGCAAAAACAAAAACCAGCCCAGCAGGATGATTTAAAATGTGTGTTTAGCCAGAGAAAAAACACTAAGAATGCTGTAGCCTACAAAGATAGAGCTGAGATCTCCACTGCCCAGGAAAAACAACAAAATAAAAAGACGTCCTGAAGGCATCACAAGAGATGGCAGATTCTCCCCCTTTGTAACCTCAAAATCATAAGGGAGAGACCTTGCTTTTAAAAAAACAAAAACAAAAACAAAGCTGCAGAGCCCCATGTTCCAAAACAGAGGCAGCAGCCATAACAGATTCCAAAATGGCGCTGACATAAAAAAATTTGTTCCTCGAAATTAGGGTCAGTGTGCTGAGCAATCCAGGTACTTGACCCCTATAACTGAAAAGAAATAAGCCTGCTTACTACTCCAGCTGGCAGCAGCCCTTGACACCATCCATGTAGTGTTAGTTTTAGGCACATTCAAAATACAGGAGTTCTAAGGTTAAAAAGGCTTCCACCTACATTTCAAAGGCCTGGGAGGCCAGGCAGAATGCCCCTAAGAGGTAGTGTGTAAAGCTCTGAGTCAGAAGCCTATTCAGTGGAAACTTCGAAAGTCGGAAAAAGCCAGGAATGTGGATTGTCTAAGGAAAACTGCAAGGAAGGAGTAAAGCTGGCCTAGGACAAAAGCTATGGGAGCTACCAGCAGAAGTGCCATGGATGGAGCCATGTAAGGCTTTTGGAGCTCATAATTCCTTATAGATTGCTTCGGATGTTCTACATGGAACTATAGGACTTAATGTTCACCCTTCTGGATTTTGGACTTGTTTTGGTTCCAATGGTTTGTATCCTGCTGTGTATACCTTTTGGAATGGTAATTTTTATCTTGGGCCTTTAAATGTTGGAAATGTTTAACTTTTCATTTGTACAGGGGCTCAAAGCTAAGAGTTCGCCTTAGACCTTGGAGGAGACTTGAGACTTTTGGACTTTTCAGCAATGATGAAACTGTTAGGACTTTGACAACTCTTAGAGATGGATTAAAATGCCTATTGCATAAAGGGAAGTGCATGAATCTTTGTGGGGGGGTGCCCAGGGGCAAAATATCATGGTTCTAATGTAATACAATGTTCAAGTAGTAAAATATAAGCATGTCTAAGTACCTGGAAACTGGTTTAAGGAAATGTCTGGTTACCAAGTTGACAAGGGGTGGATTGTACTGGTTGATACATTGGGTCAATTTGAGAAATTTAGAAGTTTAACTAAGTGACTCATCAGAAAGCCAGGATTCTTAGTTCATAAACATCTTCATCCTGTGCAAGAGGAAGATGGACATTGTATGATTTGTACACCCCCAACCCCAGAGTAGCTTGTTTGTAATATAAGGAGGGGAGAGAGGCTGGCCAGAAGCCACAGCTGCTGCTTTTATTTTTATCATGAACTGCTGCTCTCTGCCACATGCCATTCTGCCTGGGAGCCAGCCAAATATAGACTAAAACCTCCACAAACTGTGAGCTAAATAAACCTTTCCTTCCTTAATTTTTGCTGTCAGGTATTTTGTCCCAGCAACAACAACAAAAAAATAACTGAAGCATGAACTAAACAATGATATATGCCTAAGTGAGAAAAGAGAACAAAGTTGATAACGTTATATGGGTACTCCACAGGTCACATAATGCTGACTGGATCACTTATAGAACATACACTAAATCTGTAACCAGTAGCTACATGCAACAATTAAACTCAAAGAATGTATGATTATTGTATCAAACTTAACATACAACTTCCTGCTTAGACTTGAAAATGAATTACATTTACTCTTTCTTCTTTAAGGCAATCAAGTGAAGCAGAATGCTTGACACTGAGGTCTGCCAGTGTGCTGATGTGTTGAAATGAATGGGCTCTGGTTCCACACTGACTGTAGGCAAAATAAAAAAGTAGTAAGTGTGCTTAGTTACTCACTGTTTCTGTTAAAGGCTGTGAACAAGTATGCTGAACAAGTCCACCAAGCAGCTCTGCAAACAGCTAAGTATTCAAAGTGCTCAGACAGTTATGGAATCTCCATTCTCTCATAAAAGGTATCACTATAAGTATTAGGAAAATTTACCTAGTCATGATAACTAAAACTAAAAACACAGATGCACATATAATACTTGTCTTAATGTCAACAGAACCAAAAAGTATTGATCATTTAAATGTCCTCTAACACCACTTACCTGGGATGAAAAAGTGCACACAAGGAAGTCTGCCTGGGACAGAAAATGTATATCCAGGATCACACCCCGAAGGGAATTTTCTGTGTACCGATTGTGCAGTCCAGCTGACCAAGAGATGGAGTTATCACTAATAAATTCATAACTGGGATACCTGAGAAAAAATAAATTTATGCATGGTCACTGCAATCATGATCTGTCCTACTGGGAAACTTGTTCTTCAATCAAGAGCGCCTCTGTAGCAGTAAGAAGAGCTTCGATTATGGCATTCAAGAGAATATAGTAGCTTCTGAGGGGTCTTTGACCAATCAATGGGTAGAAACCATCTGATATGTCCTATACATTACATATTATTGGTATAACATATAGGACAAAATCAAAATATCCTTTATCAATTCATGGAAGAGTTAAAAACTTAAGGCTCTTAATTCTGTTTGCAATGAATACCCCTAAGAGTTTATTCAAGCTGTTTTTATATTTGATTACTGAATTCTTCCTTTACAATGTAAATATCATGATAAAATTCCATTTAAATTTTTAATTTATAATTTGTAATAACTCAGATTTTGGTTGAACTTTGTAAATGTCTTCACTGACATCACAAATTAATGATACAAGGAGATTATGGGATGGATATTTTAAAAATTGGTGAAAGCCAACTGTCTGCCTCCCATCCTTCCTGAAGAAACATCTGCTTTTAACCAGTAACAATAATGGAAAGCCATTCTCATGAATCTATGAAGCAAATTCCTTGTAGATGCCCACCAAGTAGTATGTTGGTAGTTTTATTTGATAAAGGATAAATGTTTAATATTAAAACAGATTGTCTTTAAGAAGCACCACATGGGCTGGTCAGATAGCGCAGTGGATTATGCAGGGACTAGGGTTGGATCCTTGGTGTGCCATGCTGGCCATGTCCTGGGGGCGCGCTCAGATGGTAACTGAGACTGGACCTGGTGGCACATGCCTGTAATCCCAGCACTTGGGAGGCTGAAAACAGAAGGAGCACTATGAGTCCGATCTGTGTAGTGAGACCCTGTAGACTCTGCACTGAATACAATAAAAAAACAAACAAACAAGAAGGGGGAGAGCTTCCGGCTACCCTGCGCCGGCGGGACAAACTACTCCTCCCAGTCCAGGCGCAGTGTGGGTGAGACACTCTTCCACCCCCTTGGAACGCCCCCCACCACTCCGCAGCAACTTCCCCACCCCACCCGCTGAGTAGGAATTTCTGCCGCATTCCGGGAACCCCCAGACCCAGTCCTAGCCCAGGCCTGGGGATAGTGTGGGAGAGCTGCCTCCCCCCCGCTACTCCACCTTGTCTCCTCCAGGCTCAACTAAGGCCTGGCATACATGCCTGGGGTGCAACCCTGCAGCTGCAATCCCTGAAGAGAGTGTAGAGGATAGAACCACCCAGCTAGTCCAGGAGCAGAACATCTTGCCACAGGGGCACAACAGGTTCACCCT
>NW_004524583.1:16755338-16756444 GCF_000260255.1 Octodon degus
AAATCAAATCGCACGGGAAACAGTTGAAAGAATTAACAACTGGGACCTGCTCTTACTGAGAAGTTTTTTCACGTCAAAAGAAATTGCCAACAAAGTGAAAAGGCAACTCACAAATTTGGAAAAAATCATGACAAATAAGTATTCAGACAAAGATCTGCTCTCTAGAATCTATAAAGAACTAAAAAAACACTAGGGCCCCCAAAATTAAAGACCCAATCCAGTAATGGGCATCCGAGATGAACACACACTTCTCAGAGGAAGAAATTAGAGAAGTGAATAAATATATGAAAAAATGCTCCACATCACTAGCCATTTCTGAAATGCAAATTAAAACCACATTGAGATATCATCTCACCCCAGAAAGAATGGCTATCATAAAGAAATCATCCAACAACAAATGTTGGAGAGGCTGTGGGGAAAAAAGAACCCTTCTCCATTGCTGGTGGGAATGTAGACTGGTGCAACTGTTATGAAAATCAGTATGGAGACTCCTTATAAAAGTTGGCCTGGAAATCCCCTTTAAACCAACTATTCCTCTACTGGGAATTTTCCTGGAGGATCTGAAAACATCATATCATAGGGATATATGTGTGTCTATGTTTACAGCAGCACAATTTGTGATAGCCAAATCTTGGAAACAACCAAGATGCCCATCACCTGAGGAATGGTTGAAAAACGTGGTATTTTTACATAATGGAGTATTATTCAGCTTTTAAGAATGATAAACTGAAAAGCCTTTATATTGAAGTGGATGCCACTTGAACATATACTCATAAGTTAAAGAAACCAGACACACATGTGTAAATATCATGTAGTCTCCCTAGTATAAGCACTCAAAAGAAGAAATACAAATGGAAAGATATAATACAAGTAAAAGGAAAGCAGGATCGCAAGGACTAATTAATCAAGAGAGGGAAAGGAAAAGAGCTAGGAAACATGACAAGGTCAAGCAATACAGTTATATGTAGAAGATGAGCAAGGCAATGATCCTGAGAAGAAGGGGGTGATGAAGGAAAGCAAGAGACAGGAAAAGGAATATTGTGGAACTGTCCTGCTTCAAGGTTGTATATGGTGAGATTTTTGGACTTACGTGGAAACATGAGAAG
>NW_004524583.1:16757663-16759117 GCF_000260255.1 Octodon degus
CCTGAGTGCTTATTTGATTACTAAAATGTTCACCCAAACATACACCTAATTCTATTCTTTACTTCTTCAGATCTCTGCTCAGTGTCACTTTGCCAGTAAGGAGTCTGATACCACCTATCCCCTTTATCTGCCTCATGTTTCCCCACAGTTCTTACTATCACCTGATGTGTACTCACTATCCACCTCTGTCACCCCTGATCAAACATAAGCTCCCTGAGGGAGACATTTCATCTGCTCTGTTCACTGGATTATTCTCCGCAACTAGAACACAATCTGTAACATAACAAAAGACGAATCAGTATTTCCTAAGAGAATAATAGCTCTTATTTAGATATTCTGAAATACTTGGAGTCAGTTTTTGCGTTTGTCTTCCAAGCAGTATTTCCTGAAGCTCAGATTCCTGCCTTTCTTTTGTTTGCATCACAGTACCTACACAGTGCTGCGAGAAAAATACATAAACAAAGAGCGCTACCTTTCCCTGGGATTTTATCCCAATCCCCTAACAGCTGCTTCAGATTTTTCTTCATTTCATTGCCACCAAGGCACTTAGCTTTATTGCTTCTCTAATAATGACTGTTAAAGTCAAGTCTCTGAGCACTGTTTCACACTGATACTCAGATCTTTTGGGCCTTATTATCTTTGACATTTTGCCCTCCTCAGTTCAGAATCAGGGAGATGAAGAAAATGTCACATTTGTTTAAAAAATAACCAGAAATACTTTAAATCTGGTCTCTATATAGCTACAAACCCAGACACGGGGCAGAAACAGTAACATATATGAAAATGCTAGAGGGTGGAAGAGAAGGGGAACTTATAAGATCAGTTCAAGCTTTATAACCTTGAATAAAGACTTTGTCAGCATGGTTTGGGTGTTCAGTGAAATGAAGCAAGGAGTGATTCATCTCCTGAGCAGTGAGACTAACATCAGTACAATCAAAAATTTTATAAAATCTTCTACACATGTTTTTCTTGCCTTTACTCATTTTAACATACACAACTTTAGGGAGAGCTCATCTATTACTTTTGATAATGAATAAACTAAATAAATATTTTACATAGGAGATCCGTTTAAAAGCTTGTTTCTTTTCCTGTTTCACCTCTCCCGTTTCACCTCTCCTGTGGATGAACTCAATGAACCCAGAGAACTCTAAGGTGGAGTACACCAAGCCGCAAAGGATTAACTGCGTTTTCACACAGAATCCCAATATACTACTCTTGACTCCTTCTAAGGATAAGCTACCCAGAAAGTGGCTTCTTTGACTTGTGTGAAGTGCATGCATCATTTAAGTTTAATTTTTTATCTCTGCTCTTTCTTGAAGCTGAAAAATCTTACCTTGGACATATGTTTTATAGGGTTAATTCATGATTTTGGTCTTCTATAACAAATGTTAGAGGTTTTATGATTTATTTAGTTATCAAAACCAATTGTGAGAGGTCTAATACAGGGTTATTCA
>NW_004524583.1:16759217-16760226 GCF_000260255.1 Octodon degus
AAACTACTCCTCCCAGTCCAGGCGCAGTGTGGGTGAGACACTCTTCCATCCCCTTGGAACGCCCCCCACCACTCCGCAGCAACTTCCCCACCCCACCTGCCGAGTAGGAATTTCTGCCGCATTCCAGGAACCCCCAGACCCAGTCCTAGCCCAGGCCTGGGGATAGTGTGGGAGAGCTGCCTCCCCCCGCTACTCCACCTTGTCCCCTCCAGGCTCAGCTAAGGCCTGGCATACATGCCTGGGGTGCAACCCTGCAGCTGCAATCCCTGAAGAGAGTGTAGAGGATAGAACCACCCAGCTAATCCAGGAGCAGAACATCTTGCCACAGGGGCACAATAGGTTCACCCTTAAGGGCAGCAGCAGGAAGGAGCTGAGCACAGCAGCCAGACCCAAGTCAGGCACAGCTGGATAAATCCAAACTTTGTAGATCTGCACCTGAACTTCAGTACATGCTAAGATTATAATTACAACGAAGATCTACAACAAAGGTCTGAAGACAGTGTTACACAAAATGATGAGAAGGAACAAAATGCAACCTCAGAACCCAAGCCCACCTGTAACAAGTGCAGAGGACACTAATATAGAACAAATTGGGAATCACACAGCTGAAAGAAATGAATCAACGGATTCTGAAGTAAAGACAGAGCTGCAGAAGGGTATAGAGGAACTCAGATTGGAAAGAAAAAAAGAAATCCTTGAATTAATAGCATCTGCAGTAAAGAATCAAATACAGAAACATATGGAGGAAACCCAGTGCCCACCCAGAGCAAGTGCGGAAGACACTAGCTCGGCTCAAATGCATGAATTAATAGCATCGATAGTAAATAAGCAACAGCAGAAAGATATAGAGGTAATCAGAGCACAATTCTTTTCTGAAATAAAAAAAGAACTCTCAGAACTCACAGCATCTGAAGTAAAGAAGCAACAACAGAAACATAGGGAGGAAACCCAATCTGGAAAAAACAATGCAGTAAAAGAATTTATAACTGCTTCTAAAGAAGACATTGAT
>NW_004524583.1:16760326-16762164 GCF_000260255.1 Octodon degus
CAAAGTCTAGATATCTAGTTAAAGGAACTAATGTAGATAACTTTAGGAATACTCTGTGTTATTATTTATGAGAATAAAAGTTGGGTTAATACAACTGTCCAAAAATAGAAGAATATTTGGTCAAGTAAGCAATGATATATCCATACAGTAACTATATACCCATTTAGAAAGATGTTTATACTTCTTCGCTTATGATACAGAAGGTTAAAAGGGAAGGGATAGAAAAAGATACCCATGCAAAAGGATACTAAAACAAAACATCAGTATCTATATTTGTATCAAACACTTTAAATCAAAAACCGTAGATAGGCCAAGGAACGTAGTAGCTCAGCGGCATAAGTACCTGCCGGGCAAGCACAAGTTCTTGAGTTTGATCCCTGGTACCAAAACAAAAAATTGTAGATCATTACATAATGATAATGTGTTCATTCTCAACAAGTTACAACAAGTGTAACTAGACATGCAATTATGTATCCACCATTAGCATCTAAATATACAAAATAAATACAGTATTAAAAACTCAGAAAGAGAAGTAAAGGCAATATAAAAGTACAAGGAAACCTTAATACTCCAGTGTCAACATTGGAAAGATTAGATAGAAAATCAGTAAGGAAACATTTTTATAGTATCTTCCAGCCAAAAGCAAAAGAATACACATCCTTCTCAAGTGTACATAGACTATTCTACAGAATTGATCAAATGCTAGTCCATAAAACAAGTCTTAAAATTAAGAAGAGTGAAAGTATATTTCTGAGGTTTTTTTGGTTTGGTTTGGTTTTTTTGGTCACAATGGCATGAAATTAGATTGTTAACAGGAGGAATCTTGGAAAAACTCACAAATATGTTTAATTCAGACATACTCCAGAACAACCAAATTCATTTTAAAATATCTTGCAATGAACATAGGAACATGACATAACAAGACTTAAAAGCACAGCAAAAGCAGTTTTGAGAGGGAAGTTTACAGCAATAAGTACACCAAAAAATGGAAGATCTCAAATAAGTAATCTCATGTTACACTTAAAGGAATGAGAAAAAGAACAAATGAAGCCCAGATTTTGCAGAAGATCAGAACAGAACTATACAAAATAAGAATTAGGAAAATATTTAAAAGATCATAGAAGCTAAAAGTTGATTTTTTAAGAAAGATAAAAATCAATAAACCTTTAGTTAGATTAAGAAAGAAAAAGAAGATTAAAATGAAATCAGAAATGAGGGCCAGTGAACTAGCTCAGCAATCTAAAGTGCCTGCTTAGGCAAGCTTAGACAAGCACGCAGGGACCGCGGTTTGATACCAGGCACCACGTGCCATGCCAGTCCTGCCCTCAGGGAAGGCTGAGCTACTCCCCCCCACCACCCGACACAATAAAAATCAGAAATGAAAATCATGAGTGTGGTTGTATTATACCTTTCTATTTGCATTTCTTCTTTGAGTTCTTATACTAGAGAAACCATGCAATATTTACACATGTGTGTCTGGTTTATTTCACTTATGAGAATATCTTCAAGTGGCGAATGAAGGCAGGAGACAGGAAAAGAAATGTTGTGGGACTGTCCTACTTCAAGGTTGTATATGGTTAGATTTTTGGACTTATGTGTAAACATAAGAATTATATAATTATGCCTATTTTAAAAATATATTCCAATTTTTAAAAGTTTTTTCATCATATTCTCTAGGGACTTAAAGTTTAGCATATCAATACTTGACGAAAAATACCTCTTCCATGTTATGCCTAAGATGTTTGATATTCAGACAGACAGTAAGGTTAAGCTTAACAGCCTAGGTTGTATGGTAATAACAATAAGCTTGTCTTCTGGATGGTTAACAACCTAAGTTT
>NW_004524583.1:16763749-16764556 GCF_000260255.1 Octodon degus
ATGCAGTGGAAACTAGCTTAGCTGAAATACATAAATTAATAGCGTCAGAAGTAAATAAGCAACTACAGAAAGGTTTAAAGGAACTCAAAGCAGAATTAGTGTCTGAAATGAAAAAAGAAATCTCTAAACTCGTAGCATCTGAACTAAAGAATCAAATACAGAAACATAAAGAAGAAACCCAAACTGTAAAAAACTCTGCAATAAAAGAATTAGTAACTGCTTCTAAAGAAGACATTGATAAAAAAAAATACAGGAAATTAAAAAAAATAATGGATTCCTTAAATGAGCAATACAGAAAAGAAATAGATCGCATGAAGCAGAGTCAAACAGACGTAGAGGACTTTAAAAATCTCAATTACAAGCCTGAAAAACCGTTTGTGCGAAAGCGAAGATAGAGTTTCAGATCTTGAAGATGCTGGTGCAGCTAGTGAAAAGGTAAGAAAGGATCTCTTAAAAACGAATAGGATGCAGGAAAAAATAATTCATCACCTGCAAGATGATGCAAAGATGAACAATATGAGACTAATAGGTATCAATGAGAATGAAGGAGTCAATACAAATGATATAAAAAGAATATGGGCAGAAGTAATAGCAGAAAACTTCCCAAATATGAGGAAACAATCTGATACTCACATAACCGAAGCATACAAAATTCCAAATAACTTCAACCCAATTAAAAACACACCGAGACATACAATAGTCAAGATCCCAGAAATCCAACACAAGAATATCATACTGAAAGCTGCTAGAGAAAAGAAGCAGATCACATTCAAAGGAAAACCCATCAGAATTACAGCCAACTTCTCT
>NW_004524583.1:16789016-16808450 GCF_000260255.1 Octodon degus
CTCATCTTGTACAGCAAATAACCACTAGGAAGAGAGTGTGCAATGTGTTAATTATTGGAACTGTCCTACCAATTTGATTTAAAACTGTCTCATTGCTATTTGTTTTTCAATAAAATTATGGAAAAAATAAAAAAAGAAAAGAATGAATTAGGATTAAGCTGATACTACAGAAATACAAAGGATTATCAACAACTACCCTGAACACATTTGTCATAACAAACTGAGTAATGTAAAGAAATGCCAGAGATGAATTTTACAAATGAACCACAACTGAATTAGCAAGAAATATAAAATCTGAATAGAACAATAAAAGGGAATTGAATCAATAATCAGAAGTTTCTGGCCATAGAAAAATCCAAGGCCTCATGGTGTCACTAATTCATTTTACAGGACTAGTATTACCCTGACAGAAAAAGCCAAAGAACATAATGAGAAAAGAAAGTTACAGGCCAATATCTATGATGACCAGAGGCAAAAATCCTTCACAAAATATTAGCAAACCAAATTCAAAAGCACATCAGAACGACCATGTGCCATGAGCACAGGAGACTTATCACTGTGACCAAAAGGTGACTCGACACATGGAAATCAGTCAATGTGAAATACCATATTAGCATGACAAAGAACAAAAACCATGGTTCATCTCAATAGATGCAGAGACAGTGTTCTGACAAAATTCAGCATCTCTTAATGATAAAGACTCTCAAAAACTAGTACAGAGATAGTACCTCAACACAACACAGGCCCTATGTGACGAGCCCACAGATCACACCATACTGAATAGTGAAAAGATTAAAAGTTTTCTCTCAAAATTTGGGAATACATCAGAATGTTCATTCTTGCCACATCTGTTCAAAAAGAGTACTACTTGGAATAATTACATAAAAAGTGGGTCATCCAGCAATGAAGGGAGGAGGGGAAGTTGTTTGCTAGTGACATGATCTTTTATACAGAAAGTCCTGAAGATGCCACCAAAAAATTGGCAGATCTGATAAAACAAAATAAAGCTGTGGGTCACAAAGTCCACATATATAAAAATCAGTAGCATTTTAATACACCAACAACAAACTATTTAAAAAAGAAATTAACAATCTCATTTACAATAACATCAAATAGAACAAAATAAAATCCTCAGGAGTAAACTCAACCAAGGAAGTAAAACTTCTGTACATTGAAAACTATAAAACACTAATTAAAGAAAGTAAAGACACAGATGGAAAGACAGCCTGTGTTCAAGCACTAGAAAATTAATATTGTTAAAACTACCAAAATAATCTATAGACTCAATGTAATTCCTATCGAAATTTCAATATCAGTTTTCAGAGAAATAGGAAAAACTTCTGAAATTTCTAAGGAACCACAAAATACCTCAAATAATTAAAGCAAAAAGAAAAGCCCAAAGCTACTGTAATTAAAAAGAGCATGGAGGGATAAAACAGACATAATGAACAATGAAATGGGACACAACTCCTCCTAGAATAAAACCAAGAATTCATGGTCTCTCAATTTTCCCAACAGGTGCTCCAGTATACAATGGGGACAGATAGTCTGCCAAATAAATTGTGGTGGGAAACTGGATATCTACATGCAGCAGAATTTAGCTGGACCCTAACCTCATATCATATACAAAAAATCAACTCAAAATGGATAAAAGATGTAAAACACAGGCAACAAAAGCAAAAATAGCCAAATGGGGCTGTATCAAACTAAATACTTCTGTACAGCAAAAAACCACATAAAGACACATCTAGAGAACGGGAAAAATTTGAAACCATGCATTTGGATAAGGGGCTAATCTCTAAAATACATAAGGAACTCAAATACTCAATAGCATGAAAACTATCTTATTTTTAAGAGGGCAAAGAATCTGAACAAAAGAGGTTTAACATATTTTTTAAATGTTCAATATTTCTAATCATCAAGAAAATGCAAAAAAATCTTATAATGAGGTATTACCTCATATCTGTTAGAAAGGCTGTTATCAGAAAGACAAAAGATAATAACTGCTGCTGTGGACATGGACGAGAACCCTTGTGCATTGTTGGTGGGGGTGTGGTTAGTATACATATCATGGAGTATAGAATTTCCTAAAAAACATGAAAATACAATTATCCTATGAGCCAGCAATTGAATTTCTGGATATATATCCACAAGCACTGAATTGTATATATCAGTGTGGATATCAGAAATTATATTTATCAGTAAGTCAGAAGTACCTGTATTTCCATATTCATTTCAGTAGTATTTATAGCAGCCAATATATGAAAACTAATGGATAAAGAAAATGTGGTATATATTCACAATGAAAGACTACATAGCCTCAAGAAGGGAAGTGTTCCTTGTGATAATATGGACAAAAACTGGAGGTCATTGTGCTAACTGAAATAATCCAGACATAAAAGAAAATTACTGTGTATTCTAACTTACATGTAGACTCTAAAAAGTCAACCTTTAAAAGTAGCAAGGTGGTTGGTTACCCAAAAAGCTGGACTAAGTGAATCAGAGAAAAAGGGAAGAATGAGAAAAGGAAATACGTTCAAAGGGTTCAAAGGCTCAAATCAGAGTACTAAGTTTTAGTGATTGATAGCAGTACATAGCAACCACAGTTCATAATGTATGTAATATAATGTATGGTAATAATGTATACTATATGAGATTTTAAAACATTCTCATCTCCCAAAAATGGTAAAACAAGGAAGTGATAGATGCTAATTAATTTGATCAAGATCAAAACATTGTCTTTTTTCTTTTCTTTTTCTAAAAATGTATTTAGTACAGGGTCTACTGGGTCTCACTACACAGATCGGACTCACAGTGATCCTCCTGTTTTCAGCCTCCCAAGCGCTGGGATCACAGGTGTGTGCCACCACGCCCAGTCTCAATTGCCTTCTCAGCACACCCTGGGGGTGGGAGATCGAACTCCCATCCCTGCATCTGCCTAAGGAGGCACTTTAATCCACTGAACTATCTGGCCTGCCCTCAGATCAAAACATTGTATTGTGCTCTTTTCTAACAAATAAATGACCTTGTAATAGTGAGTTGAGAAAATGAATGTAATGTTCTATTAATTGAAAAAAATTGAAATTAAATAGCATATGGTCAGCTATTTAAAAACATACAATTTGGAGGAATGTCAATATTTAAACAGTTGTTGCCAATGAATAATGAGATGGTGGGTAATAATTTTTTCCTTGCTTTTACTGTTTACCAACTTCTATATTTGCTAATGAATTATTTTGCCAAACTCAAGGAAAAGAGCTTGTGATGCATTCAAGAATAAGTGTAACAGCAGACAAAATTGACAGTATTTTCTTCAAGCCACAAATTAGGTGTGGTGCTGGTGCTCTAACATAAGGGAACATGGTGAACTATTTCTTCTCTGTTTCTATCATACCTGAACATTAACTTTAAACAGTGAAAATTTCATACTAGGTTTTGTGCCCAAAATTTCATTTAATCCCTCTTATATTAACTAATTTTTGTACTTGGCTGATGAATTCCTTGTTCCTCTGTGTGTGTGTGTATTTTACTTGCATTGCAGGTTCTATTCTTAATTTGTTTCTTGTTGCCATCCCAATTGTGACAGAATAAAGGGACAAAGAAATACATTTGCCAAATAGTTATTAAATGATTCATTGCTAACAAAATGTTTTCAAGCTAATGGGATTGAAATAAGCAAAATTCAGTATTTACTGGGCATGAATACCTCAACATTAAGTTCAAAGTGGATATAATCTAGCCAAGAAGACACACGTAAACAAATGCTATACACTGTGGCACAGCAGCCCGTGAAGGAGGAAAACAATTCAGTGGTAGCTGGAGTAGCTTGGTGGAGATGACACCTGAGCTGAGGTAAGATAATGATTTTCTTTCTTTTTCCTACCTTCATGCATATTTATATTAAGAATAAGTAAAGGACAATCCCAGGTTTCATCAGGATCCTATCATAAGTAATTTCCACTTAGAAGAAGTTTCTTTCTCATAATGGAGTCTTCAGCATCTAGCACAGTGCCTGAAATTCACACAGGCTCAAAAATAATTATTACTGTTCAATGCATGTTAGTAGAATTTGTTTTTCTACTTACAAATTTCATCTTTTAAGTTTTCACCTGTTTGTAGCACACATTCCAAATTTCAGAAATTTTTATAAAAACAATTTATTGCATGTATTCTATTGCCTGTAAATATTAATGAAGATAGATCAAAAGGGCAAGGACCTAGTGTGTTTCATTGCTAGCAGTTCTGCATGGTTGGTTAATGTCATGGACTGAATGCTAATATCCCCCAAATACCTATATTGACTTCTTAACCCCAATGTGATGGTTCTGGCATTTGGAAGGCAATTCAGGTTAGGTGATTCCTGAGGCCAATGTCATCTTGATGGGATTAGAGTCCTTTTAAGAACAGAAACATCGGAGTACCTGCTATCTCCTTTCTAGCGCACACCACGAAGAGATCATGTGAGTACAGTGAGACAGTAGCTGCCCATAATCTCAGGAAAGAGGCTACAAAATAAAATCTACTTACTAGTAACTGAATTTTCAATATTCCAGAGCTCTATAATTATGAGAAATAAATTTCTGTCATTTAAGTTGCCCAGCCTATGGTATGTCATTATGGCAATTCTAGCAGACCAATACCTGCATACCAAGAAGTGGGTGATGGCATTTAAGGATCTCTGGTAATGACGCCAGAGGTACAGGTCATTTGGGATTTAATACAAAGCATCAGATAGTAAAGCAGCTCTGATTAAATTAATAAGTTATGTAAACATTGTCATTTGAAATTTTAAAAATGCAATCATTCGTAATAACGTTACAATAAAAATCACAAGCCATGGGAGTTAAGGGTTCTTTTCCATTAAAAGAAACAATCCCACCAGAGAACCACCAGTTGGCCTAACTTACTTTGTTTTTGCTTCCTTTAGTAAAGAAGGGTCATCAGTGGCCAAATACACTCTTCTTTTATCCACCTGCATTCTGCGTGCGAGAAGCTGGAAGTGCTCTTCGACGTGCACCATGTACTCCTCGATGGGGTGGAAGGCTGCCTCCGTGCCCACTTTGTCTGTGCGCCTGACGTGGACTCTGGGGAGAGAGTCAGACTCTGCTGATAATGCACTCACCAGCCTGCTGTTTCCCAGGGACTCTGCTAAGGCTCTAGTCATGCTGGCATTTTAGGCAATTTGAACCAATTTTCCTTTTCTTTTTCTTTTTATAAAATAAAACAAATATTCTAAACTGTCATGTATATTTTAATATATTTTCATGTTAATACAAAGGGAATAAGATAACAAGGAAAGCTTTTGAAGAATGATTTTTTTAAAAAATTTTTTTCTGTGTTTTCTCCAGCCCTGGGGATTGAACCCAGAGCCTTGGGCTTCCTAGATAGACAGTCTACCACTGAGACACACCCCAGCCCCAATGATTTCTTGTAGAGCAAGTAATTGGTATACCTGGAATAAATGGGAGATTTCAGAAGTACACTTTGTAACAGAAGGCAAAATACCCATTGGTGATCCAACAAGAAAACAAATTTAAATTTTTTGGATTTTAAGATCAAAATGATTCCATGACTCACAATTACAGAACAGTAAACTTACTATCTGTAACGCTCTGATGCCAAGATTTTGTTTCTTTATTTTATCTCGTAGTGTTACTAGAACTACTAGCTTTCAGAATTTAAAATTGTCTAGGAAAAACACAGATCCATGTGGACCATTTTTTCTTTTTTTTTAACTTGCTAGGTGTGATGGTATGTGCAATTCCAGCACCCAGGAGGCTGAGGCAGGAGGCCTCCAGGAATTCAAGTCCAGCCCAGACTACATTGTGAGTCCAGGGCCAGCCTGAAACTACATAGTGAGACCCTGCTTCAAAAAAACCAAACCAAACAAACAAACAAAAATTTTAAATCCTTTTACTAGCCATTTTAGTCCCATTGCTATAAATAATTTTCTTTCTGTTTTATTTTATTTATTTTTGAGGCCAGTTTAGCTCACCATGGGGGCATGAGTGGCATGGCATGTGGAGCTGGGGATTGAACTGCAGTCCCTGCACCTGCCTAGGCAGGTACTTTAGACCGCTGAGCTATCTCGCTGGCCCTTCTTTCTGTTTTTTACTGTCAATACTAGCACATACAAATCTGATGTCCTGTTTAAAAAACTCTAAAATCAAAGTTTGGTACACAGATTTACACTGTTCTACACTGAGTAAGACACAGACTTCTAGAACATGCGCTCCTCATCTTAGTGTTTCCAAAGTTATTTTAATGGAAATAATAATAACAACAACTATAGTTTTTCACATTTTTTTTTCTTTGTGTGGTACTGAGAATTGAACTGAGGACCTTGTGCTTACCAGGCAGGTGCTTAAGTCGCTGAGCTATATTCCCACTCCTTACATTTTTTTTCTTTTTTCTTTTCTTACGAATTTAGTACAGGGTCTACAGGGTCTTACTACACAGATCGGACTCGTAGTGATCCTCCTGTTTTCAGCCCCCCAAGCACTAGGATTATAGGTGTGCTACCACGCCCAGTCTCAAATGCTGTCTCAACACACCCTGGGGACAGGGCTGGCACAGCATGCTGGGGATCAAACCCCAGTTGCTGTGTCTGCCGAGCTATCTGGCCAGCCCTAGTTTTTTACATTTTGAACATTCTTTAAATCTGTTCTACTCCTCTTTCTAAACCACTACTTGTGGAGACAAAGGAAAATGGCATACTTTTTTAATGCTAGACTAAGGCAAAGGTCAGCTTTATGTTAGGAATCTGGAGAGAAGGTTTAATTTTTCTGGGTTACTATGCTATCTTCATGACTATTCTTGCCTTTGGATTCCAGACTACAGCCCCAGGAAAATCTATTTTGTCATCTTTTCCTCACCACATTCTTCTTACTGTTCTTGGCAATTAGAATTGTTCCATATGCTCTATAGAGATGAAGTGGGGCAGAAGGTATGATTTTACTGAACTTCAGTGAGAAGTTTCATGAGCTAAAATATTAAATATTCTGATTTCACCATGTACATACTTTTTTGGGGCTCTAACATTAATGGGGAATGGTAACTTCTTTCTGTATAAAAATTATGACATGACATGTACAGTGAGAAACAAACATTAGAAACAAAGGAGACAAGTAAAGGAGGAGCCAAAGGAGGGAAGCATTTATACAGCAGCAAAATACAATTAAGCATTTTTTTTCTGCTGTGTTAAGTGAACAAAGGAAAAATAATCATCCTCAAGTGAACTCTGTTATTTGGGACTACAAACATTCAACTATATACTGTGACGCTCACTGTGCTGGGTTAAGCTATAGAGTCCTGTTGCCGCATGCCACTGTTTGAGGGGAAAGAAATCAGATTCTTACCCAATAACTGGATGCTTGAAGCCAAGCTTCTTGGTAGCCTCTTCTATTTCCTTTTCCAGCCAAGGTTGTGGGCGGATCAAGTATTTGACAAACTGAGACACCCACCACACTGCGGGATCACCGTGGACTCGTAGGAGTCGGTCTGCGAGATCTTCGGGCACAGCCAAGGGCAAATACGGAGGACGGGGATGAAGACTGTCCACAATGGGGAGCTCGACCACTTGGACATTTTTGTCCTTCACTTCACCTGACAGAAATCAAAGCGCACCATCACACACTGTATTTCTCTACCATGTAACAAGAACTCACTCTGGGTACATGCTCTCTCAAGGCAACTCTAAAGAAGCATTATAGTTTTTACCTTACGGGGAATTCAATAACTTGCTAAGTACTGGAACAAAAATGACAGTTAAGTTGCAGGGTGGTATGCCTTTGCTAAACATTTCTGTCATCCCATCACATTATCACCTTAGAGCCCAAGTTATGGATGACATCCAGAAAGCAAAGTATCTAACCAGAGAATAGCTATACTGCCAGTAGACACATATAGTACCAAAATTCTCTTTTTGCTATTATGATTATTGTGGAATTAGAAAATAAAGCATCTCAAAACTTCCAGCTTGTCATTATAGCAAATGGCTCTTGCTTTATTTCCATGACAGAACAGAATGACTCTGGAAATACCTAAAGATTATAAGCCACATTTGTATCTTTTGAAAAAAAATAGATAATTTAAAATTATTTTTCTTAGATAAAAATAAACCTACTATAGTTTTAACTATGATAATGTGTTGTTTACCTGAATATTAGAAGTTCAACAGAGATTCAGTATGAATTTTTATACATAATTATTTTCAGATAGTTATTTGAGTACACCATGTTATTGATATTCTATAAAATTTATAATGTAATCATAAGAATATTTCACAATGTAATAGAGCTTACACATTAAAGATCACATGACAATAACTAAGAGACACAAAATATTGACAGATGTTATTGAAGTGAATTTTCAATAACAGAAAATATTAGCCAGAACATGCAAAAATCACTCTTTGTGCATAAAAATTACGATCATAATCACTGGATCACTGAAGAAAAAATATGCTTGTAGAGAATAAACCTAGAATATGTTTAAAATACATTTACCAGTATGAAATATAGTTTCTGTTATTCTACTTATATAAGCAAAATGTTAAAGTACATAACCTGGGAATGTAGTCAAAAAAAGTACACTGCATGGTTTTCAGCTTAATAGAACTAAGAATTAAAATCCCACGGTTAACAGTCTTTCTTCTAATGTGTAAATCTTTCATGATTCTAAAAACAAAAATCCTTCAAACATGACACCTGTTGCATGAATAAATGGTAATAAAAATTACTATCAGTATTGCAGTTCTGTTAGGGCCGGTTAAAAAAGAATTGGGCCCCTTTATCAGATGAAAGAAACTGTAATTAAGAGTGTGAGGTAAAAGAGTGAATGCCTTTTAATTTAAGCTGTAACAGTCCCCTCTAAGGAAAGGGTGCTTTTCTTTATGTCAGCAGATCAGAGAAGTACACGAGAGAAACAGAAAGAATAAAAGAATAAGGGGAAAGCTAGTTCTTATCATAAAAATTACAGAAAGGAAGCTCCTTGCATCTTAAATGTAACCCTAAATCCTATTTTCCCTAAGTAAAAGCAAAGCTAGTAAAGACATTTTCCTTCTGTGATTTCTTCCCAGCAAGATTATTCTAGGTGTTTAGCTCCAGATTTCACTTCTAGTGAAGTCTTTGCACACAACTGCTTTAAGGCCTCAAGTACCTTAAAACTAGCTCTATTTACAGTTTTAAGAAAGAAATAAAAACTATACTTACACCCTTAAGATACATAGCTCAGTTTATTTTGTTGATAATTTATTCCTTCGTTACTTTGCTCAAGCATCTGTTGAACATATGGTTGTCAGAATATACAGTGATACCAGGCTTCTTGCTCCAAGCAAAAACAGCACAAGGTAAGTTTAAAAACTATACTCAGATCAGACTACTTTTGGGGGTGGGGGAACCCTAACTACACATCACTGACACTTATTCTATCACAAAGATATCAATACTAAATAGTCTAGTAAAATATATTTTTAAAATATATTTATATTTAGCAATGATCATACTGGCATAGAATAAGTATATTGTCCTCAACAATGGTATAATTAAAAGTGAAGGAAAATAAAATGCTTATTTACCTGGTTTACCATGTAACATCTTTTATTCTATTGGGGTACATATTCAAAAGAATTATAATTTGGAAGAAATTCTAGAAATGACAGTCTTGTATAGTGTTTTCTGAATTTTAGTCATCAGTAGCACATTTCTAATTTTTGACTATATATCATTTGGGCTATTAAATATTTTAAAAGATTTACTTTTTAAAATTTAAATGTATCTACTTACAGATATTAACCATAAATGTAAGTCCACTGAAACAAAAACCATGCTATTAAATTCTGTACGGATATTATTGCTAATAGAGGGTTCTGAAGCCAAGTCAGATTTCAGATTTCTGTGAAAAGGGAGATTATTAGTGAGTTTTCAAAATTTAATATTATGTGATTTTGTGCTTTGGATTTATGGCATGAAGCTTGCTAATCATTCCCATCCTGTTCTAAGTAGAGTTTGTTAACCAAAGCCCACTACATAATTTCAAAATGCATTTAAAACTATTGTAATCAAAACAGTATGGTTCTGGGATTAAAAACAGACATACCAATGGAACAATGAACAGGATAGAAAACTTCAAAATAAATCGAAGTATTTATGGTCAATTGACTTTTGACAATGGTTCCAAAAATATAAAATAGGTGTCTCTGGTAAATGATGCTGGGAAAAATATACAACCACATGTAGGAAAACGAAGGATTCTTCTCTCATACCATATAAAAAAAAATCAATTCAAAATGGATACCAGACATAAATGTCAGATCAGACACACACACACACACACACACACACACACACACACACACACGAGGGAAAAACCTCTATGACCTTGCTCTGGGCAACTTTTTTTTTTTGTAGAATTTTAAAACACAGGCAACAAAAGCAAATTAGACATAAGGCACTGCATCGAACTAAAATACTTCTGTACATAAAAGGAAACAGCACAAGGAGATAATCCATAGATTAGGAAAAATATACACAAACCATATAACTGGATAAAGGTGAGGAGCTCAAACACTCAATAGCAGGAAAACAAGCTATTTTAAAACTGGGCAAAAAGGGCCAGCCAGATAGCTCAGAGGACTAAAGCACCTGCTTTGGCAGAACAGAGTGGCCAGGGCTCAATCCCCGGCCTGCTGTGCTGGCCCTACTGGTAGGGCTTCCTGAGAGGGCGACTGAGACTGGGTATGATGGTGTGCTCCTGTAATCCCAGTGCTTGAGAGGCTGAAAACAGGAGGATCACTACGAGTCCAATTTACATAGTCAGACCCTGTACACCCTGTAGACTCTGCCCTAAATTCATTTATTAAAAATGGGCAAAAGATTTGAACAGATATTTCTTAAAAGAAGAGCCTTGAATGGCCAACAAAAGCATTTAAAAATAGTATCTCTAAACATTAGGAAAAACAAATTAAATCATAATAAGATGCCAGTTCATGCCTGTTAGAATAGCTACTATAAAAAAGACAAAGGATAATAAGTGGTGAAGATGTAGAGAAAATGGAACCACAATTGTGGTATATAAATTGTGCACTGTTGGTAGCATATAAATTTTGAAACCTATGTATTTTCAACAAGCAAAGGCATTTAAGTATGACCCCCTGATCAACCAGGAGAGCCATTCTGTCAAAACTTTGGTACTTGTAAGGGTTGATACTTTGTGTCAACTTGAGAAGTTTAAGTGATTCAGCAGGGATCCAAGGTCCTTTGTAAACGTCTGTAAACAGTGTATGCAAGAGGAGGGCTTGGAGACTGAGTGAGTGCTGTACCCGCCCTGAGTGGGGCAGAGTAGCCTGCTTACAACGTAAGGGAGGAAAGGAGCCCTGCTCTCCCTCAAACGCTTTTGCTCTTGCTGGTTTTGCTATCTTCTCTGCCTTAAACTGTTGCCCCTGTGCCATGTCACCTTGCCTTGGTGCCAGCCAAGTATAGACTGAAACCTCCACAGACTATAAGCTAAACAAACCTTTCCTTCCTTAACTTGGGTGTCAGGCATTATACCCCAGAAACGAGGGAAAAGAAACCAAGACAAAATTTGGTACCAGGAATGGGGCCATTGCTATGACTATACCTAACCATGTGGTTCAAGAGCCTTTGGGAATGGCTTGGGGGAAGTTTAAAAGAGATGCTGGCAGAAAAAGTGGAGCAGGAATGTCTTAAGACTGTTTTGTATGGGAGATTCTGATCAGAGCTCAGAAGACCAGAAAGCCAGTAAAGACCCAACTCAAGATATTTCTGATAAGGACTGAACTGATTGGTGGACTCTAGACAATATGTGTTTTAGGCTGGCAAAAATGTTGTATGCATTTTGTTCATGTCCAGAGTCTTTGCCTGAGACTGAGATTAAGGTTGGTAGACTAAATTGGCAGAAGCAATTTCAAGGCAGTTGAATGTGAAGGCAGTGGTATGGCTATTATTGGGGGCTTTTGGCCAGATTTATGTTGAAAATCAAGAGAAAAGAACCCAGCAAGATGATTTAAAATGTTGGGCATTTGGCCAAAAAGGAAATTCCAGTAAAGCTATGGATTACAAAGACAAAACTGAGGAGATCGCGATTGCTGAGAAGAAACAGAATATAAAAGACGGCCTAAGGGCATCAACAAGAAGCAGCAAGTCTCCACCCTTTGCAGACTGAAAACTGCAAAAGTAAAAGGTTTCTACTTTGAGGAAAAAGCCACAGAGTACCATGTTTCAGAATGGTGGCAGCACAGTCAATTTGTTCCTCAGAACTGGATTCACAGTGCCCAGTGATCCAGGCACTAGATTGCTACAGCTAAGAAAGAGAAAAGCCAGGCTATTGTGCCCACTGGCAGCAGACCTCAGCATGATGCACATAGTGCTGGGTTTGGGTGCATACAGAATGCAAGAGTTATTATGTAGTTCAGGCTTCCACCTCAATTTCAGAAGGCCTGAGAGGCCAGGTAGCATGTCCCTGAGAGGGCAGTGTATGAAGCTGTGAAAATCCAAAGGTGCAATGAAAGCTCCAAAAATTCGGATAAGCCAGAAATATGGATTGTCTATGGAAAGCTGCAAGGAGGGAGCAAAGTGGGCCTAAGAGAAAAGATGTGCGAGCTACAACCACTGGAAGTGCCATAGGGATGGAGTCATTCAAACCCTTTGGCACTCATCATTTACCACAGATTGCCTCAGAGGCTGGACATAAAACAACAGGAATTAACGTTTGCCCTGCAGGATTTTGGGCTTGTTTTCACCCCATTTCTTGGTATCCCATTTATAACTTTTTGAGTAAAAATGTTTACTTTGTGCCAGTAACTGTTGGAAGTGACTAACTTCAGTTGCACAGGAGCTTGCAACTAAGAGTTTCCTTACATCTCAGAGAGGCTCGGGACTCGGACTTTTCAGCAGTGCTGAAACTGTTAGGACTCTGGGAACTTTTGCAGACGAATTAAATGCCTTTTGCATAAATGGATGTGTCTAAGTCTTTGAAGGACAAAAGACAGAATGCTCTGGTTCAAATGTAATATAATGTTGATAAACCTAATACTAGTTCTTAAGGATTGTTAAACTTGAGTTATAACATTCAAGTTGTAAAATGTTAAAAAATAAACATGCCTCTATATCTGAAAACCAGTTTAAAGAAATACATCTGGTTGCCAAATTGACAAGGGGTGGACTGTGAGGGTTAATACATTGTATCAACTTGAGAAGTTTACAACTCAGCAGGGAGTCAGGATCCTTACCTTGTAAACATCTTCAGTCTAGGGAGACAGCTTAGCCAACTAAGTGCCTGCTTAGGCAAGTCCAGGGCCTGGGGTTTGATCCCCTGGCACCACATGCTGCACCAGTCCTGCTCCCAGGCACTTTGAGCTGGCCACCAGTGTTGGAGAGACTGAAAACAGGAAGATCACTATGAGACCAAGCTGCATAGTGAGATCCTGTACCAAATACATAAAAAAAACCCCACCAAAATAACATGTTCAGCCTGTAGAAGAGGGTGGCATGGAGATAATTTGAGTTCTACACCTACCCTGGGATGTGGGGGAGGGGACGGCTAACTTGCTTACACTACAAAGGAAGAAAGAAGGTTTGCTCTAATGGTCACATTTTTATTTTTGTTGGTTTTGCTGTTTTCTTCATCTTAAACTGTTGCCCCTGTCCCATGCCACTTTTTCAGTAAAAACTGAAGCCTGGTGAGTATGGACTGAAATCTCTACAAACTGTGAACTAAATAAACCTTTCCTCCCTTAATTTCAGATGTCAAGTATTTTGTCCCAGCAGTGAGAAAAAGGTAACCAAGACAGTACTCTAAAACAATACAACCAACCTTGCAGGAAGAGATTTTTTTTTTTCAAATGTAGAAAGCATACAAAAGTAAGCACTATTCATTTATAAGGAATTGGTAGCAACTAAGCTGAGCTTTTACAACCAATTGGCCTGACCAGCTAGCTCATCTATAATTGATAATGTTACTATTGTTTTCCGGAGCTATAAGGAGCTATAACATGTTCAAAACCACCTCTGACTACAGTCTGAATGCTTGTGCCCTCTCCGCCTCCAATTAATATGTTGACATCCTACCCTTCAATCCAATACCCTTATAAAAGAGACTCCAGAGAACTTGTTTGTCCTTCTGACATGTGAAAACACAACAAGAAGATAAGAATAGACCCTTCATCAGGCAATAATTCTGCTGGAGTCCTGACAGGGTATCCTGTAACCTCTAGAACTGTGAAAAGTAAATTTTTGTTTATAAGACAACTTCCCTCCCCCACTTATGGTATTTTGTTATAGAGCGGAAATGGACTATTGACTATAACATTCCTCTTGTTAATACTCTTACACTATATGGCATTCTCTTTGCTAGCAGTTCTTAAAACATACAGGCTTGTTAGTTCACAGCCTTCTGCCAGAAGCACAGCCCCCTTGAACAGATTTGCGTAGCTCCAAGCAAACAACTCTGGAGAGTTTCTCTTCTCTGCTAACTAGTTAATAACAGTCTCATCTAGAAGGATTATTTTCCTCTCATGAAACAGAAGACAGACATGCCCTAGAATTGTTCAATTAGAATTATTCATCTTTACTATCACCAGTAGAAAAGATATGTGAAGCTTTTCATCTACTTGAATGAAGGATTCTGGCGTAGAGAAAAATGTTTCAAGAGTGGGAGGACTTAAAATGCCAGTCCATGAGATCCTTCTACACTTACTCTCACCTTTCTTCAGTTGATATCCAACAACTGTTAGTGCTATGACTTCAAAGAAAAGGAAAACTCAAGAGAGAATTCCTGAAGACAGCAGTAACTCATCATGGAGGACCATTCTACATAACTGTTGGGGGAAAATCATTTCATAATTAAACTGTGATCAGGGCTTGTCAGAGGTCCAGTGTCTTGCTATGTGGGCTGGCCTTGGTATGGGGGAACATAATTCCATGTGCCTCTGGTCACTGTTGAGGCCTCAATGGTCCCACAATGCTGTGACACCCCAGGGCAAGGCTCCATCAAGTGAAGACATCCTAGTTCCTTGAGTATCCAGTAGTAACAAAAATAGGCTTTCACCTTAGGGAAAGGACAAACTCCTTCTTAACCTACCATCTCTATGCATGGTTCACATCAACATAAAGATCTCTGATTATTATATATACCCAAAAAAATAGTGGCTAGTTTGGAGTGTCTTTGTCTCTGTCCATCCTGAAGCACTGACCTCCCAGTACCCCTGTCATGCATTACTAAATCTGTTTCTGATTTCATCCTTTCACTATACCCCTCCAGGCAGCTGGGCAATCTTGGCCATGTCCCTGAAACTCATAAAGCTCAGAATGGTCAAGGCAGCTTCTCTTCATGCCAAAGCTCTGGACCTTTCCAAAGTCAGGCTTGGGGGTAGGGAGAGTCCATGCTTCTGGGAAGCCAAGCTGGTTAAGCCCTGTTCCCAGAAGCAGTTGCTACTGACCCTGTAAGTCAAAGGAAGAAATAACTGGCTAAGCTCAACCATGGTACTGGTAGCCACCATGTCCTTGAAGACACAGACCAGCAATGTAACCAACAAGAATGATCCCCAATCCATCAATTCTTGAGTCTTCTTTGGAAACCTAAACACAGCTATGGTGAAGAAATCAGATGTGGAGACCATCTTTTCCAAATATGGCCATGTGGCCAGCTGTTCTGTGCACAAAGGATATGCCTTTGTTCACTACTGTAATAAGCTCCATGCCTGGGCAGCTGTGCTGGCAGAGAATGGACAGGTGCTGGCTGGGTAGACCCTCGACATCAACATGGCTGGAGAACCCAAGCCCAATAGACCCAAAGGACTAAAGAGAGCAGCATTTGCCATATACAGGCTCTTTGACTATTGAGGTTGCCTGCCACCAGTGCCACTGCCCAGGGCAGTTCCTGTGAAATGATCCTATGTCATGGTCCCTTTGGTCTGTCGTGTCACAACAACCATCCCTGTCCAGCTCTTTGCCCATTCCAGAGGCATGACTACTGCCTCAGCCAAGATCAAGTTAAAGAGCAGTGAAAGTCATCAAGACAGAACTGATCCAGATCAAGTCCAACATTGATGCTCTCTTGGGCCACTTGGATCAGATTGCTGAGGAGCAAAAGGCCAACCCAGATGGCAAGAAGAAAGGTGACAACAGCAGTGGCAGTGGCAATGGCAGTGGTGGTGGCAGCAGTCCCAGCATCAGAAAGCCATCCCCACCCCCAGAAGAAACACCTAAGGCAGGCAGGCAGGCACCCAGGAAGAACCTCAGACTCAAGATGATGGTGATGAGGAGGGGCTGATGAAACAGTGAAGAAGAGCTGGAGCTCAGCCAGGACACAGATGCAGACATGGGACCTTGCAGTAATCAGCCAGACAGGAGCACTGGCCACCAGCAGAAGGGCATCACTGTCTAAGACCTTACACCAGGCACCCACCCCCTGAATGCCAACTTGTAGCGGGTACCAAAGGAAAGCTGGCAGCAGGCACTCCTGACCCCTATGCATCCCAGGCTGGTGCCACATCTTCTGCAGGTGGAGTTACCCTTCTGCCATGCACCCTCTGCACTGTCCAGGCCAAAGAGCAGAGCACAGGGGGTTCCTCACATTCCACCTCCCTTCCCCAGGACATTCCTAGGCTTGGGGTTTTTCTATAGATTTTGAAGGGGGGTGGTAAAGGATGGGGACCTTGACAAAAAAGAGATTGGATCAAAAAAATAAAAAAAGAAGGGCCAAGGTAAAGACATCTGGAATACGGTTAACAAAAATCTCTATTAAGACTTCATTGCCTGAAATTTAAATTGTCCTTGAGGGGACAAGGGGATTATTAGCAACATTTGGTGATTCTAAACTTCTAGACTCCAGCCTCCAAAAGAGGTTTCTTTCACTGTCCACATAGATGGAAAAGGGTTGAGTGAGTTTTCTTTTCTAATTTTTAAAAATTCATTTTAATGAGAAAGAAAGATAAAATAGCAGTGAAACAGTTTCAAAAACAGGTTAGTAGAGGGGCTGGCGAAATAGCTCAGTAGAATAAGCACTTGTCTGGCAAGGGCAAGGGCCTGAGTTCAATCCCCAGTTCCGTCAAAAAAAACAAAACAAAACAAAACAAAAAAAAAAACCCAAAACAAAACAAAAAAAACAGGTTAGTAGGATGGTTACAATAAATTAATGCATTGCATATCGTCTTCATAGTAGTTATTCAGAGGACAAGATACATACATAATATCCTGTCTAAGCTATATTAGTACAAACTTTACTCTCAATGAACTAAGGGAAAGTAGCTATTTATCCTAATTCTCGTGTGTGTGTGTGTGTGTGTGTGTGTGTGTGTGTGTGTCCATCCGCCCATCAGTCCGTCCGTCCGTCCATCTATTTTTTTCCCCACAAAAAATCAGTCCTTTATTTACAATTTTGTGAAGTTAGTGAAGCATGACACTAGGTTGCCTAGCAACTGATAGCTAATCTTAACCAGAGAGGGTTCATCCTAGGAGTGAGGTAGCTTGTTTGCTTTAGGCACTCGGCCAAGTCCCATCTACACATATTTTATCGATTTCCTAGCTTCATGGCTACCAATGTATCCCCTTTTCCCCTTTTGTTTTGTTAGAGATGGGTGTTCCACTACAGTTAGAGAAGCAGTATTTGTAGAAGTCTTTAAAGGACCTTTTCATACTTGAAGCCAGTCCAAAGACTGTAGGTACTTGAATTCAGAAAAATAACCCAATATAGACCAATAGTCCATGATAGTAGTGGACTATCAGCAGAACTGGAGGTTGTCTGAAGTTGTTGACTTAAGCCTTTTATAGCTCAGCATATTAATATGGCATTACTTTTTATACCTTGTGGTTATACTTTTCTACTAGATGGTTAAGACCAAGTTAAAGCAAGACCTACATAAGTAAAAATGTAACTTTTGTATTTAACAAGGTCCATCAAATCCCCTCAGTATTTACCCTGAAACCATGTACATCACTTTGTAGATCTTTTGTCAGTGTCAAACATCTGGATGATTCATGGCCATTGCTTGACCAATTTCCTGGGAGTGAGTTCTATATTCTTTTTTTGATTTGCTTTGATGGTTGCAGTTGCTACCCACCTGTCACACTCAATAGTCATTTTAAGGACAGCAGAAACTGCGGAGACTTAAGGGCCTTTAGGAGTCTACGACTGGCACATACATCAACCGTAATATTCTGAGGCAAATGCCTACTGATGCAGTGTGTTATTGATAGCACATGGCGTTTAAAAGTATGGACTTTGGAATCACAAAAACTAATGTTGAAATTCTTTATCAAGTAATAGTCATGTAACCTTGAATAAGTTACATTTAATTTCACCCCAGTTTCTTCAACTGAAATGATATTAGTAATAGCACTCTACTCTGTAACATTGGATTATTAACAGTAACTTATTGAGTTATTTTAAATGAAATGTTGTACAAAGAAAGCTGAGCACAAAATTAATAAACAAGAAATAAATTAATAAAAACAAAAAGAATCAAATTAAAAAAAGAAAGCTGAGCATAGTATTTGACAAAGAATAATTATGAAAAAATGTTATTTCTTTATATTGGGGGGAGATAAGCTGAACAATTCTCATGAGCTAGCTACAGTTTGATCTAGGAAGAGATTATTTGCCAAGATATACTCCAAAACTTATGACAGTTCCATTTCAGTGAATATGTACTCTCAAAGTATAACTTATTTATGCTATTCAGCATAGGAAAAAAAAAGAGAATTACGTTTTGCAAATACATTGACAAAGTAAAAACTTCTGACTATTTGAAAATTTTAAATTCTGTTGTCACGTTTTCTTTTATTTTCTTAAATTTATTTTATTTTTTCCATAATTTTATTGAGAAATAAATAGCAATAAGACAGGTTCAAACCAAATTGGTAGAACAGTTTCAATAACTAACACATAGCATACATTCTTCCTAGTGGGTCATTGCTGTACAAGATGTAGACATGATATTCTACTTACAATCACTATTAGAACATATCTCTCTACTCATTAAGAGAATGCAACTATATATCTACCCTAACCATTTTGAATACACAGATACACAATGGACATTCACCTGTATCCACTTTTTTTTGGTTAAGTTCCATTATTTGAATATTATAGGTGTGTTAATTCCGCAAAATATTCTAAAAGAGTCCAGTAGTCCATAATAGTATTGGGTCTTCCGCTTCACTGGCAATGTCAGAAATTGTTGACCTGAGTACCCTACAGCTCAACATAACAGCATGGCTATACTTCTTATATTTCGTTTTTATACTTTTCTGCTGGATGGTTAAGACCAAGGTAAAGAAGGACCTATGCAACAAGAATTGTAGCTTTTGGGTCTGAAAAGGTCAGTGAAATCCCCTCAGGACTTATCCTGAGATCCTGCACCTCAGACTGTAGAACCTTTGTCAGTGTCAGCCATGTGGATAAGTCACAGCTATT
>NW_004524583.1:16817865-16818818 GCF_000260255.1 Octodon degus
TAAAAGTGAACACTTGGGCTACTTTTCTTTTTATTTCTCAACCACTGTAGCTGATAAAGATCTCTTTCTGAACATAATGAACAACTATCACCTGCCATATGAAATTCTATCACTGCTCTACTTAAGCAACATCTCAAAAGACTATTATTACTGCTAGTTTGAAGCCTCAGCCAATTGAGTGAACAGTTCTAAGTTCAATCATATGAAACAGTGCAGTGTTAGCAACATTCTTAAGAATTAGCATATCATACTCTGGGAATGATGGGGCAGCATTCTTACAAGGTCTTTGCTGTACTACCAAAAGAAATGGCTTGCAAAGGCAGCTGGACTCATGCTTCACTGATCTCAGTGATAATTCTGACAGATATGTAACTCTGGATTGGGAACTAAAAGAACAGCTAGTGGGAAATATATAATATCTTAGTGAATTACGCAGCTTAGAATAAGGCAGACAGGACAATATAAAATAAAAAAGAGCCACAGAGCTACTAAAGAGTTTCCTGTGTTAATTCTAAATTTGTTTCTGATAAATTTTATATATTTCTGTACCAATGTATCTTTTCTAAGAGGAGGCAATCTATGGGCATCTTAGCTATGAAGGGGTACTGCCAAGAGTCTCTTTGATCATTCATAAAGCCCTATTAGTCCATGACTATAAATTTAAGTTGAGAAATTTGTTAGTTTTGCTTGTTCTATTTTACTAAGGTAATGTCTTCTCCTAATTAACAATTTCCAGGGCAAAAGGATGCCAAAGATCCTGAAACAGCCTGTCATTGGTAGGGCAAGAAAAAGGAACAGACAGAGAGGGAGCAAAGGCTTAATTCCATTGCATTCGCTAGTGGGACAAATTCCAACCTTTTTTCATAATTCCTTATTAAGTAAGAGATGTACTATTAAAATTTCAGTTGGAGCTGGCAGTTGACATGCTGGATAATTATTATTATTATTATTAT
>NW_004524583.1:16821023-16822221 GCF_000260255.1 Octodon degus
ATAAGGATCACATTAAATATGTATATAGTTTTTGGTAATACAACAATCTTAAAAATATTAATTTGCTGATTCATGAATGAGGGAGGTGTTCCATTTTTCCAATGTCTTCTTGCTTCAGTGTTCTGTAAATTTCATTAGACATCTTTCACCTTCTTGGTTAGGTCAATCTTCAGGTTTTGATTTGGAAACTATAGTGAATGGAATTGTTTTCCTGATTTCTTTCATGGTGGGTTTCATTATTGGTGTATAGGAAAGGTATTGTTTTTGGTGTGATTATTTGTATTCTAAGTTTGTTTACAAATCTAAGACCTTTTGCAGGTTTATTAGTCTTCTATGCAAAGACTATAAACAGGGATACCTGGATTTCTTCGTTTCCTATTTGTGAGCTTTTATATCCTTCTCCCTGCCTAGTTTCCCTAGGCCAGGCTCGAACTTATACATGCCTGCCTTAGAGTGTTGGAATTACAAACGTATATCATCACACTCAGTTATGTAGAAAACAACACATTATAATTGAAAGAAAGAATGTCTTTAATGGCATCATCAGTAGATTAGTCAGGTAAATAATAGGTTTGATTAAAGATATATCAATATGAACTTACAAAATTGAACAGAAAGAGAAAAAAGAATAGAGCAGAATATCCAAAACTATGAAACAATTACAAAAGATGAATATACATGTAATAGTGTCAGACTGAAGAGAGAAGAACTATCTGAAACATAATATCTGGGGATTTTCCCCAAATTAATGCCAGACATAAAACTATAAATCTGCTTAGAAAACACAAACAGGGTAAACTGTAAATTAAACCAAAAACCAAAGTCAAAGCCAAAACAAAATAAAACCTTACACTTAGGGGTATCATATCCAAATTAGAGAAAATCAAAAGAAAAATCTTACAAGAAAGTGGGAAAACCTTAAGTATAGATGAATAAAGAATTAAGTTGGCCTTCACTTTAGAAACTGCAGTCAAGACTGAAGTTTTGAAAGAATAAATCCAATCATACACAATTCTGTGTTCAGTGCAATTATCCTTCAAAAGTGAAGGAGATGGAAAGAATTTATCAGGAAAAAACTTGAAGGAATTTACTACTAGTATCAGGAGAAGGAAAATTAGGAGCAGGACAGACCTGTTTCCTCTCCCCACCCCTCCCGAACCCAGGATTAAACTCAGATCTTTGTGCTTGCCAGGCAAGC
>NW_004524583.1:16826606-16828284 GCF_000260255.1 Octodon degus
TGCCTCAGATTAGGCCCACAGTAATGTGACCAGCTGACAACGGACTGACACCTTCAAAACTGAGCGAAAATAAACCTTTCCTCTTTTAGGCTGAGGTTTTAACTCTTGCTGTTTTCTGCAGCCATGAACTCCTGCCCCCTGCCATGTGTCTCTCTGCCTTGGAGCCAGGTGAGTATGGACTAAAACCTCCATGTACTGAGAGCTTCCTTCCTTCATTTTGGGTATGGGGTATTTTGTCCCACCAACGAGAGAAGAATAACTAAGACACTATTATACTTGGAGATTCAATACTTGTCTATTACTAATCGACAGAACCAACAACAGAAGAATATCAGTAATAGATATAGTTAAATACCACGATCAATCTAATAGGTACTTATCAGATTCTCCATCTGGTGTCAACACAGCACACATTCTTCTAAGTTCACAGGGAACATTTCACCAAGGCAGACCATACTGTACCTGGCAGCACACACTTTAACTAATTTAAAAGGCCAAGCATGTTCTCACACCACAGCAGAATTAAATTACCAAAAGAAAAACAGGTGGAATAACTAGTGTTACTTAAACACAAAGGTCAAAGAAGTGTCAAGATACTTAAAAAATTCAAATGAAAACCCAGAGGAAATTAAATCCAGAAAATGCTGGTTTAGACTCTGTATCAATCAATAAAATCTCTAATCTTTCCTTTCCTATCTTAATTACAGACAATACTATACCTTCTTTTTCTGGAAAGATCAAATAAGTAAAGCTTTTTGAAGATTAAAAATAAAAAAGATGATCTAGTAAATGCTAAAAGTTATTAAGGATGTGAAAATATAAGGTATTTCCTGTGATTTGCAGTAGGCCAGGTCTGAAAAGCATTTAGTGAAACCTCAAACTAACTAACAAAGGCCAAATTTATCACAAATTAGAAGCGTAAGAGACTATTACATTAATTCAAAGGTCATTTTACCTCAACTACAGGACTATATAAACAGCTGAAATTAAATCAAGTATATTCATATGTGATCTGAGACTCTCAACCTGGGAAGAAATTCATTCTACCTGAATATCTTCAGTTTTCTTTCAATATAGATATTTTCAAGTTTATAACTAAGAATTTTCTAGTCAATATTAACATAATAATTTCATAGAAGTGAAAAACAGCTTTTCAAAGTCCACAGTGTTTCATGACTTACACATCTATAACATATGTCCTATGTAATGGCATCTTAGTCTTTGATAATTGATGGACAAAGGCTTCATGTTTACAGCAGCACAATTCGTCACAGCTAAATCTTGGAAACAACCCAAATGCCCATCAACTGAGGAATGGATATAAAAGATGTGGTATTTTTATATAAAATGTGGAGTATTACTCATCCATAAAGAAAGATAAACTTGAGGCTTTTATAGGTAAATGGATGCAACTGAGACCATACTCATAAGTGAAATAAATCAGACCTGCACATGTAAACAATGTATTGTCTCCATTAGTATAAGAAAGCGAAAAATAAGAAAGGTACAATAGATATTGTGAAAGAGAAAGAAACTGCTCAAAAGGAAAATACAAATGGGGTGGGGGAAAGGAGAAAAGAAAGAAAGAAGGGGGAATATATATAAGGTAATTGTACTACTAATTTCTGTTAGTTTGTTGAAAGGAACAGTTATTGTTTGGCTAATCTTACATGCCTAT
>NW_004524583.1:16828674-16831442 GCF_000260255.1 Octodon degus
TTTCCATTTACATTTGGGGACATTTTCAGTTTTCAGCAAAAATCAAGCATTATACAAATGGTTCTTAAAAATAAAATCACTCAAAATTAACAGTATTCTTTAGTGATATTGGCTTTGAGTTACAATATCTCATACCTGTTAATAAGGGTAAGTGAGCCCATCTAAGTACCTCATAGTGGTAGTTCCACTATAACAACGTGTACTTTCTTTCACTCTAGCATTACAGGAAGAGATTGATTTCAAACTGAATTTATTATTTTTAGATTCAAAAACAGGTATCAAAGCCTAGATCTGGGACTGCATAAGCAAGTTTTTGTGTTGAAGGATGATAAAAATGCATTTAAAATTTTAATTGAAAAACGCCAGAGACCAGAGGCAAACAGCATGAACTGCTCAAAATGCTAAATAAAGCCAGCTGCCAAAAAGGGTAGCTCCATGGTGGTTTGAAAACAAAGCTCTGCACTGCTTGAGGAGCCTCATCCACATGCTGGACAAGCGCCTCTGCTCCGCATCCTTGTGCCCTGGGGACAAACAAAGGAAGGGCAGCACAGAACACCCAAAAGGAAGGGAAAGCAACGTTCTGAGTATTTTCCACTTTAACTTACCTATAATTCCATCTCTTTTAATTAATTTAGGGGAGAGATAATTTGTTCTTACCATTCCACATAATGGCCATTGAAAAGTAAATTGTTCCAATCAGTGGTGACAAGGAAACTGCATTCTAATCTTTTTAGAATCTGGATACTTGGTAGCCAGCTGCAAAAATTTGTTCCCACATTCCATTGATAGAGAGATTATAAAATGACAACTTAAAAAAAGAAAGTCTGAGCTCTTACCGTTTTTATAATTTCTGGGAGTCAACAGCCTAACTATGAAAAGAAAAAAAGTACTGGCGCTGAAAAAAATTCATGGATTAAATAGTAGTTGTGGAATTTTCTCTTAACTTCTTCCCTAAAAGGAAATAGTATTTGATTAATTTAAAGCCTATTATGCTTTTCTAAAAAAGCAAAAGCTTAAAAATGCTAATTTGTGCCTGACAGCAGACAATCCCATCCAAAATGAGTTCATGGAAACATTTTTCCCCATTATTTTTTAAAAATGGCATGGACAGAGGGTACAGACTGATTTTCATTCACAACGTAAAGACTGCATTCAAGTGTTTTGAGAATAATTTTCTTCCCTTTCTTTAATCATCTCAGCATATTCTGAAGATCCACTGGCAATTCATTTCAATGAGACAGAAAAACAAGGCAGTTGTTTTAAGAAATACTGAGGCAAATGCTTACAGATATTTTTTCTAAAGTACATTTATGATTACTCTTGTTTTTACCCAATTACACAGATAATTTTGCTACTAGGATAGAAATATGTACTGATAAATATTTAGGGGTATATTATGGTTACTACAGATCAGTCTTTGGGTCAAGCAACTAAAATGCCATCAAATATACATTTTAATATACAATCAAATTATCTGCACCAACACAGAATACAGGAACTAAAATTTCAGTTTATCACCAACAAATATTCTTTTCAGGCTAAAGAAAAAATATTTTAAAAGATTTCCATTTAATCAAATGAGAAACATTTAAATTATATATTACCAGCAGAACAGAGAAAAGTGATTTGCCCAGATATATATTAATTAGTTCCATGATTACATATTAATATTAATGATATTCAGAAAAAGAATAGCTTAAAGCTATTGTAAGACTTTTTAGAAGGTAATAAATTTAAACATAACATTTATTACTTGTATAACAGATGCCAGTCTGCACAAACTATAACATCAAGGAATCATTATGCTTTGTTTGCTTTTACTTTGTTTGGAACATTTTTCAATCAGCACGGAGTAATTTATCCTTTTCTCTGTTTGAGGAAAAAAAAGTCCTTCAAAATCCAAACACTTGATTAATTATTTAACTGTTAGGAGAAACTGTGCTAGGAGACAATGGATCTTCACTGGTCTGTTTTGGTGTGTTGGATGTTGCTCACCCCTGGGCTACGCCTCCAGACCCTCCCAGTGCAGCTTAGTACTTACTCTGCATGGTTCAATTAGAAATGATAAATCTTCCAGGGTTACACTCATTATATGGTTGGCATGGCTGACAGCAAAGGGCTGAGTAAAAACAATGCCAATTCTGTGTCCCTTAATTCAATTAAAATTTTTCCCAACAACGGAATTAAATAATAATATACAATAAGCAATGCTATATTAACTTGACTACTTTTACTAATATTTGTCAAAACATGGTTAAATTGTTCTCACTAATTACTGCAAATGTGTTATAAAATCACATATTCAATAGTTTCTGATGCAAAAATCACAATTACTGTAAATGTCAACAGCTTTTCCTATTTAATGACAGCTAAGAATGAATACAAAATGCAGGGTTTATTTAACAAATGCACTGTCATTTTCATACTTATACCATAGCACCTAAAGTGTTAAAAATTACTTGCATCTAAGGACCTTATTTTAGCTTTATTTTAAATTCACTGTTTTTGGGAAAAAAAGCAGTATAACTAGCTATCAAAAATTGATTTTTTGGTTACAAACGACTAAATTCTAAAGAAAAAATATAATACCTATGAGTTCTGATAATTGGCAGCTACTCCAAGCAAGATGTGACAGACTTATAAAGATTTTTCCTCATCTTCTAAAAACTCTAGTTGTAGAAGTCTGTACGTAAGATTTCTGATCATCTTACAATTTTGCCAAAACCAGTTCAAAATGCCACTTTTTTCTAACTTTTTTTTTTTTTTTT
>NW_004524583.1:16832487-16856915 GCF_000260255.1 Octodon degus
ACCACCACCAACAACAACAACAACAACAAGGCTTACAAAACTAGCCTGTGGGGACTGTAATTTTCTAATCCCTGAACACAATGTTTAAAGGTGAGGTTCTGAGGTCCTACTGGGCTTTTGCAACTTAGGAGCTGCATTACTTGTGGCAATTTACATATATAAAATGTGAACAGTACAGGTTTGTTCTGAATATTAAATAAAACAAAATATACAGTGTTAAATAATAAAGTTCACTAAACATTAGCTATTACTATAGGTATTATTTCCATAGTGCCTGAATTGAGCTCTATTAAATAAATGTTTACTAAATTTGAGCTATTCAAAGAGATTCACACATCTGAAATTTTGTACAACAAAATGCCACGTTTAGTCCACACATATATTTAAAAGGGTATTTTTGAACTTAGTTATCTGCAATTTTACTAGAAACATAAGGAATAAGTATCTTAGAACAGCTTTTTAATATGAGGATTATTTTAACCAATACCAATAAATGAATGTAAAGTTCCATTATAAGGAAATTCACTATAGTAAGACACCATGGAAGTTAATTTTCGTGGAAACCGGTTATAAACAAGGCTGTCCTATTTTTCATACATTATTACCTCATTTGTTCTCACCAGAAACCCATGAATCACATGGATTAGGTCACATTTATTTTGAGACAGGGTCTCACCATATATCTCAGAATGGCTTGTAACCTAGGCTGTCCTTGAACTCATAGTGATCCTCCTTAGGCCGTATTTTCTTTATTCAATAGATTTTAAAACAGATGAAAGATTTCAATGGGAAGCTGAAGCAGGGCAATTCCAAGCTTGTGTCTAGCCCAGACAATTTTGTGAGACCCTGTCTCATAATTTAAAATATTTTGTTCCCATAGGCAATTTAAAAGAAACAAAAAAACTATTCTGTTTCCATAGGCAATTTAATAAAAAACTAAATAATAAAAACTATTAGCCAGAACTATTTGGCAACAAGAATGCAAAATCACATAGAGCAAACTTCTAAAAGAATACATAACCAAAGAGATGCATAAAGAAATTATTTAAATATAATATATAAGTGAAAGTATGGGGTCAGCTGGAGGGAAATATCTCAAAGGAAATGATACTCAAAGATAAGCAGGATTTACTCTATTTAGGAAGATCATGGAAAGGTATTTTAGAAGAAATGATATGCTTCTCATATAGCAATAAAAGTACAGAGAATTTTCAAGAAATACACATGGAGAACTTGTAAGACAAGAACGCAAGGTATAATTTGAAGTGAGCAATAAATGTGAAGGCAGTTATTTTCTATATCTAAGTGAGGCATTTTTTATAGACACTGAGCAGCCATGGAAGACTAAGAAAAGACACAAAGTCACATTTGGCTTTGAAAATGACATGATGGCAGCATGGAAGATTGAACAAAAGAATACAGATTTTGAAAGCAGGGGGGACACTGAAATAATCTTTCCATTGAGAGATTAGATACATGCAGACAAATGAAAGAAATGGCAACCTTACTATGATGTAACAGTACTGCTTCCAGGCATATATACAGCTTTATAATAAATATGTTTCAAAATACTTGAAGACTGATAAAAACCTGAAGTATAACAGAGATAAAAGAGCACTTAAACAGAATTTGAAGACTGATAGAAACCTGAGGTATAAAAGACATAAAAGAGCACTTAAACAGAATGGAGAACCATACATTATCAATTCATTTTAAACAAAAGTGCCAACACACTGAAGAGGGAAAAGTTTTCAACAGCTAAGCCTGGAACAACTGGATAAAAATATGAAAAATAATGCCTCCAAATTTTTTCCTATCAAAGTACATTAATGTGAAGCTAACTCAACAAAGCTTCTAGAAGAAAACAAGAGAATCTTTGGGGCATCACTGTCCTCAGTGATCTTGGTTCTTAGGCATTCAGACTCAGACTGGAATCTGCATTATCCACCTAGGGCAGCAGTGGCAGCCTCCGACGGCACACGAGTCTCAGAAGGCACTCACAGCCTTCTCTGTCGGCATGCAAGGAAAGTGTCCTGGCCAATTTTTGGCAAATTATCAGCATGCATACAACAACAAAGATCACATTAACTCTGCAAAAGAAGACCAAATGCAAACATTCACCTTTTAATGAAAAGCTGCTTATATCACTGAAAGCTCTGTCACTTTTAAGAGAAAAGACATTAATGCATGAATGAGTTGTTTTGTCTAAGCAAAAACTTGAGTGCTCAGGGTTAACTGCAGGGTTGGCACTCTGCAATAAATAAGTGGGCTGCAGAGATCAGTTTGGGCACTCAATCTTTAAAAGGTTCGCCATCACTGTCCTAGGCCCTCTCAGCTATGGTAATTGCAGGATCCAATACATTGTAATAAATCTCTCTCTCAACACACACACACACACACACACACACACACACACACACACACACACACAATTGATTCTGTTTCTCTGAAGAAACCTAATTCAGAGGGCCACAATGTCTCACAGATGTTCAACTTGGCCTCCATAGTGTGAAAAAACCAGAGAAGATGCTAACAAATAGGCATGTGTACGTTGTAGTAAAACTTAATTTTCTCTCTCTCCCTTCCTTCCTTCCTTCCTTCCTTCCTTCCTTCCTTCCTTCCTTCCTTCCTTTCTTCCTTCCTTCCTTCCTTCTTTCCTTCCTTCTCTAGTACAGCACGCTGTACCACTCTGTGCCCAGTCAGAGACTGAAACCGGGTGTGGTGGCACACGCCTATAATCCCAGAGCTGGAGGGGAGACAAGAGGATCACTATGAGTCTGAGTTGCACAGGACCTCGTACCAAACAAACAAACAAACAAACAGGGCTGAGTGCCTGCTTAGGCAAGCACAGACAAGGGTTGGATCCCCAGCACCACATGGTGCGCCAGCCCTGCCCCAGACACACTGAGCTGGCCACGAATTTCAGATGTGGTGGCACATGCCTGTAATCCCAGCACTGGGGAGGCTGAAACAGGAGGATCACTACAAGTCTGAGCTGTGTAGTAAGTCCCTGCACGTACAAAACACATTACAAAAAAAGATTAAAACAAAAGTTTAAAAAAGTTATTAGCATATGCTTTTGCAATATATAATGAAGACACTTGTGGCTAGAAATTGGTACTTATATAGTATGTTGCATCTTGATTCCTTTTACTTCTCTCCTTCCTCCTGTCTCCTTCCATCTTCCAAGTCTCCTCCCATCTCCACAAAGTCCATCTTCCTGTTTCCTATGGATAATTTTTTTTATTTTGATTTTAAAATTATTTATAGTCTGGGTTTCTTATATAAGAGAACTCAGGCAATGTATTTAACCATACATCTGACTTGCTTTGCTTTACACAGTGAACTTGAGGTGTGCCCATCTTCCTACAAATGACTCAACTTTATCCTTCTTACTTGCTTAGGAAAGCTTATAGCAGTACAAATCATAGTAACTAAATACTGGAAGCAGTCCATCAACAGATAAATGCATAAAGAAATGTGGTATTTTACACAATGAAGAGCTACTCTGCCAGAAAAAGGATGTATTTAAGTCACTTGTAGGAAAATGGATGCACCGTGCGAACATAAGTTTAAGGGAGACAAGTCAGACACACAAGCATCGTTTTTCTTCTGAGAAACCCAAAATACAAATTTAAGGAGCAAAATGAAAGATAACAGGAAACAATGAGATAGATCATTTTTTTTGGGGGGGGCTCAGCCCACCCTCAAGGTGAGGCTGACATGGCAGGCAGTGCTGGGATGTGCTTGCCTAAGCTTGCCTAAGCAGGCGCTTTAGACCACTGAGCTATCTCATGGGCCCAAGATAGACCGTTTGCAAATAAGAGAAGAGACAAAAGTGGGAGAGGAAATAAAAAGAACTGAGATGTGCTGTTCTTATATCAATTTGTGTTTAACTCTGAAAATGTATCCAGAAGAGACACATCTGAAACAAACCAAATTGCTATTTCTAGCTTTAAAAATTTTGTAATGAAATTTTATTAGTTAAAACCTTTTAAAGCAATAAAGTAGTCTGTAACAACAGTTAACTAAGACTATAAACAATTATAATCTAATAACTGGAAGTAATCATCACATATAACAATCCAGTCGTGACTGCCCCACACCTTAGCTAAGGAGCGTAAGGATGAAGACTTGTGCTACCACTTCTCCACCGTCTGCCATCCCACTTTCCTTGGTTTATTACCTTTAAGCTAGTCTCAGAAGGACAAACTCCTCCATCTCTCTGTTTCCCCATGTAATACAAGATTTAGTTTTGGCACTGGTCTCAAGATGCAGAAAAGGACAACTTTGGATAAAGGACCAGCCACTCTCTCTACTTTGCTGAAGAAGATTAAGGATAACTATTAGTTATCCTATTAAGGATAACTAGCAGCACTCAATCTGAAGGCTAAGTTAGCTAGCACTTTTCTAACTGAGCTTCATTTTTAGGTTTGATTTGTATGAGACAAATCTAATTTCTAATTTCATAGACATGTGTAGGATTGAACTCTACACCATAACCTTCGACCTGACAATTTATGAGTGTTCTTCTTTCCCTGAAAACACCTTCTCAACTAGTTCTTGTTCCTAAATATTTTATTTCCTAAACTTATTATCACAATTAACTATTTATAATTCTGTTCCACACAGAAAACATACTTAAAAAAACAATTTCTTCTTTGGTGAAGGATTACATCTCAAAAATTCTTTAACACATATAATCACACAATCAAAACAAACAACTACATCTAGTTCCAAGGTGTCATTACACTACAGTCTTTCTAGAAATTCTGGCATAAAAAAAGTGAGCTCAAGTCACATAGTAGAGGGCTGTAGCATTTGCTCTGACTCTTCAGGACTGTATTAGGTATTTTACAGGCTGGTTCAAGTATTATTTCAAGGTCTGGAGTAGTGTTACAGGTTTCTCCTGGTGTTATTTTATTTTTAAAGAGAACACAAAAATAGAGTAAAAAAAAAGTTAGACATGATATAGAATTTCATTAAACAAAATGATAGGAATTCAACAATGGTTGTTATATTGCATATAGCTGTCTTCAAATTACTCAATTACCAGATATAAACCTATAAGATTTGGCAAGAAAATTATAAAAAATTAAAAAGGAGAAAAAAAATCAAACATTAATTTGTTCTTTACAATAGACCAGCAGAAAAGAGCAGGACAATTATCAAAGCTATTATATATTACCCAAGCTATTATGTATCTTTTTCTACCTTCTTTCTTTCCTTCTTTCCCTTATGCCTGTTCTTCCTTCCATTCTACCATTCAGATCCTAGTTATTCATTCAGGCTTTTATGCTAGGGAGACAACATAATGTTTACACATATGAGTCTGATTTATTTCACTTAAGGATATAGTCTCTAGTTAAATCCATTTACCTACAAAAGCCTTGAGTTTAATCTTTCTTTATAGCTGAGTAGTAGTCCATTGTATAAAAATAATTTTAACCATTCCTCAGTTGATGGGCATTTAGGTTGTTTCCAAGATTTAGTGATGAAAAGTTACACTGCTATAAACACGGGTACACATGTATCGCTGTTGTGTGATGTTTTCAACTCTTCTGAAAAAACACCCAGGAGAATACTGGGTTGAATAGGACCTCTAATCCTAGTTTTTTAAGGAACTGTCACATTGAATTCCATTGGGTCGTACCAGTCTACACTCCCACCAACTCCCACTCCTCATCACAGCCCCTCCAGCATTTGTTTTGGTTGACTTCTTGATGATAGCCATTCCTTCTGGGGTGAGATGGAATCTCAGTGTTGTTTTCATTTGCATTTCTCTAATACCCGATGCTGCTGAACATTTTTTTCATATATTTATTTGCCATTTGTATTTCTTCACCTGAGAAGTGTCTATTCATCTGGGTCTTTGAATTTGGGGGAACTGATTTTTAAAAATTCTTTATATGTTCTAGATAGAAATCCTTTGTCTGAGTCACAGTCAGCTAAAATGTTTTCACAAACTGGGATTTCTTTTTACTCTGTTGGTGATTTCTTTTTACATGCAGAAACTTTTCAAAGATGAGATCCCAGATGTTTATTCTTTGTATTTCCCATGTCGTTTCGTTTTTGTTGGTGAACTCTCCCTACCCCTATGTCTTTAAGATTTCTACCTACTTTTCCTCCAGTAAATTTAATGATTCTGCTTTAATATTCAAATCACTTTGACTATAGTTTAGTGCATGGTGACAAACATGGGTCTAATTTTAGGCTTCAGCATGTGGAAAGCCAGTTTTTCTAGCACCATTTATTAAAGAGGCTATCTTTCTTCCAGTGAACATGTTTGGCCCCTTTGTCAAAGGTAAAGTGGTCGAGTGTGTTTGTATTTGTATCTGCATCTTCTAATCTGTTCCACTGATTCGCAGGTCTGGTTTTCTATCAATACCATGCTGATTTTATCACAATAGCTTTGTAGTATAATTTCAAGCCAGGGATTGTGAACCTCCTGCCTTTCTTTTGATGCCCAGGATAGCTTTTGCTATTCTAGGTCTCTTTTGGTTCCAGATGAATTTCTGGAATGTTTTCTCTAGATCTGTGAGATATACTAATGGTATTTAAATCAGGATTGCACTGAATCTGTGTAACAATTTTGAGAGTATGGCTATTTTCACAATGTTAGTTCTTCTATTGGGGAACAAGGAATATCTTTCCATTTTCTGAAATCTTCTTTGTTCTCTTTCTTCAGAGTACTATAATTTTCACTATATAGATCTTTTACTTTCTTTGTTAACCTGATTCCTAAGTATTTCATTTGATTGGATGTTACTATGAAAGGCATGGTTTGCCTAATTTCATTCTTGGTGTTTGTTCTTTGTGTACAGAATGCTATTGATTTTTTGAGTGTTGATTTTGTAGCCTGCTATGTTACTGAATTTAGTTATTAAATCTATGAGTCTTTTGGATGGAGTCCTTGAGGTCTTCTATGTAGAGTATCATGTCATCTGTAGATAATGATAATGTAATTTCTTCCTTTTCAATTTTATTCCTTTTACTTTTGTCATCTAACTGCTCTGGCTAATATTTCCAGAACTATATTGAATAGGAGTGGTGACAGAGGACATCCTTGTCTTGTTCCTGGTTTTATAATGAAGGCTTTCAGTTTTTATCCATTTAGTATGGTGTTGGCTATTGGTTTGTCATATATGGCTTTTATCAGGTTGAAGTAAAAACCATCTATTCTGATTTTCTGTAGGGTTTTTCATGAATGAGTGTTGGATTTTGTCAAAAGCTTTTGCTACATCTATTGAGATGATCATGTGGTTTTTGTCTTTGGTTCTGTTGATGTGGTATACTACATTTATTGATTTGCACATACTGAACCATCCCTACATTCCTGGGATGAATCCCACTTGGTTGTGGCATATAATCTTCTTGATGATTGGCTGCATTCTGTTTGCTAGTATTTTATTGAGAATTTTTGCTTCTGGCCTATTATTCTGTTTTTCAGTTGGGTCATTCTCTGGTTTTGGAATAAGGGTAATACTTGCTTCCATGAAAGAGTTGGAAAGAACTGCTTCCCTTTCAATTTCATTTAAGAGTTTGAGGAGAGTTGGTATTAAATCTTCTCTAAATTTCTTGCAGAATTCAACTGTGTATGCATGAGCTCAGATCTGGGCTTTTCTCTGTTGGTAGGTTTTTAATTACATTTTCAATTTCATTGACTGATATTGGAATTTTTTGGAATTATTATTTGGAATTATTCCAAAAATTATTTGGAATTTTTATATCTTCTTTATGCAGCTTTAGTAATTTATATGTACTTAGGAATCTGTCCGTTTCTTCTGTGCATTCCATCTTGTAAGAGTAAAGATTTTTGAAGTAGGTGTTGATGATCTTCAGAATTTCTATAGGATCTGCAGCGGTCTCACTCTTTTCATTCATTACTGCATGAATTTGAATTTTTTTTCTTTCCTTTTTTTTTGATAAGGTTAGCTATGGTTTTATCAATTTTATTTATTCTTTCAAAGAAGCAACTCTGTGATTCATTAATTCTTTGTATGTATCTTCCTAGTCTCCATTGTATTCATTTTGGTTTTGACCTTTAAAATTTCCTGCTTTCTTTGGGCTGTGAGCTGGACTTGTTCTTCTTTTTCTAGAACTTCGAGGTGCTGCATAAGGTTATTTATTTGTGTCTTGTTTTCTGATGTGAGAATCCACTATTACAAATTTCCATTTTAGGACTGTTTTCATTTCAGTCCACAGGTTCCTATAAGTTGTATCTGCATTTTTGTTTGATTGTAAATATTGTTTTATTTCTTCTTTAATTTTTTTCTATGACCCACTGATTGTTCAGGAGAGTGTTACTTAATTTCTATGTATTTATGGAGTTTTTGCCATATCTTTTGTCAATAATTTCTAGTCTCACTGCACTATGGTCAGATTAATATACATGAGATAATTTCAATTCCTTTGCATCTCCTGAAACATGTTCTATGTGCTAGGATATAGTCTATTTTGTAGAACATCCTGTGTGGAGCTGAAAAGAATGTGTATTCTGATGTTTTTTAATTGGAGCACTCTGCAAAGGTCTATTAAGTCCATTTCTTCACAAATTTGGTTTAGTTCTGCTATTTCTTTGCTGATTTTTTTTCTTAGTTGATCTCTTTGTGACACTAGGCTGAGTTTTCATGTCTGTTAAAATTTGTCTTATATAGTTGGGTGCTCCTACATTTGGTTTATACGTATTTATGACTGTTTATATCTTCCCCTTGCTGTTTCCCTCTAACAAGTATGTAGTAATCCTCTTTATCTCTTTTGATTATTCTTGGTTTAAAGTTCATGTTGTCTGCAACCAGAATGGCTATCCCTGCTTTTCTCTGGGTTTCTGTGGCATGGAGTATTGTTTCCCATCCTTTGACTTTCAGTCTATAAATTTCCTTTTGAGTTAAACGTGTTTCTTGTATATAGCATATCCACTCTGCCAGTCTGCTTCTTTTGATTGGTGAATTGAGGCCCTTTACGTGGATGGTTATAACTGATACGTACTGGCTTATCTTTGTCATGTTATTTTCCTGCTGTAGGGTCTTCTGAGTGGTTCCTTTCTGTTCTTCTTGAAGTTGTGGTCATTTCTGTCTTTTCGGGGAGTATCTGTCAGTACTCTTTTAAGGTTGGCTTGGTGATCATGAATTTCTTAAGTTGTTCTTTGTCACAGAAATATCTCACTAGTAAATTTGATAGTTTTCCAGGTTATATCAATCTGGCTTGGAAGTTGTTTTCTTTCAGAACCTGAAATACCTCATTCTCAGCTCTTGACTTGTGGTCTGTGTTGAGAAATCTGCCATGATCATGATGGGCTTTCCATTTGAGGTGATTTTTCTTCTCTAACAGCTTTTAATATTCTGTCCTTTTGATAAATTTCTGGAATCTTCATTATTATGTTTGGGGGTGTAGATTTATTTTTATTATGGGTAGTTGGAATTCTATATGCCTCACTAATCAATATATCAGATTCTTTTCCAATGTTTGGAAAATTTCATGCTACTACCTCTGCAAATAGTCTTTTTATGTCATTTGTTTTGATTCCTGCTGTTTCATTGCCACCTATTAGTGTTATATTGCTTTTCTCTGCAGCATTTTGCAGCTGTTGAACGGTTCCTTGTTATGTTTAAGAGATCTTTCCTTTCATGCTCATTAGCTGCAATGCTGTCTTCATGGTCTAAAAGTCTATCCAGTTTCATTCAAGTAGTTTTGCCACCTTTCAATGGAATTCTTACTTTCCTGGATATATTTGAAACTGTTTCATGCATTCTAATTCTTTTCTGTATTGTTCATTCAATGTTTCTATTGTTTTTCAATTCTCCTGTTTTTTTTTTTTAAATCTATGTCTTCTTTAGAATCAGTGAGCAATTCTTTCATGACTGTTGTCATTTTGTTGTTTTTTTACCTGAGAGATTATTTGTGATGAGATTTCCTCTATAGCCTGGACAGAATTATTTCTTTACCTCAATTACTAACATTTCAGAAATTGCATGTGTGTGACTTCCAAGTTCCTCTATGTCCTTTTCTCCTGCATGTGTTGTGTGTGGGATGGAGGTCTGAGATTGTCTTTTCTTCCTTTATTTTGAAATTTTGAAGCTTCCAAAGTTCAGCAGGGCTAATGATCACTGTTTTCATCTCAGCATGGTTTCCAAGATGATGGATGGGGTGGACAACAGCTCAGCAAGGGTCCATCAAAGGTGAGAGGCTGAAGCAAGTTTCACAATATCCCAGAGGCTGTCTGGGGCTAAACCTGGCTTCTGCCTTGGTGATGGTGGTGATGAGGGGTAGTATGAAGCTCATGAAGGCTTCTGCCAAGGGAGATGGGCAGGTCTAAGCTCAGCAGGCTCCTGAAAAGGGCCTGGTATTATTTAAATGATTTGAGTTACCTAACTCTAATTTTTTTTTTTTTATTTTTATTTTAGGGAAGGGTCTATAGGATGTTCAGGGCCTCACTACTAGATTGGACTTGTAGTGAGTCTCCTGTTTACAGCCTCCCATTGCTGGGATTACAGGTGCGCATGACCACACCCCGTCTCAAATGCTTTCTCAGTGCGCCCCAGGGGTAGGGCCAGTACGGCAAGCCCAGGAATCAAACCTCCGGCCCCTGTGCCTACTTGCAGGCACTTTAATTCGCTGAGATATTTGGCCAGCCTAACCCTAAAATACTGATATAAATCTACATGTAGCTTTTGAGGAATTGCTATACTCATTTCCATAGTGGCTATCACTAATTTACATTCTCACCAGTAATATCAAGGCCTTCCATCACTCACCAGCATTTGTTATTTTTTGAGTTCTTAATGATAATCATTCTTTTTGGACTAAAATGGAATCTATGCTATTTGATTTGTATTTTTCTAATGGCTAAAGTTGATGAACATTTTTTCATGCACTTACTGGCCATTTATATTTCATTTGAGAAGCATCTATAAATTTCAACTGCCTATTATTTTAATTGGCTCTTTTATTTTTGGAGTCTAAATTTTTGAGTTCTTTGTAGTCTAGATATTACTTTCCAGTCTGAGTAGTAGCTGGGAAACCTTTTTCCATTCAATGAGTATTCTCTTTCCTCTACTGGTTGTTTCCTTTTCTGTGCAGAAGGTTTTAAATGGGATAGAATACCATTTGTTGACTGTTGGTGTTATTTCCTATACAACAGTGTTCTGTTCAGAAAGTTGCTGCCTTGGTCTATTTCTTCAGGGGTTTTACCTATTTTATCTTCTAGCAGATTCAATTTCTATTTTTAAATCTAGGTGTTTGATCCACTTTGGTTGGATTTTAATCCAGGGTGAGACATATGGGTTTATATTCATTCTTCTGCACATGGATAGTCAATTTTTCCAGCATCATTTGTCAAAGAGGCTTTTTCTTTTTGGCCCTTTTGTTGAAGATCAAATGGCTATAGGTGCTTAGGGCTTTTCCATTTTCTTTTTTTTTCAGGAACCAGGGATTGAACTCAGGCCCTTGCGCTTGCCAGGGAAGCGCTTATTCCACTGAGCCATCTGCCCGGCTCAACTTTTCCTTTTTCTGACATTCCCTTAAATTGTTTTTCATATTACTACAGTTTTCTTTATGTACGCTTCTCCCTTCCTTGGTTTATTCATAGACATGTACTTTTTAAAACTATTATGAATGGTCTTAGAAATCAATTTTTTGCTTGATTTCTAAGACAATTTTCAAAAACAGGGGGCTAAGTTTGGCTTGAAGACTATAGTTTGTAAAGCATAAGATTTTATAATTGATATACTGGTAAAGTTAATGCCTGAAATTCAGAAAGCTAAAACCCACAGAATTGGAAATACATACATGTCACAGAATTCCTTCTTCTTCCACATATCACTTTAACAGAGAAACAAGATCTTTATAGCATAAGAGATCTAAAATAGTATATGCCTTTAATTCATATTTCTATTAATCTAAATATCTGAGACCAGAAAAATTTCTGTAAAAGTAGCATATAGAAACATATGTATGGCCTGTACTAACAGACATAATATACCTATATATTTTCAATCATATTTATTGGATAATATTAGTCCATCCATTAAGAATCTACCTGATGTAGGCTTCTATTAAGCATTACATTAGAGCATTTAGATAATTTTAATATATGTATTAGTTTTATGAAAATTAAAAATATTACCTCCATAGGAATTATCTAAGGTATATATATATTTTTTTTTTTAATTTTTTTCTTATGGTATGGGGGACTGACCTCAGGACCCTGTGCTTGCCAGGCAAGCGCTTATTCTGCTGAGCTATCTTCCCAGCCCTAAGGTATATTTTAGTCCAAGCTCTGTTTGCTAAAGATTTTCTTCCTGACCTAAGATATTTGCTTAGAGTTTGATTATTCTAAGATAACACCAAGAAAAAGCTGAAATCAATCTGATTCTCTATAACTTTTGTCTACTCTGAACCAGAAACAAAAAGCTTTGACTTCTAAATTAAAATCTTAGTGTCAACAAAGAACAAAAATCATGCAACAATCCAAATGATAACCCTGAAAGTGACACTTATTTTTAAAAAAGAACTTTAGCTCTATTCAAGATTCCCACTTTACAATGAACTGCTTTCAGTTCTCTCAATGGCTCTGTGTTCTCTGGCTTCTTTCATGTACTAGCACTCACCTACAGAAAAGTCTTCCATTGTCTCTACCGGGTTGACTCCTACTCATACTCATACTTTAGGTCTCCGCTTAAAAATTACTGCTTCCAAAATCTCCACATATGTGCAAAAGTTATGTTTCAAAATACTTTTATCCATGTTACATTATCAAAAGATACTTTAACTATTCATTCAGTTATCTGCTTTTGTCTACCAAAATCCCAGAAAGGAAAGCACTGTGTCTTCTCCACATAGCCCAGTGTGGTTGCCTGCCACACTACAAGTGCTTCTATCCAGTTACGTACTGTGAGGCAGGGCCTCACTACACTGCACAGGCTGGTTTTCAGTTTGTAGGTTTAAGCCATTCTCATGTCTCAACCTCTCAAACAGCTGGGTCTAGAGGCACACATGCCTGTTCCCAGGCTCAATCACTGCTAATCTAAGGCTGCCTCCATGCAAACCTTTAGCATGTATATTAAGTAAACCTTTCTGACCCAACCCACTTTAGAATGAGGCATAGAGAGAATTTAAGCATCTAGTATTTTTTAGATGACTAAATATTACAAATGGCTATTTTATAACAAGTACTCAAATCAGGCACCTCTGGGACAAACTATTTCTTATTAGTCATTATTTTCATTTACAAAAAATATTTTCCAGGGCTGGCGAGATAGCTCAGTGGACTAAGCACCTTCTTAGGCAAGCGCAGGGATCAGGGTTTGATCTCCAGCACCACATGAGGCACCAGCCCTGCTTCCTGGGTGGGTTGACCTGGCCAGAGTCTGAGTGTGATGGTGCATGCCTATAATCCCAGTGCTGGGGAGGCTAAAAGTAGGAGAATCACCATGAGTCTGAGCTGCGTAGTTGGACCCTGCAACAACCAACTACATTTAAAAAAAGTTTTCCAGTTAGATTTGTCATATTAAATAATTTTCACTTCTATTTGTTACATATTTATTAAAGCAATGGGAGGAAGATAAGAGAAGCAAAGATAAAGCAGCCAAAATAATATCTGTTAATATGAATGGTTTTTCAATATTTATAAAAGAAAAAAAGTAAAGAATTACGTTTAAGTGGCTGGGATTCTCTATCATTAAATCACTTACTTGAGAATATTTATATCAACTAGAAAAGCTCTTTGGAAGCTGATTGTTATACATATATTAAAACAGCGAATATATCTAAAAATAAATCAATAACATTTAAGGATACTTCAAACCATTAAACAGAGAAGCAAATGAGCTGGATATGGCAGCATATTCCTATAATCCCAACACTCCTAACATTCAGGAAGCTAAGAGAAATCATACGAGTTTGAGTACAGTTTTGGCTACAGAGCAAGCTCAAGGCCAGTTGAGACTAATAATAAGACCCTGACTCTGAAAGATTCCCATTCTGGATCATCACAAGGAATCTGTGTGGCAGAGCCAGGTGTTTCGCATGTAGTTAGTTCATGGTCAGGAAATACTGTGTGGCATAGAAAAATAAACTGATCATTTTATCAGCAGCCTCTGAAACAAAACTTTTAGGACATTATATGTGCAGATGGTATGATTATTTTTAACTGGAAGCATAATCCTTAATATTTTCCTTTATTTAACAAAAGCAAGCATGTTAAAAATAATCACTAGTTGGCAAGTATAGTGGCATACACCTAGAATCTCAGCACTTGGGAGGCTGGGGCAGGAGGATTCCTGTGAGTCTGAGGCTAGCCTGAGGCATATAGTGAGTTCAAGGCCAGCATGAACTATATAGCAAGACACACACTCTTTCTCCCTCTTTCTTCTTCTCCCTTTCTCTCCCTCTCTTTCCCTTCCTCTCTCCTCCCCCCTGGTCTCACACACACACACACACACACACAATCACTAGATTAATTAAAAGTATAATTTAATTCATTAGCATGAAGATAAAGTATGATATTTACACAATAATATGGTGGTAGATAAAAGATCTATTAAATTAAAATTATAATTCTGTTGCACCATGATAAAATGAATTCTTTAATCAGGGAGTGTAAATGACTAAGAAATAATCAGTGACTCAATACTGAAAGTTATATAAGGTCTGAAACGAGTTATAGTATATGGAAGGAAGAGCGACAGAAAAGATATTTATTTAGCTCCTAGACATTCCAGGTGGTTTCTATGCTTCTAATCCTTGTTTGGGTAAAGTAAGGTATTTGGCATGAGTTTACGGGGAGGTATCTAGCCTGGAAGTAGGCAGAAATAAATATATTAATTAAAGGTCTGTCATTTATATAAATTCTATGACCCTGGAAAAGTTATTTAGCCTCAACTAGCAAAGGATAAGCAAAGGATGATTTCTTTCTTTTCTTTTTTTTTTTTTTTTAAGCAAAGGATGATTTCTAGATCTTGTTTACCTATAATGTTATGAAATTCTGAATGTCTGAAATTAATTTTAACCTGTGGACTACAAAAATATAAAGGATTAAAAATCACACAAACCAAACCTTGTTGCATATAGGCAGAGCCAAATTGTATACTAAATCTGATAAATCTACTGAGAGTATCTTTTTACATTTCTAATAATCAATTACTACTCAAAAAATTGCCTCTCACTGGGTGTGGTGGTGCCTGCTTGTAATGCCAGCACTCTGGAAGCTGAGCCAGGAGGGGCCAAGCTTGAGTCTGGCATGGACAAATGAGGGACTCAGACATCTCATCTTAAACGAGGCCTGAATTCAATCCTCAGTACTGGAGGGAGAAGGAGGGAGGAGTTGTCTCTCTCTAGAAACAGGGAAACAGAGGACATCATATATGTCCTACTTGGGCTATATATTTTCACAACCAGAAAAGTTAAAACTGAATTAAGTTCATGAAATGAAAAATATCAGCACTAGCAAGCATGGCAAAACTTCTTTGCAAGGTTGAAAAATTTAGTAGAGTATTGTCTTAACTTTTACATCTTATCGGCCAGCACTATTGATAAGCTACAGACCAGGAAAACATAATCTTAAAACTAGCACACAGTGAGGCTCTAGATTAAGAGAAATTGTAAAATATGAAGTTACTTATAAAGAAAAACATATTGATATACAGCTTATACATAATCTATAGTACTATTAATCCATAGGGGCTTTTATAAAACCACTCAATATATATTTTTAAAAATTACCCAAATAATTTTCATGACACTGCTGTGGATAGTCAGGTATGTTCCCCACACACACTAAGGAGGTAAAGCCAAACAAACCATACCAAACAAACAAACAACCCCCCCCCAAAAATAACAACAACAACAACAACAACAAAACCCCACATGCATGCCCACCAGCTTTTGGAATACGTCTGACTGCCCACAAAAGATGAGTGCAGAAACAATGTGCTGTCCTGGTTAGCACTGGTTCTCATCACTCAGTTCCCTACCTGCTGCTGTGCTGTAAGCACCCTTTACGTGCTTGCTCAATAAGTAATGGCTGTTAAGAGTAGCCAACAATTACTAAAGCTCTATCACGTGGCACGTGTACTGCCTATATTATTCAATGCTATAAACAGTTCAGTGAAGGAAGTTATTACTCCTCATTTTACTGACAAGAAAAATAAGACCTAGGTAAGTAATTTCCCTAATACTACAGAATGATAAAACAAGGATTTAAAACAGAGATAGCTCAACTTTAGACCTTAAAGATCATGACAGTAGGGAAAAAAAAAAAGCAGTAGAGTAGCAGGAAGACAATATAGTCTATCACTTCCATGGAGAGAAGGAATGATCTTTTTTAATCATTTTAGAATGTGTAGCACAACTCAATTCACTCGTTTCTTCAGGATATGTTTCCTGAATAAAATAAAAATCACATAAAAGTGAGACAAGCTGAATATGGTGTTAATCTGTTAATCTTCAGGCATGCTAATGTTTGAGAACCATATGTCTACTTTATACATTGTGAAAATTTATAAGTAAATCATACATTGTATAAAATGCTGTATACAATATATAAAACTTTATACAACATTTCACTTTATAAGGATCAAATGAATTCAATAATGTGAACGCACCCTAAAAAGTGAATGCTGTATCACTACTGTTAAAAGATTAAGTTGTATTCCTTAAAGTCTTCAGTGGTTTTGTAAAATCTAGATACAAATAAATACCACAAATGAAACAAACCATTAATATATTTTGAAAAATGTAATATTCTTCTTATTTGGATACCATAGCATACCTGGATCCAAAAGAAAAGGTGACTTTGATCCATGAAAATGTACCTAGAAATCTGTTAATCTGGTCATGCCAGAAATCTGACACTGCAAAAGCTTCTTACCTGACCAGTGTCCACTGGAAACGCCAGATTTGTCTGTGCAGGTCTCGCTCACAGGTCTAAACACTGTCTCCCATCCACCAGTAGCATAGCGCCAATTCTGAGACTCCAAGATGAGTGTCCGCTGGGTGCCATATGCAATCATGAAGCAGTAGACCACGTGATGGAGCTGACAGCCATAGCCACAGCCTTTGTTGATGTTACACACCAGCTTCCTGGCTGTGTGGCAGTCCTTGGGATTCTACATGAGAGAAAAAGAAACAAATATGAAGTTGGACAGACATATCAACTTCACTTTCTAAGCGACAAGTGTCAGAAACATATAACAACCCAGGGCTGATTCAGTATGTTTCTTTTTTCCTTTCTGCTTTTTAAGACAGGGTCTCACTGTGTAGTTTAGGCTGGTTTTGAGCTCAATATATAGCCAAGGCTGGCCTTAAACTCACAGTGATCCTCCTGCTTCAACATCCCATGTGCTTGGATGACAGTGCGTGTCACCACATCCAACTTGATGTGGGATCTAATAAAACGAATGCAAAATAAATTTTATGTGCATAGAGACAGAAGTAAAAAAGAACAATCAGTTTGGAAATATTAAACAAGTGTGAAATTAAGCAAAGTAAGTACTTAAAAACCTTCCTTCTCTATCCTTCAGAATATCACAGTTACAAACACTGAAAACTTCATGAAAGAAGTGAAATGGTTCATTTATTCTAGCAGCACTTCAGCATTCTGAGCTTACCTTGTATGTAATTTATCTTAAAGGAAAAATTATAATCTCTCTATTAATTCAGTCTATTTCCACACTTATGAATGTTACAAATAAAAATCAACATTTTCAGGATGAAGTAAAAAGCACTGAGTAAACTAAATTTGGCAATGACAAAATATCAGTCATACAACTTTTTTTCACTATAAAACATACAACTTTTTCTAACCAAGTCACTAGCAATTTTCCCTACAGCACCCAGACTTATTCTTTACTATCTACCTTGAGGATGTACTGTGCCGGTATTTAACTGGGAATTCCATTTTTCTCACTCTATATTTTGCCACAAAAATGATTACCTAATGTGATTTTTTTTCTAAATTCTAAAGTTCAGAGTGTTCTCTAATTTGTATGACCTGCTGTTACTAACTATCCCTAAGTATCTTAGTTCTTCATATATAAGGTTGCTTTGTCAAGGACTCTAATCTGAGAAGTTTCCCAAACTAATTTGTCTCCCAGAAATGAAAGGATAAGTTCCTTTAGGAACAGAATCTTTCTCCTGCACAGCAAGAGGATCAGTTTTAATTTACATGAGCTCAAATAAGCAGTTAGCAGATCTCAACTCTGAAATTACATTCCAAGGATGATCTGCGAGTCAAGTAGAGCCCTACACACAAAAGCTAAGGTGGTGAGGGTATCCGGAGTATGTACTTGAAAATCGCTCTGAAGGAAAAGTGGAGGGAAAATGCAACGCAGTCCTGTTCAAAAGAGGTACTTTTCACATTCAAATATATCACAACAAGCTGGCCTTTTTTACATTAAAGTAGAACCAACACTATCCAAAACCTCTTCAGAAGAGTTAGAGCCCTTATCAAGCCAACAGAGCCCTGGTCAAATTCGGCAAGATTTGGTCAATACTGTTTGTACTGTGAAGCACAGGACCTGCTGATTCTTTTCATTTGAGAGCATAAACTCATGGAAGATCCCTAAATTAATGACCTTATCCTTGTTGCTAAAAGCACAAAAGATTGAGAGGAACAGAAAAGTGCGAGGTCATGCGAAAATGGGAAATCTCTAGAATTTCTATAAAGAATTATCTGAAGGCTTCTGAGTAAGTGCTATAGGCTAGTTTGGATCTTTGCTTTTAGGAATAATAGAAATTAAAGCAGAAATTTATAGAAAGGTTTTAATTGGAAAGTTAAGAGGAAAGATAGGAAAGGACTCCAGCTTAAGTAGCTACAAGGGGCATTCTCTAACACCAGGGTTTACACTTGACTGGCCCCAAAAGCAAAAGGCCAGCATATAAGGATCAGCTGCCAGGCTGGGAGCGAGCATGATCTCAGTCCTGGTGCCACGGTCCTAGAATGATTGCTGTTGGAGAATGGCCTATTCCCAGGTGACCAAAAGTTTAGGACAGTACCTCAATACTTCTCAAGCATAGCTGGATGTCCTTGGATATTGCCTATTCTGCTACTGTCAGTCTTGAAGGGTTTGAGATTATGTAAATTCAGGGATAATCACCACACAAGTAACTCTTATTAATTATGTGACTATCAGCAATAAACAAGGTAGGAATTTATCAAAAAAAATTCAGCTTTTTTTTTCTGTGTTTAGTACAGGGTCTACAAGGTCTCACTATGTAGATTGAATTCATAGTGATTCTCCTGTTTTCAGCCTCCCAAGTGCTGGGATTACAGGTGCACGCCACCATGCCCAGTCTCAACTGCTGACTCAGCATGCCTCTCAGGCAGGGCCTGCACAGCAGGCCCAGGGATCAAATAAGTTAACTTTTTAGCACATTAAGACACCAGTCATAACTGACTACATTGTACCAGGATAGTGGCATTTTAAAAATTAAAGCACATCAAATATAATAGTAGTTTGTATAACCAAAAGTTTAAACAGACATAGAAGGTTAACTAAGACTTAATTTTCCTAAACAATAAAAACATAATAAATATGGTGTCTTGGTTACTTTTCTCATAGCTGAGACAAAATACTCAATGTCCAAAGTTAAAGAAGTAATCATTTATTTAGCTCACAGTTTGTAGATATTTCAGTTCCAGTTGGCTGGCTCCAAGGCAGGGTGGCATGGCAGAGGGGCAGCACAAAGGAAAAATAGTTCATGGTGGGCAGAAGGCAGCAGAGCAGAGAGTAGGGAAGCGGCAGCAGCCAGTGACAGCAGCAGCCCTCTTCCCATCCTGCATGTTCTATCCAGGCTACACAGCTCCAGGGTGTGGAGCACTCTTTTGGGGGGGGGGTGCTTGGGGGATGACACGATGCACATGTAGCAGTCCCATTATCCACATGCAGAACTGTGCTGAACAAATCAGTGGAATAATTTAGTAATCACAAACCACTAATGACAGTATCACATACGTAATCCCAGCACCACAAACTCTGAAAATTCCCACCTATGAACCTATGAGGTTTTAGGGGACATCTAGACACAAGTCATAACAGACAGGAAATATACCAAATTATTTACATAAAAGTAAAACCTAGCTCAGTTGTAAATTTTACTATGAATGGATTGATATTTTAAGTATTGTTGCTTTCATCACAAAGACTTGTTTGGTTTTATTTTATTAAGTTCTCACTGAGTAGTTCAGGCTGGCCTCGAACTCTGGATAGTCCTCCTGCCTCAGACTCCTGAGTTCTTAACCATACCTGGCTAAGAAAAAAGATTCTGACATTATCCCTTTGGAGGGTTTTGTTTGTTTTCTCTTCATGTATCTGGTACATGGTACAGAGTTTCACTACGCAGCTCAGACTCGTAGTGATTCCCCTATTCTCAGCCTCTCCAGTGCTGGAATTACAGGCATACATAATCATGCCCAGACTCTGACCAGCGCAGTGTGCTTGAGGGCAGGGCCGGTGTGGCATGTGGTGCTGGGGATTGAACCCCACTCCCTGTGCTTCCCTAAGCAGGCACTTAGTCTGCTGAGCTATCTCATTGGCCTGGGAGGTTTTTTCTGATTTTTTGTTTGTTTGTTTGTTTGTTTTGTTTTTTTTGTGGCTGACTCAGCCCATGCATGGGAATGGGGCTAGTGTGGCATGTGGTACCAGGGATTAAACTATGGTCCCTGCATGCTTGCCTAAGCTTGCCTAAGCAGGCGCTTTAGATGATTGAGCTATCTTGCTGGCCCTGGCTAGAAGCTTTTTTAAAAAATATTTTCTTAGAACAAACAGTCTTATTAGAAATGTTTTATGTCAAAGAAACATTTCTAATGTTATGATCAATTTATAGCCAAAGCATAAAACTTTCAGATAATTACAAGAGTGTACCACTCCACTTACAGGTCACCAATAGTTTCCAAAACTCATGTTATTATTCATATTAGTGACCCACACTGTTAGGTTATAGGTAGATGTACACATTGACATCTAGCAAAGAATACATACTTAAGGAGGGAAAAATCTAAAATCTTTGGTTTTTTTTTTTTTTTTTTTGGCGGAACTGGGGATTGAACTCAGGCCCTTGTGCAAGTGAGCTACCTCCCCAGCCCCTTAAAACCTTTGCTTTTAAAGCCTTGCCAGGATTCCCTATAAAACACAATAATTCTTTTTAAAAACCACACCTGAAGTACTTAATTTAAGCAAAGACTACACGGTTTTTAAAAAGGCAAACAAGCCTTTTTTTAGGACCTCTATTTTTTTTTTTTCCACTACATAGCTCAGACTGCTCTTTAATAGTGTAGCCCAGACCAGCTTCAAACTCTCGGTGATCCTGCTGCCTTAACTTCTTTGGTGTTGGGATCACAGGTATGGGGCAGCAGGTGTGCCACACTTCTGCCCCATAGCATCTTTTGAAAATGTTAGTTTTTAGTCATATAAACAAGCCCACTAATAGACCAGGTCAATCAACTCTTTACAACAAAAGGTTTTTTGTTTTATTTTCCCTTAAAACCAACTGTAAAATGAGTTGTGCTTATACAATTTATTAATTTTAGGCATCTTAATATGATGAAGAAATTCTACCCTTATCGCTTTGAAAGTTGTTTAAAGCTTTTTTTTTTTTTTTTCCCCCTCCTCAAGTATGCGTTATTTTTTGGCAGAACCAGGGATCGAACTCAGGTCCTTCTACTGAGCCTCCCCAGCCCACCCTCCTCAAGTATGTTATACGTTCTTTTCCAGATGTCAATCCATACATCTATCTATAACCTAACAGTTTGGGTCACTAATATGAGTAATAACTATATTTTATTGTAGCAGAAAATGCACCCCTCCCCCAAGCCAATATACTTCAGTTTGTTACCTGCCAGGTAACAGTTCCTGTTCCAGCTGCTTCTGTCTCTTACAAACAGCTGATCATTATGATGCACACTGTACAAACTAATCTCCAATTGACAAGCCATTCTGTCTCTGTACTTCCTGCTCGCTTATCCCATATAAGCCCTAGACCACAACAGATTGGGGCCTGATATTATGGGAATGATTCCGATCAGTGCTCATTGATATAAATAAATCTGCCTCCAAATCCTGGCTGTCATTTTGGTGTTTCTGCTTGCTGTTGCATTTGATATCAGGAAGACTGACCATGTTGGCCTCTTTGGTCACCAAATGTGGCCCTCATGGACAGAGCAAGGACCTCTCCAGGTCTCAATAGAACCCCTGATATTTCTTGAGTCTCCTTGGAAGTCTGGAGGAGGATTCCTGGCTTCCCAAATCAAGTGGATCATCTCAGACCACAAAGGGAAGAGAACAAAATCTGTCTGTCCATCTGCCTATCTACTTCTGGAAAGACCCCTAGGAGCACCCCAGCGAATCTGTCAGTCCTGCTCAGCTCAAGCAGAAGAGCTTGTTAGTTAAGGCTACCCTCATGGGGAGCAGGGCTGGAATGTTTACCCTCCTGAGTGTCTGCTGAATGTGAGAGTGAGTGGAACAGAGACGGTGGGCAACAGGCTGCTCCATCTGTGCAGCAAGACTGTGCAGCACTGGTCATGGGACTGACTGGGCCCTCACCTGCAGTTCTGTGGTGACTGACGATGGCTCAATGGAGGCCTCATATCTGCTTTAGCTAAGTAGTTCCTAAGTTCCCAAAGGGGTGTAGCCAGGTAGGCATCAGAATGGTCTCTCTCTGAGGGGCACCTACTCTTTGTCTGCTGCACTACCATTCAAGGGTATACAACATAAATCATAGGGAGACAAAATGGAAACTAGTTAGTTAAAATCCACAGTCCCTGACTGCAGGAAAAGGGCTTTTTTGCAGTTAAAAATGAAACCAAACTGTTCTCTGTGTTTCAATGAAGAAGAAAAAGAAAAGAAAAAAGAAAGAAAGAAAAGAGGCCCATTCTTCCTGAGAATTCCAGCCAATTAAACCAGTTCCAGCTAGCCACTGCCTGCATTCAGCTACAGAGACCCTCCCCACCTGAACCTCCTGTCTCATGGCTATTTCTGTCCTGGTCAGAGGGCATCATCTAATGCCCGCCCGAGACAGACTGTCAATAATTCCTTCTGAGTCCCACATTTTGAAGGAGGAAGATTTGGCCTGTCAGTCCTGATAAATGAGTTACACCCAGTCAGGCTGAAATAGATAGAACAGACTGAGCTCTATCAAATTGGGCCCCCAAGAGCCTGTAGCCAATTGCAAAAGTTGGGGGCAAACCTTTGGTTTTCCTGGTAAAAAATGGAATAGAACTCTCTGCCTACAAAAGTTCTCTTCATCAAAAAAGGGAAGTTTTGAGTGCAGGCCTAGCACATAAGTGAGGACACCCGAAGTCCGCCGGATCCTCATTCAACCCAGAGCCCAGGCCCGGCGAGTCAGCGAGATGACCCAGGGCCCGCTGGATACTCATTTGACCTAGAGCCCAGGCTCAGCATGAAACCTGCAGCAGAACTCCCTGGAAAGAGGCTAGAGGCAAGACCCACCCAGCTGATTCAGGAACAGAACATTCTGCCAGAGTAGCACAGAGGGTTCACCTCCAAGGGCTGCAATGGGAAGAAGTGGAGCACAGCAACCAGATCCAAGCCACAACCACTTGGACAATTTTGAACTTGGTACATCTGGACCTGGTGGTAAGGTAATAACTCTATCTAAGCTCTACACCAAAGGTCAGAAGACAGTGCTGTAGAAAATGACAAAAAGAAGGAATAAAATGCAGTCTCAGGCCCCAAGCCCACCCAGAACAAATGGAGAAGACATTAACATAGATCAAACTGGAAAGTGCACACCTGAAATGTCTGAAATAATAGCATGTGAAGTAAAGAAACAACTGCAGAAAGGTATAGAGGAACAGATCAGTAATAACTTCTCAAGTAAAAAAAGAAATGATAACTATAATGAAAGAAGTATTAACTGCTTCTAAAGAAGACACTGATTAAAAAATAGAGCAGAATTTAAAAAAAGATGGAATCCTTGAATAAATGATATAGGAAAGAAATAGAATGCATGAAGCAGATTAAGAGAGATATACAAGAATTTAAAACCTCAACCACAAGCTGGCAAAACCATTTGAATGAAAGTGAGAGTAGACTTTCAGACCTTAAAGACACCATAGCAGCTAGTGAAAAAGAAAAGATCTCTTAAAAACAACTAGGATCCAGGAAAAAAGAATTCGATACCTGCAAGACAATGCAAAGATGAACTACGTGAGACTAAAAGGCATCAATGAGAAGGAATCAATACAAATGATATAAAAAGAATATGGATGATAGTAATAGCAGAAAACTTCTCAAATATGGGGAAACTATCTGACATTCAGGTAACCGAAGTATATACAATTAGCCCTATTAAAAACACACCCAAACATATAATAACCAAGATTCCAGAAATTCAGCACAGGAACAGTATTTTAAAAGATGCTAAAGAAAAGAAACAGATCACTTTTAAAGGAAAATCCATCAGAATAATAG
>NW_004524583.1:16865545-16877671 GCF_000260255.1 Octodon degus
TTAGTTGAATTCAAACACTTATAGTATTTAGATGCCAATAGAATATTCACCTCTGACAGGACAAAAAAATAAATAAATGACTGATTTATAAATTCTTCATTTTCATTTTGGACAATTTTTATTGTTATATTCATTTAAAGTTGTAAGCAATTTATTTACAAAAATAAATAAATAAAGTTATAAAGAAAAAAAATGGCAGTTTTGCCTCTCACCCCTCCGCCAGGTATAAACTCCCAACCTGGGAGGACCTCTCCACACCAGGCCAGTCAGCCGCTCTCTTGTGTAGCCCTGCACTTTCAGCTTTGACTAGTCACTAAGAGGGGACCACACCTGTATCAGCCTGAGACACATGACCAGTGAAGTTCTGAGAACTCTCCTCCCAGAGGTGTAGACTAAAGACTCATCTCTGAGCCTGGCCTTCAACCATGCTGCCTCACTGCAACTCCCATTGCCATCAGCTGTCACAGGATGCAGAAACATGCATTCAACCAAGCATCAGCCTGATACACTGTTAATCATGTTGGGCAAGATCTCCATGCTGTGAACAATACCGCCATCACCTTGCACTCTACAGTTTCCAACCCATTTTTTGACTGTTCTAGATTTAAAAGATGTCTTCCTCTGTTTGCTAAGCCCCTTCAACTGGGAATATCTTGAGATCTTTGGAAGACCAACTCACTACCAACAGATCTGGCCAAGCCATAAGAACATTTTCTCCAAGGTTTCTCTGTCTGTTCCAGTTCCATCACAGTGTACTGAGCAAACAGTATAGATTGTCAAACTGCTAAAATATACCTCTCTTGCTTATAAAGCCAGTTCAAGATCTCTGAGCTGCCAATGCCGCTGAGATTTTCCTCCATGTACACTGCCTCAGTCTTCTGCCACCCATAACCTGCTGGTACACCTGCCTGGAACCTAAAAAGTTTTCTTCTGCTTGCAGCTGGCTCCCATCAGCCAGCCTCTCTTCAATACTGACCTGTATTCAATCACCCAGAGGTTAAAAAACTTGGTACCTCTTTAAAAAGCAGTTCTGATTAATGGTACTTCCAAGCTGCCTGCTGCAAAGGTACAATTGTGATATCTGGCAGAAACTGGATATAAGAAATTTTGAATTTCTTAGAGCTGCTGCCTTCTATAAAATCTGGATTCTTGAGTTAACAAGAACAGTGATGCTTACTCATACTGTCAGTCCCTGGGAGCACCCAGTGGTCTCTAGGCTGCCGCCCTCCTTTGCCTCTGTTCCCTAACAGCCACTGTCCTTCTGATCAAGAAAGCTGGCAAGCTCACCTCAGACTGAGACCTAGCTGTCCAGGCGCACATGCCTGCTACATGCTGGCTATATTGGGATGAACTGTTCTGAAAATCAATGCCCTGACTGATGCTGAGTACGTCCTGCTTACAGATGGAAGGGGCTCTGTTAGAGATGAAGTCTGACAGGCCAGATATGTTGTGGGCATGCTGGACAAAACCATTTTAGCCAAAACTTTCCTGCAAGGATGATCTGCACAGCAAACTGAGGCCTAAGCCCCCTCCTGGGATCCAAATGACAGAAATATCAACCCCAGCCACCAGCACTGTCCCGCCATTTGTTCTGCAAGATCAAGCCACTGTGCTGGCACCTGTACCCCTGCAGCTGGCTCAGACTTCAGCATCTTTGTCATTAGCCTCAACCTCCCATTCCCTACCAGTACTGAGCAAACAATAAAAGTTTATAGGGTTCTGATGTAAAAAAATCATCCCCAGACAAGGCCTACCTTTGATCACTGGCAGTGACAATGGGCCTGCATTTGCTCATAAACTAGATTAAATATATATATATAGATAGATATATAGATATAGATATAGATATAGATATAGATATAGATATAGATATAGATATAGATATAGATATATAGATATAGATATAGATCACAAAGCTCTAAAGCAGTTTTTTTAAAAAAAAAACAGCTTTTAACCAGTTAAAAGACTAGCCATATCTGTATACACTCCTGTACACACATAAAACCCAGGTACATATTAACTACCTCTAAAAGTTTCAGAAATTCAGCTTTAAATCCACTGGAAAATTGACCTGGATAGCTAGCTCCCCTGAGGCTCACTTTGAAAAGACAATGTATGTTGACCAGTACACACACAACCAAAGCCTGAGGACACCATTCACAAGACTGCATTGTAGCTATTCCCCATGAAGTCCCTGGCCCCATCAGCTTTGAACTCACTATATAGCCCAGTTTGGCGGTCCTCCTGCCTCAGCCTCTACAGTGCTTGGTTTACAGATGTCTGCTACCACACCTGGCTATGTGTCTTCAATTTTAGCCTCTGTTCCTGACACAAATCCTCGTCACAGTAGGTACTCAACAAATATTTACTGAATAAATTAATACCAACATATTAATTTTTTAATGTATTTAGTACTGGGTCTATAGGGTCTTATTACACAGATCGGACTTGTAGTGATCCTTCTGATTTTGGCCTCCCAAGTGCTGGGATTACAGGCACACACCACCACGCCCAGTCTCAATCACATCTCAGGGCGCCCTGGGGGCACGGCCTGCATGGCGCACCAGCCTGGCCCTGCATCTGCCTAAGCAGGTGCTTTAATTCACTGAGCTATCTGGCCAGCCCTTTATATTAACTTTAAAAATGGCAAATACATCTAAAGGTACAGTAAATAAAAAAGTCCAGATGAAAAATGTGTTTTTTGAAAAATGTGATTATTACAGATATCTGGACAACACCCAGAATATGCTCATTTTAAAGAAGACAACAGAGAACAAATACCTTAAAGCCTTGGAGACCATGTGCTATGACCTTCCTTTGTTGGAACCTAACATCAGCCCATTTTGTACTGCACAGTTCTCATTGGTACCTCACAATAGGTTTTTCAATTCTATGATGGCAAAGTCTATATATATGTCATCGCTGTATTCCTAAACACTGGTAGTGTCTGACATGTATCTTCAATTTTAATGCAGATAAATACCATCCTAATTGGAAGACTGTGACTCACTGAAGTTGTAGGATCCTTCTAGAGGGATCTCCTAGGCCTCGGAGAGCTTTTTCCCAGCCCAGTTATCCTCCTTAGCTTTGGGCTCCAAGCCTCAGTCAGTGAATCCCAGGTCAGCCATACTACTCTTAAAGTGGGAATAGCGGGCTTGAATACTCCTTTTGGATACTGTATGCTTGGAAATAAAAGATATGATCAGAAAGTATCTACTTCTATTAATCACAGTCAGCATGAGGAGTAGTATCAGTTCTGTAGGTGCTGTACTATTTTAATATAATTCTTAGGTTGTCTTGTAGAAGTCATGTCTGTAGAATGTAATCACATGACAGTTATACATTTTTATAAGAAAGATTTAGAATAAGACATACCATTTTAGTATAGTAATTATGACATTATTATACTAGAACCATTAGGTTCTTATTATTATCTCTAATAGAATATACTGAAATTCCCATTTTAGTATAAAACAACGTAACTAGTTATCTTTCTCCAACTATAAAATATTAAATGATATAAATAAGTTTCTATCAAGTAGAATATACTTGCCTAAAGATGTTCTCCATAGGTGACCACAGTCTAATCTCTAGTCTCATAGTGACACTGCCTGGGCTACACAGAGTTTAGGCAGAACTACCATAATACAATTACATAATGTCCACACAAATATAAGCCTGTAAAAGTCTATCATTATAAACAGTACTTTTCAGGCCCTAGTATGATAAAATCTTTCTCTTAAATACTGTATTTTGGAGGGCTTGTACACTGCTTGGGTAATATAAATGCATTTAATATGCCAAGAGATTATCAATAATTAGAATAACAGCTGTGTAGAAATCTTGCATACATACTAACTTAGCATTTACCTTTAAGGTAAAATTTAGATTTTACATAGTATAACAGCACTGACAACAGTCAAATAATACCTCATTATCTCCCAGAATTTAGGAGACAATGTTAATCACCTTAAACATTTATTATAAAAATGCATATCTTTTTTCATTGAAAAAGTCTAATCAGAGCCAATTAAGTTTTAGGTGCAAGACCAAATTTAAAGAGATGCCAACATTTTTAATTATTTTATATCTAAGGTCTAGAAGAGCATTTACTAGTTATTCTGCATGAATTAAGCTTATGTAATCCTAACTCTATAAACTTAACATTTAGACTTACAGATATTTTGTCACACATATTTTCCCAGATACACACATACACACACACATTATCCCCAACAGCTGTTCATTTAACCAGTTCTAAACTAGTAACTGAAAATTTTTTTCGACAAGCCAACATTTAAATAATGTGTAATTCTTAAAATGCAGTTTCTTATATAACCAAAAGCCTAATATTAGAAAGAAGAAGAAATTATTTTGATAAAACACAAACTTTTGTTTCTAAGGACAGTTTCAGCAAATTTTTACTGAAAGAGGATCAATGTTTTCAGAAAACAGTACTGTTTTAAACACAGAGCTTAGTTTCACATTGTTATAAACTTTGATTTCAAATACCTCCCTAAATATTTTGGCTTTGATACTTTCTTACAAAAAATATTTTCTTACAAATAACTTCCTTTGTATCTCTCTTTTTTCTACTTTCTGGCTTATCTTTTTTTTGTTTTGTTTTGTTTTTTTAGATTTATAGAACAAAGTAAATCTAGTTCATACAGTATATTTGAACGAAGAAATATAGTGACCACATTACACAAAGCTAACATTTTTGTGAAACAAAGTTCCACCAAAAAAGTACATTATGTATGTCTTTAGAGTACCCTTTTCTTGTTAATTATAATTTAAGATAAAGTACTATATGAAATTTACCAATGCCAATACTAAGAATTACATCTTCAGAACTTCTTAAACACAAGAGAATTATAAAATTTTGAATGCAGCATGTGAGTATCTTTTACTAAGAACATATATTTTTTGGACAAGACACAAATGTTACTCGAACCCAGCTAAAAAAAATTTTTTTTTTCTTCTCGCAGACAAAATAATCCTGAGTAATTCTCTTATCTGTGAATTGGCCTTTTCACCTATCAATAGACCACTTCTTTCTAACCTGCAATTGTGTTTCCTGTCTCAGACCTTACCCTCAAAGGAACAAAAATATCTGTGGGCAGCATCTCTCAACATCAAACACAGGTAATGGTGTGTATTCCCATACAGTAGACCAGCTAGGGGAGTGGACAGACAGCAGAATATAAGTGCTAGATCATCCACCTTGAGGACGCCCTCAAGACCCCTTAAATATATCCAGCTCCAGATCATGTGGAGCCTCTCGCGCGGGCCCACACTACTTCTTTCAGTGTGTACCTTCAAAGTTAAATGCCTGCCGATTAAACTCCTTCATCCTTCGTACTGATATATCCTGAATCTCCCTCTGCAACACACACCCCCAGAAGTCAGCATCTTCCTTCATTTTGGCTGACAGTCTGGTTTCTTCTGAACTGGTTAATATACTGGATATGTGCTCGCTGTTCCAAAACATTTGTTACAACTTTCACTTGCTAGCAATTGACCTTTTTTTTCCCCTCCTGTGATTCCCTTACTATCTGACTTTGCCTCAGTGAGCAAACACTTAAGAAAACAGGGAAATTTAACCATGGATGGTGTGGCTTTGTGTTTCCCTCCATGGGGAATATTTCATGTTCCTAAGTTAGTGTTTTGTACACGCTAGAGTCCTTGGGCAACAGAACAAAGAATAAAATGTGTAAACTTCTGACTGACTGTGTCTAAATTTTGATACAATGGGAAATGTTTTAAAACTCAGCAAGATCTTTTTACAAAATGACTAAAACCTATGATAAATTAAGGAAAGAAGGAAAAACTTCAGCAAGCTCAAACTGAGACTAAAAGGCACAGAAAATATTCCATGCCTTTGAGATGTAAATGTCTCCCTTTGCTTCAGCTAAGAATTGTACCTTCATAGAAGCAAGTTAAGACTCAAAATTATGTATGGCTAAGAAAAAATATATATATATAACTTTTAAAAAGCTGGTAAGCGCTAGGCATGGTGGTATTATAGACAGCTAAGCTAGGCAGAGAAACACTGTAGGCAGCAAAGGGTTGGGCCCTCGAGAGAGCCAGGACAAAATGAGACATTTCAACTGGAGCCAGAGACACACCTGTCGGAAACCAGGCCTCTATATTTCAAACACCAAGCCTAATGAAGCCTAGACAGACACATGTCACACAGGTGACCAAGACCTCAGGGCCCATTATTTCCTAGATAAAGTCTTTGTTCTTTCAATGCACCCTTATTATGTGACTTGTTTCCCCATTGGATCACTATTACCTAAGTGACTCTACTTGTATTCTTATTAATCATTGCTGTGATCGATGTTGTACCCATGTGGATATTGTTCTATAAAATCTCCCTGTAAAGTGGGCTCCTCCTGCCTTTCAGGAGCTATATAATCTCTCTCTCTCTCTCTCTCTCTCTCTCTCTCTCTATATATATATATATATATATATATATATATATATATATATATATATATATATATGCCCACTCTTAACTTCCATTGTGCCTGCAAAGTCATTCTTCAATTCTTAGAAAACACAAACTCAGAATATCACACATCTGATACATTGGGAGTTATAATATTTCCTTAGTATCATATTTGGATGTTCTGATATCACCCCTGTAACAGTGGAGCATGCCTGTAATCCTACTACTCAGGAGGCTGGGACGGGAGGATTGTTGTGAGTTTAAGCTCAGCCTAGGTCATATAATGAGTTCAAGGCAGCCTAAACTACATAGGCAGACCCTGTAAGTGCCAGGCATGGTGCTATTATAGACAGGTAAGCTAGGCAGGAAAACAAAACAAAACATAAAAACAAAAGCTGGTAAATGATACAGCTAAATAAAAGCTACACAGTCTTTGTTTTTATGTGTTTGTGAGCATGTGTGTAGTATGTTGTGTCTGTAAGTATGCTTAATTTGTAAACAATTATATGGAACTAAATTAATTTGAAAATAAGTGCTAATTTAGAAAACTCATATACCTTTGCGTGCACAGTGTGAGGTGAGGCTCCACTGGGGCCTGCCCCTCCCAGCCCCAACCTGCCAGCCAGCAGAGGCACTACCCTGAACAGGGAACTCAGCTTAGCACCCAAGCTGTGATTGGCCAGCACAGGATGCTATAAAGTATTAAGACAGGACACGGAAATGTGCAGGCCTAGTACATCTGGAGACTCCTGAAAATTTATGCTGGATGCTTCAAAGACTTTGCACAGTGGGATGCAAGACAGCCACAGAACTTGGACCGCTGATGTTTATTACTTGCCCCACCTAGTGTTCCCCGCCTTCTTTCCATCCCTATGTAAGGGGCACACTTCTCTTTGCTCCCTACAAAAGGCCTTTTCACTTTCTGTCTGCCCGCACCCAGGCACAATAAATTCCAGGCCATGTTGCCTGCACACAAACCTGATGGTCTTGGCTATTCTCCCCTCCTCATGCAGTGTGTTACACACATGACTTAAAATTTTTCAAAGATAAAAGTATCTTAGAACTATTAATACCCCTTGGCTTGCATTGTTAGTAAAACAATTGCATTTTCAGTATCTGAGATACAACATTTACTACTTTCTATGTTTGAAATGCAACAATTTGGGGAGCACCTCCCACCTCTGACAAAAGAAATGGCTTGGTAACCTTTGATTTTGCTCACCTAGTGTCTTGAATTTTGTGGATATATTATAGGTAATTGTTAAAAATAAACTATGTGAATAGGAATGATAATTATACATGATATAAATAAAGTATCTGAATTATTAATAATAAAGTTAATGTACTAAAACAAATGCTAAATATTTGAATAGTCTTGACTTTTTAACAATCTATGAGATAGGGCTGAGGAGGCAGCTTGTGGTCTAAGTGCCTGCCTGGCAAGAACAAGGTCCTGAGTTCTCCCCAGGCACACAATGCCAGCCTCAAATCTCAGTGCTGGGGAGGCTGAGACAGGAGGATCACTATGAGTCCAAACTATATAATGAGACCCTGTATCAAAAGAATAAAAAAAAAAAATCTCAGGGCTGGGGAGATGGCTAGTGGAATAAGCGCTTCCCTGGCAAGCTCAACTCCATGGCCTGAGTTCAATTCCCAGTTCCGCAAAAAAGAAAAAAAAAAAAAAATGTGTGAGATAAGATATTTGGGATGTGTGCTATACTTACATCTGTACATGGCATTTCCAGTTTTCTGGGACATGTATGTATCAGAACCAATACTGGTGCACTATGGAAAGATATCTGATGCTTTAATAAGTTTGAGAGTAATCTAGACTGACAATATATACGTAGGCCAAAGTACAATTTTTATCAAAGCACAATTTCAAGTAATACAGGTAAGATAGGTGAATAAGTTAGAATAAGCTTTAAACATCAAAGTGGTTTTCTTCTTTTGTTTTGGCAGGAGGACAGTACTGGGGACTGAACCTGTGCCCTTTGCAGAGTCATATCCCCAGGTCCCCATTTTTTATTTTGAGATAAGATCTCACTAAGTCCCAAAGTTGCCCAAGTGGGGCTAGAACTTGCACTTCCTTGTCTCTTCTCTCTCAGGTTGCTGCAATTTCCGGTATGTGCCATCAGTTTGGCTTGAACACGTTTCAAGATAATTAAGGGGCCATTTTTTTGTTTTTGTTTTCAAGGATCATATCTGTTCATCATTCTAGGATATCCTAAGGTCAACAATTTATGTAACTACCCCAGACAAAGTAAAAATGCCATATATAGATGTAAGCACTGCGTATTTACGTAACAGCAACTCCTTTGGAAAAGATCTTCTGCTTTGCAATGAATTAGAATTGCTGTGACTTGTCTGCTCTACCACCATAACACTAATAGTTTTAAAAGAGGCAAAAAAGACTTGCTTGTTTCTCTTCAGTAAACTACTGCTTACTGTCTTCCCATCTATTCCTTAAATGAATTAGATATTTTAAAATGCATTAAATTGTGTTGTTTCTGCAAGAAATCTTTGTATGAGGTAGGAACAAAAATTTTGAGTTTTCCTATTCCAATTATTATAAACAGCCAGAGAGAAATGACTACACCCAAGTACTTCCCCCAAGGATGAAGAGCAGTGATTGATGTTCTAAGTATGCACGAATCATGTTGGTTGGAGGCCCAAATCCTCCCCAGCCCTTCCTTCCTGGAAAGTCAACATTCTGTCCAAGCATGCTTGCCACTCAACTTGCTTCCCCACTTGATCCGCATTTAATCAATGTTACCTAAGTGACTGTATTTGTAATCTTATTAGTTGACAGTCTTTTTTTTTTTTTTGGTACCCAGGATCAAACTCAAGACCTTGCAGATGCTTATGCCATTGTGCCATCTCCCTGGTCCCCTTAACAATCATTCTGACCCTTATACCTGCCTCACCTCGTGGTTTTATATTATAAAACTCCCTTGAGAAGCAGGTTTCTGTGCCACACTTGGGACCTGTTCTGTTTCGGTTAGACAGAGGCCTTCTTTCTCTCAGTAAATTCTTCCTACTTTTGAAAGTTAAAAGTAGTTATCATTCCTGGAATTCATTCTTCAATTTTAGAGAATGTAAATCACATATTAGACATCTACTAGGTTGGGAGTTGTATTTCTCTTATATTATTTAGATAACTTGGAGGCTCTACACAGTTTTTGTGGCATAGGCCCTGTATCACAATTTTGGGGTGTGTGTGTGTGTGTGTGTGTGTGTGTGTGTGTGTTCAACACCAATGTGCTATACTGACATCTGTATATGGCACTTCCAGTTTTCTGGGACATAGTAATAGATGGCTAACAAATGCTTAGAAACATAAATAAAATTATACTAAATGTAAACAAAAAGTTCTAAAGGTTTGTAATTATTGAAAACATTAGTAAAATGCTTAAACCCAAGTTTAATTTTTCTCCGGTATAAAGTAGGCTGCATGATTTTTAAGGGGTGCTGGTAAGCTAGAAGTAAGATGGCATCACTTTGTTATACAAAGTTAGTCAAGGTGATCAGTGTACTGACAAGAATTAAAAGGGAAACTGGGACTCTGACCTGACAAGAGTTTGTGGGGAACCACTCCAACTGCTTCAAAGCTCAAGGGTGTCTCAGAACTCCTGAGGAAATAACCTCACTTGTCTGGGGTAGTGTACAGTGGGATCAACAGACATGCGCTGATGACAGTACTTCGTAAGAATGTAAACATGAGATAAGAAATATATAAGAAAGACACAGGCAGCTCTCTCTGCTCCAAGCTGCCTGTTGCTGTTGCTGAGGTCTTGTACATGTGTGTTTTAAACCAATAGGACCTCACCTGCGAAAATCCCCCTCACCACCTCCCTGCTGTGGGGCCAAGAGTTTTTCAGATGAAATGGAATGCAGCCCTTCCGGATACCCAAGGCTGAGGTTTGTTTTTTTTTTTTAAATAATTCTATTGAGAAACAAATATCAATGAGACAGTTTCACAACCGATTACTGGCACATTTACAGTAATACATTGCATATTGTTGTCTTAGTGGTTATTCATTGTACAAGATGCAGACATGATATCCTCTCTCAAATGCTATTATAACAAACTTCTCTATTCACTGAATTAGTAGCTGTATATCTATCCTAACTATTTTGAGTATGCAGATACAAAATGGTTGTTCATTTCTATCCCACTTTTTTGGTTAGTTTTTTCAGAGAAGGGTATTCCATTGTCATTTAAATATTGTAGGTATTTGAATTCAGCAGAATCTCCCAATAGAGTCCAGTAGTCCATAATAGTAGTGGGCTTTCCGTAAGACTGGCAATGTCCAAAGTTGTTGACTTGAGCTTTTTATAGCTCAGCATATTAATGTGGCTTTACTTTTTATACTTCATTTTCATACTTTCTTGCTGGATGGTTAAGACCAAGATAAAGCAAGACCTATATAACAAGAAATATAACTTCTGTATCTGACAAGGTCAGTCAAATTCCCTCAGGATTTAGCCTGAAACCCTGTACCGCAGTTTCTGGATCCTTTGTGAGTGTCAGCCATGTGAATGAGTGATGGCCATTGCTTGACCAATTTGCTCTCTGCCAAGGCTGAGTTTTAAGGAACTTAGAAATGTAGAATAGGGGCCAGGGAGATGGCTCAGTAGAATAAGCGCTTCCCTGGCAAGCACAAGGGCCTGAGTTCAATCTCCAGTTCTGCCAAAAAAAAAAGAAAAAGAAATGTAGAATAACTGGGTTTCTTTTAAAGTCAGTTTCCTTTACATTGCATGCTAACTGGCACAGAGAGCAAGTCCAGCCCGGCACTTGAAAGCAGCACAGCCACCTGTGACAAGCAGCTAGGACAGGTGAGCAAACTGCTGTGTTCTGCTTATCCATAGAAAGTTCTTCTCAGGAGCCCTCCCAATGGGAAGCTTTTCTTCTTACCTCCAATAAACACTCCTTAACTTACTTCCTTTTGTCCATGATTTCGTTTTCTGACTTCATGGGGCAATGGTTCAGTTTTTACCTAGTGATAGTTGTATCATAATGATATAAAAGTTAAGTTTTTGTTGTATATTGATCATATATCTTAGCAGTATATCTTCCGAGTAAAACATTTCTAAGTAGAGACAGACTATTCTAAGAAAAAGTGTTTAAGATGTTTTTAATGTTTAAAATGTTTTTTTACTTAAAAGTAAAAAAAAATTTAAAATGTAATACACAAAGATAAAGGCATATCCTTCAAATAGCGGCTCATTTAACTGGAATTATAAAACAAAACTTTATTTAAAAACACAGGCTTTGAGCAGTTGCCTAAATAAACCCTAACTCTAAAATTTAATTTCCCTAAACAATCAAAACTTAACAAAAGGACCCGGGAGATAGCTCAGTAGAATAAGCGCTTCCCTGGCAAGCACAAGGGCCTGAGTTCAATCTCCAGTTCTGCCAAAAAAAAAAAAAAAAAAAAAAAAAAAAAGAAATGTAGAATAACTGGGTTTCTTTTAAAGTCAGTTTCCTTTACATTGCATGCTAACTGGCACAGAGAGCAAGTCCAGCCCGGCACTTGAAAGCAGCACAGCCACCTGTGACAAGCAGCTAGGACAGGTGAGCAAACTGCTGTGTTCTGCTTATCCATAGAAAGTTCTTCTCAGGAGCCCTCCCAATGGGAAGCTTTTCTTCTTACCTCCAATAAACACTC
>NW_004524583.1:16877771-16880341 GCF_000260255.1 Octodon degus
TTTGTTTGATTAACTTGGTTATTAAATTCCTTAGTTCAAATATACTATAGACTGGATTTGTTTTACTCTTATTAATTTGCTTTACATTTCACTCGCACATATTGGGACTACTGTATTGCATGCTAACGTGAATGTTTTAAGGTGGCATTGTACACAGAATAGATGAGCTTAAACTTCTCAGTGGATTTTACATAAGTCTAGCCTAAATCTCTCCACACTTGGGAAGCTGAGGCAGGAGGATCACTGTGTGTCCCAGGCAGGCCTGGGCTACAGAGTGCGTTCAAAGCCATCCTGAACTACAGAGCAAGCCCTTGTTTCAACAAAACAAAACAAAAGATCACTCCTGATATGCCTCTGTATTACTCAGACTCTGCAAAAAGGGTTTTTTTCACTGGCTACTTTTATCTTTCCTTCAAAGTGTGACCTGACCTGAGAGACCACTGGGAAAGCTATCCTGGACGGCACCATAGGTGATTCACTGAAAAAGTTTTCAGAGAAAAAGAAAACACATTCACAGCCATGGGGACAAAACTGTCAGGATCAAAGAGTCACCTTTGTCTCTGCAAAAACAAAAATGAAAACAAAAACAAAACAAAAGGATAAACAAAATCACAGAAGTTACAGAAAGAAGAACCTTTATGCATGATTGTCTACAAACCTCCCTGAAGGCAGTCACGTGATAACTCCTTATCTGGGCTCCTTCTCGCATTCCCCTCTGGTCTTTAAAGGTACTTTTTCTGGCTCTAGTGTCCTGGCTCCTTTGACTTCAGCACCAATTGGATTTAATGAAACTTACACACCAATCCACCAGTAGCCAACCAGAAAACACAGCACCTCAAATCTCTCACTGAAGGATCAAATACACTGATAGTGAGAGGGGGTGGGCTCTGACAGTTTAACACGGACCTTTAAAAAACATCTGTTTTTTGTCCCCCAGGCCCCTTGTTTTTGTTGTCTTAAAGACAAACTGCTTCTCTAGCTTCACCCTGCCCCCCTAGATGCCATGGAGGATTCACCCGGGCCTCTGGGCCAAAGCTGATCTAAATAAATAAACACCTATGGCTATTTCTTGGCTTTAGATCTGCCCCACCTATAAAGTGGGGTATTTTCAAGCACACAAGTGGGGCTAGACCAACTGCCCTCCCAATTTGGTCAAACTGGAAATTAACTCAGTTTTCCTTTTTATTTTTTCATAATAGGCTTTTCTTCTCTTACTTGGAAGGTGGGCAGATCAGGTTCAGCTCTGATGCCTAGAACTGACGTCAGCCTGAAGTGTGAGATCTCGGCACCACTTCTCAGGACCCGTATGAAGAAGCTGTTGTGGGTTTCCTAGAAATTTGGATAGCATAAAAGGACACAGACACCAATAAGAGCACCCTGTCGGGGCTTTCCTCATGGTGGCCTACAGTGCTCCACCAGGGTGCTCTTTTATCTTGCTTTTTCCTCTTTCAGTCACCTCAAGTATGTTCTGCAGAGTCCTTTTTTCCCCTCAATCTTCAGTTCTGCTTTTTCAAATAAACTTTGCTACTGTTTCTCTCTTATCTTTGTTCCTAAGGAGAAAAGCTGGAAATCAACTCAGAAGGAGATGCAAGCACCAAGAAACCTGGTAACCTCTAACTGTCAAGCCACTTTTAGAAGCAGCTATCCAGTAATATAAGCCCTGCTTGTAGCAACATATATAAAAAAGGAAATGTCTTTCACACATTTTTCAATAAACTTTTTCTATCAGAATACTTTTTTAGATGTACTGAATTATTGCAAAGATAGAACAGAATGCTGTTATATACCTCACAACTCACTTCCCCTACTATTATAGCTTACATTCGTCTTCATGTTCTTCTTAAGGAAAAAAGACGGAAATAAATTATTTAGATAGCTGCTCTTTAGTTCAGAAACCACAGATCTTTTATTTAAAAGAAAACTCCTAGCTGCATGTTAAAAAATAAAAGCACATCTTCTATATATTTAAAGAGAAGAGCTTAATTAGAACCCAAGGTTTTTAGTACAAAAGTTGAAATTAGGGATAAAGAAAAAGGCAATTTATGAAAGAGGGTTATTCTGTGAGGAATACTGTATCTCAAGTGGAATTCAGAGAAAACATTACTTTTTGTTACTTGTTATATTACAGATAATGTAAAGAACATAGAAAGTATCTATTATGGCTGGTTCTGAGATTAAGAAGTTCTCTACTACGCCAGGTGAGGTAGTGCATGCCTGTAATACAAACACTTGAGGCTGAGGCAGGAAGATCGGGTGAGTTGAAGCCTGCTTGGGCTACAAAAGTGAGTTTAGGGCCAGCCTGAACTGCATAGCAAAACCCTGTTTCAAAAAGATACACACATTTGATTGATTTCCTAGCTTTGTGGCTTCTAATATAACCCTGTTTTTTGCTTTGTTTTGTCAGAGATTGGTATTCCATTGCAGTTAGAGAAGCTGTGATTTGGAGAAGTCTTTAAATTTAAAGGACCCTTCTGTACTTGAAGCCAGTCCAAAGATTGTAGGTACTTGAATTCAGCAAAACCACCCAATATAGTCCAATAGTACATAAAGGTAGTGAGTTATCAGTACAA
>NW_004524583.1:16880751-16892428 GCF_000260255.1 Octodon degus
CCTGTGAATAACTACTATGAAGACAACAATATGCAATGTATTAATTACTGTAACTATCCTACTAACCTGTTTTGAAACTATTTCATTGCTATTTTATCTTTTTTTCATTTTAATGAAAATGAAAAAAACATGCAAGCTCTCTACATATAAAGGTAATCAATAGGAGACTCCAAAGTAGAGTGATAAGAAGAGAAGCAATGGCTGGGATAACATTAAATAAAACACTAAAAAAAGCTCAGTGCCATAGTTTAATTTTTCTTTCTTTTGCCAAAATACTAACATTTCAAAGTACAGAAGATTTAACAAATACTGTTTAGACTCCAGCCAGTGCCCAGGCCAGGCATGTGTGTGTGGAACTGCCCAGGGACTGCCAGGTCCTCACTCCAGCCAGTGACCAAGCCCGGCATGTGTAAGTGGGACCTCCCGGGGGCCCCTGGGTCCTTATTCCAGCTAGTGTGCAGGCCGAGCATGTGAATGGGACCACCAGCTGGCCTGCTGGATCTTCACTCCATCCAGAGCCCAAGCCCAGTGTGTGTGCATGGAAATTCCTCCACCAGACAGGCCCGGTGTGGAACCCTGTGACAGAACTCCCTGCAGAAATGCTAGAGGCAAGACCCCCCCCAGCTAATCCAGGAGCAGAAAATCTTGCCAGAGTGGCACTGAGGGTTCATCTCAAGGGCTGCAGCAGGAAGAAGTGGGGCACAGCAGCCAGACCCAAGCCACACCCACCTGGACTAGTTCGAACTTGGTAGATCCAGACCTGGTGCTAAGATACTAACTGCACCAAAGCTCTACACCAAAGGTCAGAAGACAGTGCTATATGAAATGACAAAGAGAAAGAGCAAAATGCATTCTCAGGCCCCGAGCCCACCCAGAACAAATGCAGGAGACAATAGCATAGAAAAAATAGGAAATCACACTCCTGAAATCTCTTGAAATAATACTGTCTGAAGTAATGAAACAACTGCAGAAAGATACAGAAGAAATCAGATCAGAAAGGAATTTCTGAAGTAAAAAAAAGACATGACAACTATAATGAAAGAAGTACTAAGTGCTCCTAAAGAAGACACTGATTAAAAAAATAGAGGAGAATAGAAAAATGATGGAATCCTTGAATGAGCAATCTAGGAAAGAAACAGAATGCATGAAGCAGATTCAAAGTGATATATAGAAATTTAAAACCTCAAACACAAGCTTGCAAAACCGTTTGAGTGAAAGTGAAGATAGACTTTCAGACCTTGAAGACACTATTGCAGTTCGTGAAAAGGTAAGAAAAGATCTCTTAAAAACAACTAGGATGCAGGAAAAAATAATTCAATACCTGCAAGACGATGCAAAGATGAACAACATAAGACTAATAGGCATCAATGAGAAAGAAGAAGTCAATACAAATGATATAAAAAGAATATGGGCAGAAGTAATAGCAGAAAACTTCCCAAATATGGGGAAACTATCTGACATTCAGGTAACCGAAGCATACAGAACTCCAAATAACATTAACCCATTAAAACCACACCCAGACATATAATAATCAAGATTCCAGAAATTCAGCACAGGAACAGCACACTAAAAGCTGCTAGAGAAAAGAAACATATCACATTTAAAGGAAAATCCACCAGAATAACAGCAGATTTCTCTTCACACACCCTAAAGTCAAGCGCATAGAGCAAAATACTACAAGTCTTGCAAGAAAACAAATTCCAAATCAGACTGATATGTCCTGCAAAATGCTCTTTCAAGTTTAATAGAGAAGTGAAATACTTCCATGACACAGAACAACTGAAGAATTTCATGATGACAAAGCCAACCCTACATAGACTACTAAAAGATATTCTAAAGAGGGATCAAAATAAACACAACTCCATGAATAAGAATTGAAAGAACCCACCATATTGGGCAAACAAGTAAACACAGGAGAGAAAGAGGTATACAACAGCAGGTAAATAACATAACATGTCAAACATAAGTCAGTACATCTTAATTTTAACCATCAATGTAAATGGTCTCAATTCACCAATTAAAGGAAATAGACTGGCAGAGTGGGTTAGGAAGCAAAATCTAACAATAATGCTGTACAAGACTTCATCTATCAATTGATTGGTTTATCTTCATAGTTTTGTCCAGCTGGCAATTTCAATAGCTCTATGATTGGTGCTTCAGGAACACAATTGTTTTCATGAACCATAAATAATGCTTTGTCCTGGCTTTATGGATTATTGACTTAGAAATAAATTTCTGCAAGATTAGAATTCAGTGTAGATGCTGCCAAAGTCTTTATCAATTTGAATGTGGGGAAATTAGAGAGGATTGTGCTAAAAGAAGAAAAGATATTCTATACTATACATCTTAGTTTTAGAATATGACTATAAAATAAATGTGTGTACATTGTTTTCAAACTGTAATTATTTTAAAGAAAAAGTCATTTAAATCACATTCGCATTGTTAAATTATAAATTCTCTTCTAATTCTAGAGAAGTATATAAGAAAACTAAGAACTTTTATTGGTAAATATAACTTTTTGTGTTATGTTCTAAATATTTCTTTAAAACAGGCATTTCATTGACAGATTTTCATTTGGCTTTTGATCTGCTTCTTGATTTTGAATTATTTTTCTTTTTTGTATTAATGTTTAGGCCTAGATTTTGGTTATGTAGCTTTTACTGTTTGTAATGTGAAAATATGTGCTGTTGTATTTATCATTCTTTTGTTGTCAACACTGCTGTGGTCTGAACTTTCACATTTCTTGTCATTTGTTAAATCCTGAAATCTTATGAGTAGGTTTCAGACCATTGTTCTTGATCCTTCATTTTATTTTTAATTAAATGAGACTTTCTGATGTGTGTATATGTGACATGCATGACAATCTGTGCTGCTCTCTATGCCGTCAATTGTATGAAAGTTATGAACATAATACATTTTTTATTTTATATGAAAAATAAAAAGTAAATAATTTTTTTAAATAAATTAATTTATGGAGGATTTTTTTGCAACCTCTTTATCAAAGAATTGGCTTATAGTTTTCTTGCACTAAATTTGTCTAATTTTGGAAGCAGTGTGGTGCTAATCTCATAAAAAAAAGTTTTGGAATCTTACCATTTCTAATTTGTGAAGATTAAGAAAAGTTAACATTAAAAAAAGAGTTAAAATTAATTTTCTTACAAATAAGAGGTAGAATTTACCCATAAATTCATAAGTCATTGAAGTACTTTTGTTGTTGTTGTTGTTGAAGGTTTTGATAACTTATTTAATCTCCTTGATTTTTTTTTTCTCTGTATTTTAGGGAAGGGTCTACAAGGTGTTCAGGGTCTCACTACTAGATCGGACCCGTAGTGATTCATTCTCCTTGATTTTTATTGGTGTGTTCAAGCTATTTTTCAAATAGTTTTCATTGGCTATATAGTTTTGAGAATGTAACTATTTCCCACTATTCATCTAGATTATCAAATCTATTGAAATACAAGGTATGATTGAAATATAGCGAACATTTAAATTTTTACAATGTTATTACTGATTTTATCATTGCTAATATTCTATTCTCGTTTTGAAACTGGACCATTTGTATTGTTTTATGTTGCACTGTTTCTGTCTTTGTTCTTATTTGTTTTTGTTTTGATTTTGTCTTTTTCTGTTGTTTTTTTTTTTTTAGGGAAGGGTCTACAGGGTGTTCAAAATCTCATTACTACATCAGGCTCATAGTGGTCTGCCTGTTTATAGCCTCCCAAGAGCAGGGATTACAGGCATGCGCCACCATGCCCAGTCTCAATTGCCCTCTCAGCGTGCCCCAGGGGCGGGGCTAGCAAGGCAGGCCAAGGGATCGAACCCCATTGATTTTGTCTTTAAAATTAAAAAAGTTATTACTGTAAAAGTAATATACACATTGCAAGAAGTATAAGAGAACTGCATTTAAAACAAGAGGGAAAATTTTAGGATGAAATGATGGCAATATGTCTTAATGTAATAAATAAAAATAAAAGACACTGTTCACAAAAATACCCAGAAAAACACAGATCACAATAAGAAACAGAAAAAGGTGCACATAAAATTAGGCTCTCCAGAATAAAGATGTAGAAAAAATAGGTATTTCTAAGGTAAATGGAGATTATGTTCTTTTAAAAAGCAACAATTCAGTAATGGATAGGGATTTATTTATTCTGACGGAAAGGAACTTTCCAAATCTGAACTAAATCCTTCTATGAAAAAAAAGAAAAGGGAGATTTATGAAAGTCTATAAAAGGGAAACAGATCCATAGTTTTAGTCTTCAAATTTCTTACCAAATAGCCTGTGTCAATTACCACCAATCCTGGTTTTATGCTATCTGGCCAATGGCTGCAAAAACCTTGCAGGTGCCTTCTCTATTGATGAGAACACATACAAGGGCCTTATTACAGAAAGAAGTTTCATTCTAATCAACACTTGAACAGAGAAGTTATTTCTGATGATAAAAATCTATTTTGTAATTGTTTCTAGTGTGTTTAAGACACTATCCTATAGTAACATCTACCATTTACTTAAGACTGCAGGCATGTGGCTGTTGCATGCTATTAGTTTGCCAGTCATTTCCCTCTTCCTTCCATAGCATTTCTTCTACTCTCCCTACCCCCAACTATCCACAAATGGGACATGACACTTAGGCAGAGGAACATTCACTAGGAAGTGCTTCTTATTTGGAAGTAGAAGATCAGGAAATATGGATCAAATGTTTTATTGCATCTTATGAAAAGATCTCACTTCTTTTGCCTTGAATATCACTCAGTGATTAAATAATGAACATAAATTTATGTTCATTAAGGAAATATTAAGCATCTGATATATGTTTCATAAACCTTGGGAAACAGCTCAATAGGATAAGAAAGCATATACACAAATAACTATAGTAGCATACAATATAAATGTTCTCAGACTGTGATAAATTAGGAACTAAGGAATAAGAGAGGGCCGAGGAGATAGCTCAGTAGAATAAGCACTTGCCTGGCAAGAGCAAGGGCCTGAATTCAATCTCTGGTTCTGTCAAAAAAAAAAAAAAAAAGGTGTAAAAGAATTATGGAATAAGGAGGACAATAAATTTTAGCTGGACAGAAGGGCTGAGAGTTAAAACTGCATTTAAATTAAATTTTGAAAGATACAGCTTACTGTGTGCAGTGGGTTAACTAATGGGTAACTTGTAACACCCAGCTGAACTGCATCAGCATGGTTTTGGGGGGAGAAGGCCCACCTGAAGATTGTTGCCAACAGCACAAAAGGGAAACTGGAGGGAAAGATGGTGAGCTGTTGATCCTCCTGCAGAAACTTGTCATGCTGGCTTTCCTCAAATGAACTTGGCTGTTCTCATCACTGGAGGAGCTCAGGTCCTCACTATCACTAAGGATGGCTGTGGTTTCTCTGGCGGAGCTCTGGTCCTTACCTTGAGCATCATTTCCTGGCTACAATGCAAGTCCAGGTCCCTTAGCCTACTGGTACAGGTCCTTCATCCTGCCAATGTAGATTTTCTAGCTTCCATCACTGACCTTTGGGCCTTCCCAGTGTAGGTCATTGGCATAGACTTGCATGACATTGTTGTGGGATCTAGGCCCTCAGCTGGATTCATGCAGGACACTGCCATGGAATCTAGGCCCTCAGCTGGATTCTCTGGGTCTTTATTGTATGGACAGATCTCCTGCACTCTTCTGCACTAAACTTTTTAGGTCAGTATTATAAGTCTTTAAATTATGTGTCCTATATTAAATCTATTCCCTGTAAGCCCTGACTATAATACTGTGGTTATGAATTACTAAGTAAATATACTTTTAGATTATTTAATAAAAGTCCAGGATCGAAAAACAGCTAAAAAGTTGAAAAAAATGCCATAAAATTATAATGTGTTTTTAAAATATGGGGTCTTCTTAAAGGCAAACTTATCAATAGGCAGATATATTCTAGCTTGTTATATAATGATAATTATCCAAATTTCAGAAGTACAAGCTAAGTTTGAAAAACAACTTGAGACAATATGCTCTAATCAGAGTGCTTTGGTAAGAGAAGCTCAAGACACAATTCTGTTCAAATGAAGGCTCTGCTATGAATTCAATTGTGTGATTTGGCTTCAATTTGCTAACTCACAATTGAGACACAAATTACACCCCCCACCTCGCCACAGCCTGTCTTCCTTCTCAGAGAGAGCAGAATGAGGCTAAATAAGACGATGCATGCTCAAAGAAAATCTGAACATATTTTATCACTTATCTCTATAACCTAAGAGACAGTTCACACTAGATAGAGTCAATTCTTAATATCTATCTATCTATCTATCTATCTATCTATCTATCTACTGGACTGGGCCTAGGGCTTTGCACATGCTTACATGTATACTCTACCAATGACTTACATCCCCAGTTTAACTCATAGATTTTTGTTATGATTGTGAAAAGCTTTTCCCTACACATGAATAAAAGCTTCTTTGCAATACAAATTTTTCAGCCACAATGTCATTTTTCTCACTTATTTGTCCACAGTTATTACTAACAAAAAACATTACAGGAAAGGTTAAATGAACCATAAATGAGCATATTTAGTTCATATAAACCACCCATCAATCTTCAGGCATTTCTTGCAAAGAATAAATGCTCAATAGAATTAGTTTAACTGAATTATATCTTTGAAGACAAAGGGGATGAGAACAGTCACAAAAATAAATTAATGGCTGACAAGCCAAAATTTAGAATTCAGAATTTCACTGCATTATTAAGTGTTCTCATCTAATCTCCCATGTCTTCAATATGAGATACAGTAAGAAGTTCAGGCTCAAAGCACAGAATCTGGCCACTTTTACAGGCTAAGTATTAAGTAACAGAAACCTATGGGACCCTATCAGCCCCTAGGAAAGTCCTCCTATTGAGAGGAACGAAGGCATAGATACTTCCTACTTCCAATGAAGAGAGTTCAATAAAAACTAAAGAATGGGTCAGCTAGGTAAGTTAATTGTACTGCACTCTTAGTATACTCTAATCTAATCTCTGTAGTATAAATATTTTTAATTTGTTTAAAAAAATTTTCAAAATCTAGTTCGGTATTGATAATGAAGAAACGATTCATCAATAGTGTGGTGAAAGAATCTCACTGTCTTGGAAATGATCTGATTCTATGAATTTTTCTAAAATTATTTTCAAAACCAAAGCAGAACAGGGGATAAAGCAAGTAAGAATTAAAGCACTGTCTGGTGGTAATTAAAAGAAGAGGCTGGGCACAGTTAATAACCATAAAAGAAAAAGTTAAAAAGTATTCTCATTTTGAAAAACCAAGACCAGAAATTACTGCTTCACAGTAAATAACAATATTTTCCTACCAAAGTTTGTAAGGGTTGAGGTATCTTTTCTACCCTGGAGCAAAAAATAATGTTGCAAGCAAGGGCAACAAAATAGCTCAGGGCCAAGCAGGCTACCAGGGATTTAAGAAATCAATTTCTTTGTGGTTCTATAAAATTTAAGTGTGGAATCTTAATGGAGAAAATATAGCAAGATATAGTTTAGACTGCTATGCTGACACACTGCAGAAAAGGCAGGTAATTACTATACAGTACAGAAGAAAGCTTATCTTGCTAAGTAAAGCAAAAACTGGCTTAAATACATTTTAAAAACTTGCTCTTGGCCTATGAATCTCTGCTGAATATTTTACAATTTTTAGGAGACAAAAATTCTACAACCTCCAGCCCCACTCCATTCTACAAATCCAATAGAAAGAAATAAATGAAGGACATTCCTTCTGTTACAATCTTCCAGGTAGTTTCTGTCATCTCTGGGTGTTGCAGGTAGCCCTTAGATTCAAGAGAACAACCTTGGTGATATTCTCTGCTACTAAAAGGACCAGAAAGAAAAGGCAGAGAATGCAGGAAATACATCCAGTCTAATCTTTTCATTCAAGAATGCAATGTAAACAAAACTCCATTCAATGACAGAGAAGCAAAGTTACATGGGGAACCAGATCCTACCAATCTTATACAGTTCTAGCTCCTCAAGCACCTCAACTTTTCTATGTAAGTTACACCCTGATTCCAAGGTCTCAGGATCAGCTTAGGTAGTTAGGTTAAAACAGTGCATCTAGAGAAAATTAAATTCTAGAAAGATCCTCCATCATCATCTTACTTAACATGTTTCACTGAGTTCTCAAAAATAAAATAAGAAGATGATGTGACCAAGGTGGCAGGTACCTTTAAAGAAAGTGTGGAGGGGAGGAGAGAGGGTAAAGGAGAAAGAATGAGGGTAGGAGGGAAAAGGAGAGCAAAAGCAAGCCCATGAGCAGCTAGTGGGCCTTGTGCAGGATAAAATGAAACAGAACCGAAGGGTAATGCGGACGACACTCCGTTCCTCTGCAAAAGTTAATGCAGTTTTAAGAAAAGTCAGAATAAGGTACAGTTTTGCTAGTTTTTCTCTACCACAACTACCACTCTTCTGCACAGTACTGGTACTTAAAGCACCTGTCTACTTACTGCCTTTAAAAACCAAACTATCTACAATAATTAATTGGATATCAAATCTGACTGCCACTTCTCCAGGAGAGAGGTTTTATCTCATGGAGAAACTATAAAGCCCCAAAGTCTTCAAATTTTCCAATTATTTTTTTAATGAGGGAAACCCCCCACTAAAGAGCACTTTTCTCAGACTACTTTAACAATATTAATAGTCCTCCACTTCATTTTATTCTTACCTTTCAAAAGCTTTAGTACTGTTTACTTGACATTTTCAAGTAATTTAAGACCCACAATAAATTACAAAAATAATAGAGTTGCTGTGTACATTTCACAAAATTTTTCCCGATGAGAACATAAGAAAATGTACTTAACCAAAGTATATTATCAAAATCTGAAAACTGACATTATATAATACTATTAAATAAATTCTAAGCTATATTTAGATTTCATCAGTTTTTACATACACTCAGATATCCTCACATATGCAGAGTTTAACTTCCACAATACTCCAGATACCAACTGTCCCATTAAAAACAAAAAGAATACCCCTCTCTAATGCTATTTATTTTATTTTTTTATTTTATTATTTTTTTTTTGTGGAACCAGGATTGAACTAAGGCTCTTGCACTTATTCTACTGAGCTATCTCCCCGGCCCCGTGCTATTCCTTTTCAAAGGCCCTTCCCTAGACTTTAATCTCACAAAAACCTCTTATCTGTCTTCTATCCCTCCAGTCCTTTTTGAGAGCATAAGTGAATCAGAAAGTATTTAACCTTTAGAAATTAGCTTTTGATCACTCAACATAATGATCTTGAGATTCATCAAAAATGTGTATATCAACAATTCGTTCCTTTTTATTATGGAGTAATAGTCTATGAATTGTACCACAGTTTATTTGTCTGTTGAAGGACACCTGAGTTGTTTTCAGTTTTGGGTTCTATGAATTAAATTACCATGCACACGGGTATGTAGGCTTCTGCATGAGTATGAATATTAACTTCTGTAGGGTACACAGGACTGTGACTGCTGGATCACATGGTAAGTGTATGTCAGCCTACACAGGAAACTGCCAATTGTTTCCCAGAATAGCTGTGCCATTTTCCATTCTCATAGGCAGTGTAGGAAAGGGTGGGTATACATTCCCGGCATTTCTTATTGATAGCTGTGCTGTTCTATCTTATCATGTCTTTAAATTACATTTCTCTTAATAGCTAGTGATTTTGAGAATCTTTTCATGCTGTCATGCATACAACTCTTTTGTCAACAGTCTATTTAAAATTTTTGCCTCTTTCTAATTGGATTGTTCCTTACTATCATAATTAGAGTTCTTAATATATTTTGGGTGCAAAACCATGTTTGATACATGATTTGAGAAGATTTCCTAACATTCTATACTTTGTCTTCTCTTTAATGAGCTCATGTGTGGATCTAGTTTAATTTTGATAAAATTTAGTAATGATTTCTTAAAATAGATTGTTCTTTGGGTGTCATGTTTATGAACTTTTAGCCCAAGTCAAAGAGACTTTGTTATCCTTTAAATGTTTTATAATTTACATGTCACATTTTTACTTATGTGTCAAGCAGAGTCTGTTTTTAGGCTTTTTTCTTTTTTTCTTGCCTAAAGGATGCCTGTCATTCTAGTATCATTTACTTTGAGAACATGTCTCTTGCACTAAATTGTTTTTGCATCTTTCTAAAAGAATTTTGTTTTTAAATATCAACTGGACACAACTTTTGAGTTACATATGTAAAGGAAGTGAGAACTTGTACTCAAAACACACACTGAGAGGCATGCTGATGGCTGTACTATTCACAAACAGCCCAAATGTTTATCAAATGAATAAATGAATCAATTGTGGTACATATGCAGAAAGGAATATATGCAGCCATAAGAAAAAATATAAGTGATAATATATAACATGGATGAAACTTGAAAACACTTAGAAGACAGACACAATTTCATTTACATGAACTATGTAAAACAGTTAAACTCATAAGGAATCCAGACTTGTGGTGTCCATGGGCTAGTGGAAAGAAGTTTTTCACTTCAGTTAAAAAATAAGAAATCAAGTTAGTATTCTTGTGTGGGCACATTTTAGACTCTATTCTGTTCTACTGACTTATGTGTCTAATCTTCTTCTAATACCATGCTATCTTGATTACCACAGCTGTAGTACTAAGCCTTAAAACTAGGAAGTATGATTCTGAAAATATTCTTTTTTCAAAATTGCCTTAGCTTCTTGAGATTTTTCAACTTTTCATATTAACTTTAAAATCAACTTATCTATAACTTTAAAAATGACTTGCTATAATTTTGATAGGAATGGGAATTGTGTTAAGCCTACCAATCAATTTAGAAAAACCTAGCATCTTCTCTATGTTCAGTATTCTAGCCCATGAATGTCCATTCATTTAAGTTTTCTTTGACTTTCTGTTTGTTTGGTTTTTTGCAATACCGGGGATTAAAGTGGGAACCTTGTACTTGTCAGGCAAGCAGCTATACCACTGAGCTATATCCCCAGCCTTTCTTTGACTTCTTTCATTGGCATTTTATAAGCATTTTTGTCTCATACTGCATTTTGAAGCAATTATAAATAGTATTATGCATATTTTTACACTACAAAAGTTTTATTTATTTTTACTTTACTTGTGGGGAAGCAGGAGATTTTTCCCCATTTAGAATGTTTTTTCTGGCTTATTTATTTATTTTTGGTAGGACAGTTTCAATAATTAACACATTGCATACACTCTTCATAGCTATTAATTGCTGTACAAGATGCGGACATGATATCCTATTTACAAACACTATTAGAACAAATCGCCCTATTCTTAAGGGAATGTAACTACATATCTATCCTAACCACTTTGAATACACAGATACAAAATGGACATTCATCTGTATCCCCTTTTTTTGTTTAAGTTCCGTTATTTGAATATTATAGGTATGTTAACACAATAAAATATTCTAAAATAGCCCAATAGTCCATAATAGTATTGGGTCTTCCGCTTAACTGGCAATGTCAGAAATTGTGGACCTGAGTCCCCTACAGCTCAACATAAAACCATGCCTTTACTTCTTATATTTCGTTTTTATACTTTTCTGCTGGATGGTTAAGACAAAGATAAAGCAGGATCTATGCAACAAGAGTTGTAGCTTTTGGGTCTGATAAGGTCAGTGAAATCCCCTCAGGATTTATCCTGAGATCCTGTACCTCAGATTGCAGAACTTCTGTCAGT
>NW_004524583.1:16893473-16903463 GCF_000260255.1 Octodon degus
ATGCAGATGAATGTCCATTTTGTATTTGTGTATTCAAAGTGGTTAGGATAGATATATAGTTACATTCTCTTAATGAATAGAGTGATTTGTTCTAATGGTCTTTGTAAATAGGATATCATGTCTGCATCTTGTACAGCAATTAACCACTAGGAAGACAGTATGCAATGTATTAATTATTGGAACTGTCCTACCAATTTGATTTGGAACTGTCTCATTGCTATTTGTTTCTCAACAAAATTATGGAAAAAAAATCAAACATCTCTATCTAATACATAGGATACTTTTATTTTTTTATGTGTTTAAAGACACATAAAAAGGCTCTATTTGCAGAGGAGAAGGAATTTAATCAAACAGGCCAAATCCCAAGTTATCGGCGGCCTCCTCCGACTCCTCCTTCTTCTCCTCTGCACAGCCTGGGCAGAGCCAGCAGCAGGAGCTGCAGAGCCTGGAGCAGCAGAGACAGCCGCAGCACCCCCAGCCGGCACACTGGCATGCTTGCCAGTGCCCAGGGCGATTACATTGTCAATGTTTTTCCCAAAGAGTTAACTTTTTTTTCTTTTTTAATTAATTAATTTATTTATTTATTGTGTATATGTGTGGCCAGTTCAGCCCACCAGGGGGCAGGGCTGGCTGGCATGTGGTGCTGGGGATTGAACCGCGGTCCCCATGCTTTTGCTTAGCTTAGCTTGTTCTAAGTAGGTGCTTTAGACCACTGAGCCATCTCGCCAGCCCCTCATTCTTAGTTTTAGAGGAGAAGCATTTAGTTTTTCACCAATAAAGGTGGTGATAGTTTCTAAACTTTGGTTGTTTGTTTTTTTTTTTAAATCAAACTGAAGAATGGCCTTTTTATGTTTTGTGTGCTGAGTGTTTTATTATGAATGGATGTTAGATTTTTATGAAATAATTTTTTAATTAATCATTATATAATCATGGTTTTTCAATCTTTAAATTGTTAATATGGTAGATTGTATTGATATTTAACCTACACAATTACTAAAATAAACTTATTGTGTTTAATAGAAATATATTTAATAGATACATTTAATATATATTTAATTTGTTAAATTTGGAAAGCAGGTGTGGCAGGGCATAAGTTCAAGGCAGACTGAATTAGATGGCAAAACCATATCTGAAAGAAAGAAACGGGGGTAGGAAGGGAAGGGAAAGGAAAGGAACGGAAAGGAATGGAACAAAATGGAATGGAACAGAACGGAATGGAAAGGAAAGGAGAGAAATGAGAAGTTTCCCCTTCTACTAGGAAAAGATTATGAAGAATTGCTACAATTTATTTTTTAATGCTTGGTATATGTATTCATTTTATATTGCGTAACCAAGCAGAAAAAATCAGCAGTTTAAAACAATACACAATTGTTATCTCATAGTTACTGTGGATCAGGAATCTGCACACAACTTAGTTGGGTCCTTTGCTTAGAATCCCAAGGCAATAACCAAGATTTTGCAGCATATTCATTCGGAGCTAGGGCAGCAACATTTACAAACTCATTCAGAATTTATTCTCCTGCTGCTGTTAGGCAGAGACACTGGCCTCCTGATAGTTACTGAATGGAGTTTGCCCTTAGCTCCTTGCCATATGGGTTTTCCATTACTTCATCAACCCAGCAGGGAGAGTCTTTAGAGAAAATCTACCAAAAAGAAGAAATCATTACACACAGAATACAATGTAATGTAAACATGTGACATACCAAGACCTTTGCCATAGTCTACTGGATGGAAAAAAGTAACAGGTTAACACCATACTAAAGGGAAAGAGATGGAGGGATCATGGGAAGACAGCTTAAAATAAGTAGAGAGAGATTAGCTTATTATATTTTAAGTGTTTGTAGATCTATAGTGACATATCATCTTTCACTTCATGTATGTATACATTCAATTGTTATATATTAGTGCATGTTTTATTTGTATCTCCAGCCAGTCTTGCTAGTCATTTATCAGTTCATTGATTTTTTTAAAACAGTGCTTTCTTTAATTTTGCTTTGGTACTAAGGATGGAATCCAAGGCCTTCACACTGAGCTAACATCCTCAGCACACCCACCCACCACACCCACCCACTGCCCCTGAGGTGGACTTGGAACCCCAGTGATCCTCCTTCCTCAGCCTCCGAAGTGCTAGGATTATAGATATGCATCACCATGCCTGACTATAGTATTTTTAAATACATCTATCTGTAAGAGAGATTTTTCATAGTTGATCCCTAGATTTAACACAGAATTTATTTGGAGTCTACTCATTAATGTCTTATCATTTTAAGTGGAACATAGGAAACTTACTACCTTTTGGGTCCCTTCTGTGACATAATTGTCTTTAACTTTACCTTTATATACACTGAGAACCATATGACGCAATGTTAGAAATTGTGCTAGCAAACATTTTAAAAGCTTAAGAGTCAGTTTCCTAAATCTACTCTCATTTGTACTCTCCATACTTATGATCCAAGTTTTGCTCTGTCATCAGTTGTGTCTCAAAAATTTCCTTTCTTAATTCTGCCAGGGAAGAATTCTGTTGGTTTTCCTTTGTCTGAAAATGTCTTTATCTTACTTCACTATATTTTCACTGGCTGAAAAATTTTATATTGATAGTTCTTTTCTCTTGGCACTTGAACAATGTTTTGTTACTTCTCTTGGTCTCTGTTTTCTGGTGAGAAATTCACAGTCATTCAAATTGATCCCCCATAGCAAATGCATTTCATGTCTCTGACTGCTTTTGAGATTTTCTTTATTGCCTTTTGTCTTTAGTAAAGTACTTACAATTATCTAGGAATGAATTTTTGGTGGTCTGGCTTCTTAAGATTTTGCTCAACTTTTTGAATACATAGGTTTGTCAAATTTAGGAAGTTTTAATCATCAAATGTTTTCTTCAGTTTAACTCCTACTATTCTGAGATTCTAACAATGCAAATATAAAGATGTTTTTATCACTGTCTAAGACATCTCTAAGACTGCTTATTTCTAATCTTTATCCCCTGTTTTATCCAGATAAGTACAAACTTCGGGGCACCAGTTGTATGAGGACTCCCATACACATACTTTTGTGGTAGTGGGGATCAAGCCCAAGCCCTTCACACTGAGCTACAGTCTTTGCCTCATCTTTTTTTTTTTTTTTTTTTTTTTTTTTTTTTAAGAGACAAGACCTTGCTAAAGTGCTCAATTTTTTTAGGTGGGCTTCAATTTGTATTCTTCCTGCCTCTGCCTCCCAAAGCGCTGAGATTACATGTGTGTGTCACCATGCCCAGCTATTAAGGCTATTTTTATTTTATTTCTCCTTTTAAAATTTCCATTTGGCTCTTCTTTATATCATCTATTTCTTTGGTGAGGCATTCGATTTTCTCATTTGTTTCAGGCTTATGCTTCCTACTGGAACACTTTTACTATTAGTAAAGTTTCTTTAAAATCTTTGTCAGGTAATTCTAACACCTGTGCCACCTCAATATGGTATCTACTAATAGTCTTTCATTATTTGAACTAAGATTTTCCTGGTTCTTGGTATGATGACAGCTATTATGTTATGAAATTCTATTTTCTATTTAAATTTTCTATTTTAGCACACAGCCAAAATGTTTATTTTCAAAATGCAAAGTGGTACATTTTAATAATCTCAGCACACTGGGAGACTGAGGCAGGAGAATCACAAGTTTGAGTTCAGCGTAGGCCACCTAGCAAGCAAGATTCTTCTCAAAATAAAAAAGATCTGGGGATGTAGCTCAGTGTGAGATAGGGTACTCAATCCCCACTGCTGCAAAGGGCGAAGAAGGTTTTGGTGAGCATGATTTAGCCAACATTTAAGCTTGTGATTCAAATATCAACTTAACTGTTAAAGGCTTTCCAATTTGGTTTTATTCTGTGCACTGGGATAACCTAGAAACCAGTCTGAAATCTGCATGATATACATAGCACAGCCTAGTTCTCAAACATTTTTCTGTATTGGCCTGCTCAGTTATCTGCTTAGGATTTCAAACACATACTTTTTAAAAAAAAAAAAAATCCTTTTCTTTACCTCTATACCTCTACTCTCTAGTTGGGAGGGAAAAGGGAATTGCCCCACTATTTGAAATTATCAACAGGGCTTTGTCTACTGCAGCCTTCCATGGCTGTAGCATCCACGGGAGAGGGCCACCACTAGCTACTGCAGCTCCACTCACTGTCTACAGCTGCAGTGCTGGGCGGGAGGTGTGCTCTCACTGTTGTACAGGAAGTACATGTACGCTCTCCACAGATGCACTGCATGCCAATAAATGTTCATATTTTTATGATGTTTACCTGCAATAATCAAAATGGGACTTTTTTCTCTCCGTCCACTGGTGTTTCTTAGCACCTTTATTTAGATAAATAGGAGGTAAAACATAAACAAGCAGCACACACAGCAGAGGAAGTTCACTGTGCACAGGATTTTTGTTGTAACATAAAAATGAAAAGATACAATGGATTTGCTACTACACTTTTCTAAAACTGTATTTTAAACTCAATGTGTTTTCAAACATTTAATGAAATTTTAATTCACAACTATAATGATATCTACTCACTTGTTGGTAATGACCTTTATCAGCAAAGGTTCTTTTAAAAAATGATAAACCAACTTTTCAATAACTTTAATGTTAGGAACATTATAGCATTATATCTTCTTTTGTAAAAGGAAAATAGAATTTACTTAAAGGAATAAACTCTAGTAGTGAATGTTTAAAGACATCAACCCAAGGCTTTATGAGATAGAGGCTTTCAATACAGGAAAAAATCTATATTTAAGTCTGTCCAGACTGACTTGGTAGCAGAGACTGAGTATGGCAAATTCAAGAGCAGCCTGAGCAACTCAGTTACTTAGTGAGACTGTCTCAAAAGAAAAATTTCTGGAAATGGAGCAGAGGGGAAAGGCCCAGGGTTCAAATCCAAGTACCTTACACATACACATGCACATACATACACAATTCTCTTAGTGTTCAGCCTAATTTCCTTCTGTATCCATTATATAAACACAAAAGATAGCATAGTAGGTCCATTGGTTACAAGAGCAAACATACAGCCTTATCCTATTCCTAAACTCAACCAACCATCTTACGTGAGACACTATAGCAATTCATCTCTACTTCTGATGTTTCTTGGAGCTAAGAAATCATTTCCTCTGCTAGCCCTGTCACTTCCACACCCAGGAAGTCCAGCCAATCTAACTACTTCAAGGGGAAAGGATTCAAATCCTAAATAAAAATAAAACAAATAAATGAAAATACCAAAAAACTCCACCAATCTCAGGTAGATCTGAGCAAGAGGAATGTCTAAAATTTGGGGCTATTTTGTTGGCAAAATGCTAACGAGAATTCTTCCAACAATCCTAGCCAGCCTTTGATATGGTTCTTCATGTGGAAAAAATGATGGCTTGTGGGCATGTAAAAATGTCACATTTAAATAAGTAATATATTTTGTTTAGTAATGAACAGATCTTATGTCAGTGAGGAGACAGGGATTAAAAGATGCAACATTAATAGGAAAGACATGAAATAGCTGGGAGAAGAAAGTAACAAGAAAAAGTAAAAATAATGATGCGTCTCTCTCTTCAGTGTAGTCAGAGACTTTTCACCACACTCAAATCTCTGTTTCTCTGTCCATGTGCATTTTAATCTTTTTGGCTACTGTGAAAAGCATGACAAAATAATAGCACAAATATGACAACAGAATTTTATCATAAAATAGAATAGAAAAACATTAGGAAATTTAAAAAACCCATTGTTATTAACCCCCATTCCCGCACATAAGAAATCAAAATAAATTAAAATGAAAATTGATTTCATTAATATGTATGCTTCCAATCTCCTCCTGTAGTATCTATTATTATTCAGAATAAATCAGGATTTGATCTCAAAAGCTTCAGCACCATCAACACCATTCCTTATTGTGCCTTAAACTCATTGTGCTCTCAATAATGAGCTAACGTGAACCAGTGGCCAGTCAATGTGAAAGCTGGGAGTCCTTTACATATACCTCACGTTTAGTGCTGTTGTTGTAAGCAGTACAAAACCTTAGCCTCATAAATGGCCAAAAAAAAATCATTTGGGCTTGAGGCAGACAAAGACATACCCAGAGAGCTGAAGCCTAAAATACTGATAGAAGTTAGCACACAGGTAAAGGAACAGAATTAACAGGAGGAAGGAAGGAAAGAAGAAGGGAGGAAGGAAGGGAGGGGATAGGGACGGAGGGAAGGAGGGAGGGAGGGAGAAGCAAAAATATTTAACAATAAATTCTATCACCGACTAGGCCAGGGTCAGCAAATTTTTTGAGTAAACAACCAGAATGTAAATAGCTCTTCCTATGAAAGTCTTATCATATATTCTTGTCCAAATTATTTGACTGTGATTGTTACTTCAACGCAGTCATAGATGACATGTCAACAAATGTCAAGGCCAGGTTCCTATATAACTTCAGTTACAGATATCTGGACTGCAGACCTAAGGGCAGTAGTTTGCGGACCTCTGGTTTAGGCCAACAAAATCTATAAAAACAGATTGGCATGTGTGAAGCCGTGGATCTGATCCTCAGGATAAAACGAAACAAGTTAGCAAATAGGAAAAGCAACATTAGACAACAAGGGCAGAAATCTAGATATTCTAAGGAAAGCATCTATGTCTTACTCTCTTATATTTTCTTTGATAGAACTTGCAACCTTTTAACCCTTAATGAGCCACACAGATTTAATTCCTCAGTAAATTTAAAGCTATTCACCCACATCACATTACCTTCTAGTCATACTGCAGGTCAAGCATCCCTAATTTAAAATCTGAAATCCAAACATGTTGCAAAATATAAAAATTTTTGAGCAGCAAAATAAGGTCAAGTAAAAAACATTTTAATTTCAAAAATCACTTATGAAAAGAAAATATGTTGCTACATGGTAAATGTATGCATCTGAATGTGGACTAGTAGACAAATGCTACTGTTTAACCAGAAAAAATATTTGTATTTAATTTTATTATTATATGTTTGCAGTACACAATTTTTATACTTCTTGTGTGCAGTTGGTACACAAACATAATACATCTTAATCCTTTTTTCCTCTTTCTTTCCCCTTTCTCCCTCTCTTGATCCCTTACTATTTGAGAAGGATCTATCTCCCTACTTCCTATTATCTTAAATATAGCATGGTGTCTCCTAGATGAGCAACCCAAAATATAAACAAAGAGCAAAAGAAAAGAAAAATTCTAAATGCTACTTCATGATGGGTTGCAGTAAAAATGCAGGCATACTAAAAATATGTAAAATTATCTGTGGGCTAAGAACATATAATATTCAAATGAATTTCATGTTCTGCCTTGGGTCTCATCAAGCTATCTCATTATGTATGTGAAAAATCCAGAAAAAAAAAAAAAATTCAAACCCACGACTCTTCCGGACGCAGGCATTAAGAATATAGTGCTGTTAACATATAGCATTGTAGGATATCATTTCCCTAATATCTGAGCTTTGAAATTCTTCTCTTCTCTGATGACACGTGCCTCCATTTTGCTTCTATTGTGTAGTGACTATAATGCTATCCACATCATATGTTTCTTTGCATAATGCTTTGCATATACAAAGTGCTCAGACAGAGCTGCTTGCTGAAGTTCTGCAACCTTACAGCTTCCTTGAATATTCTTTAAGGAATCAGAACAAGAAGAAACATCTGCTGCCTTCCACTTTCCCAACTAGAGGACTTCAGGCAAATTTGAGATATTTGGATATTTTATCATCTAATAATAGAATGACTGACCCAAACCTTAAGTAACACCAATAGAATCAATGACTCAACTTTCTACAGGGAAGAAAAATTAGTGCAATCCCACAGTTGGGTTTTTGAAAGGATATGACCTATGGAAGGACATACACTACCTACCCCTGATGTCTATCACTTCTGGCAACTTAGATTTAGATGTCAAATTTGCAATGGCATATATATATAAGCACTCCAGCATCCTAACACATTAGAAGTGCTTCCACAGTACTATAATCCATTTGTCCATTTCCTAGGGCTAGAGCACATCTGTATATTTTAGTGTATTTTAAAGATATGCACCTTGTACAGCTGTTATATGATTTTAAGATTATCATGAGCCATATTTATGATTTATTTCATATTCTCTGTCAGTATTCTGTCCTAAGCTAATCAATTACAGTGTGAAAGCAGAAGCAGTGTTACTGAATTGAGACAAAGGAGCAGTCAGACAGGCCATTCAGTTACAGCCTATGATCACCAGGACTCACACATAATGCAAGGCTGACTTAGACAAAGAGTCAGGGTTGGAACTGAACCAAGAGAGAATATAAAATTATAGGCTGGCCAATTTGAAAAAGTGCTGCAAACTCTAAGGAATGACAGAGAAGGAAACTTCTAGTCAGAGGTTAGTGTTCATCTGTGAAAAACAGCAAATGTAACATGAAAATAAGACTTTAACTAGAGCATGATCATCTTGCTTTGTTATATTGTGCTTGAAACAACTGCTCAATCCTCACTGTTCACACCAATTTAATCTTGCCACAAACACTGAATTAGCAAATACTGATGGAGAATATTTAATAGAGTTACCTCTGATCACACTATTTTCATCAGTCTTGTATATTCAACTTGTTTTCTGTTTCTGTTATTGTTTTTGAGTGCTGGGAACTGAGGCTAGGGCCTTGCACACGCTAGGCAAGGTCTCTACCACTGAGCTACATCCCCCAGCCCAGATTCGTGTTTCTTTTTAGAGAAACAAATCTATGTCCTATTTACAACCAATGGCACTGCAAACTGTGCTTGAATACAGATCATGTAACATATTTCTTCCACTAGGCACGTCACATCTTAGTAGCACTAAAAAGTACTTTAGAGACCATCTTAGACAGTGAAATTACCTCTCCAAAAAAAAAAAAAATCAAAACATGACACTAAACACATCAAAAATCTCACTTGTTTATAGTATGAGTTGAAACATGAATGCGAAAACTTGTTTGACTTCAGCTAGCACATATACAGGATGGCTCAAATCTTTCCTTAACTGCACATGTCTATTAATGATTGTGAAAGCACCACAGGTATGATTTGGGGACAATGAAAATTTAGCTAACAGACAAAAGAACAGGGTTAACATGACAGAGGAGAGCCCAGCAGTAAATCACAACTTTTCTGGGACCTGGAAATTGAGGTACCAAGAAAACAACTACTTAGCAAGAGAAACACAGAGCTTTAGGAGCTATAAAAATACCTACAAGAAAGCAAAAACTCACAAGGAAGCAGAAAACAATGCAGAGAAAAGAATGAAACAGTCTAAACAGCTACCCGGGCTCCTGGGGTTGCAGACCTAAGCTGCAAACACAAGGTAAGCCTAGAGAGCACTGGCAGCCCCAGTAATAAACATTCTGGCATTGCTAGCTCCAGGAAAAACTCACTCACTGTAAACTGCAAAAAGTTAGGTCTTACTTTGAAAATAACTGCAGCAGCAAGACAAGCTAGTTGTAGAGAGGAAATTCCCTGCAGTACCCACCACACAGAAGAATAACATAATCAGGAACCACTGCTTAAGTCTGAGATACTCCAGGGAATCAGAAGTCACAGAAGTGCACTCAGGGTCTCCATGGTCACCTTGCTACAGTGACTGGGTGGCAAATACTCTCAGCATACAACCAGAGAGACAGGAAGATTAAAACTATACTGAGATTCCATCTCCCCTAGTCAGAAAGGCTACCACTGGGAATACAGAAATCGCTTACGTGCTGATGAGGATGTAGGAGAATAGGAAACTTTCTATAAGATTAGTGGAATGTAAATTAGTATAGCCACATGGAAAGGAGAATGGAGGCTCCTCAGAAAACTAAAAATAGAACTACCAGATAACTCATCTATATCACTCCTTGGTACACACCAAAAAAAAGTCATCATATTCTAGACAGTGCTGAACCATGTTCGTTGTGGCACAATTAATAGTAGCCATGATACAGAACTAGCCCTGATACGCATTAGAAGATGAACAAAGAAACT